>NW_012267427.1:569275-570417 GCF_000151885.1 Dipodomys ordii | reverse complement strand
TCCTGAGGACTGTCAGGTGCACTGACCACAGCTGAGCGGTGTGACGTCCTCCCAGGTTCCTGAGGACTGTCAGGTGCACTGACCACACCTGAGCGGTGTGATGTCCTCCCAGGCTCCTGAGGACTGTCAGGTGCACTGACCACAGCTTAGCAGTGTGATGTCCTCCCAGGTTCCTGAGGACTGTCAGGTGCACTGTCCACAGCTGAGCAGTGTGACGTCCTCCCAGGTTCCTGAAGACTGTCGGGCTGCATTGACCACAGGCGAGAAGTGTGACATCCTCCCAGGCTCCTGAGCACTATCGGGGTGCACTGACCACAGCTGAGCAGTGTGATGTCCTCCCAGGATCCTGAGGACTGTCAGGTGCACTGACCTCAGGTGAGCAGTGTGATGTCCTCCCAGGTTCCTGAGGACTGTCAGGTGCACTGACCTCAGGTGAGCAGTGTGATGTCCTCCCAGGTTCCTGAGCACTATCGGGGTGCACTGACCACAGCTGAGCAGTGTGACGTCCTCCCAGGATCCTGAGGACTGTCAGGTGCACTGACCACAGGTGAGCAGTGTGATGTCCTCTCAGGTTCCTGAGGACTGTCAGGTGCACTGACCATAGGTGAGCAGTGTGACATCTTCCCAGATCCCTGAGGAACATCGGGCTGCACTGACCACAGGTGAGCAGTGTGATCTCCTCCCATGTTCCTGAGCACTGTCGGGTGCACTGACCACAGGTGAACAGTGTGATGTCCTATCAGATCCCTGAGGAATGTTGGGTACTGACCATAAGTGAGCAGTGTGATGTCCTCCCAGGTTCCTGAGGACTATCAGGGTGCACTGGTCACAAGTGAGCAGGGTAACGTCCACCCAGATTCCTGAGGATTGTCAGGGTGCACTGACCACAGCTGAGCAGTGTGACGTCCTCCCAGGATCCTGAGGACTGTCAGGTGCACTGACCACAGCTGAGCAGTGTGACATCCTCCCAGGTTCCTGAGGACTGTAGGTGTACTGACCACAGGTGAGCGGAGTGACATCCTCCCAGGTTCCTGAGGACTGTAGGTGTACTGACCACAGGTGAGCAGTGTGATGTCCTCCCAGGTTCCTGAGGACTGTTGGGGTACACTGGTCACAGGTGAGTAGGGTTATGATCTCCCAGG
>NW_012267427.1:568877-569225 GCF_000151885.1 Dipodomys ordii | reverse complement strand
TTTCCACCAGATGGTGCTCTAGATATGCACACGTTCCTCCTCATCTCAGGACCAGAGGGGTGCAGTGACCACTACTTCCCACCAGATGGTGCTCTAGGTGTGCACATGATCCTTCTCATCGCAGGACCAGAGAGGTGCAGTGACCACTGATCCCCACCAGATGGTGCTCTAGGTATGTACACTGTCCTCAGGACCCTTGGCCTCCCACAAGCCTCGCCCCTGGACCGCTCACTTCCAATCTCTCTTTTGGGGGGGGGGGTCCGGTTGTGGGGCCTGAACTCTGGGCCTGGGCGCTGTGCTGTCCCTCAGCTCTTCAGCTCAAGGCTAGCGCTCTACCACTTGAGCCAC
>NW_012267427.1:535997-568827 GCF_000151885.1 Dipodomys ordii | reverse complement strand
GACAGCTACAGGAGCTTTATTACAGAGATAGCTACAGGAGGATGCACAATGTGCACACCGAGGCATCGACTCCCTTGAAGCAGGAGGCAATCGATCACGGGGTGGGATGCACAACGTCGCACAACAGGCACTGTTCTAATTGGGCAGGATATAACACAGGGCGGAAGTCCGTGTGAAGTATGTTTTAAGGTCTCCCTTCATGGCCTCTCTTTGTTTTTAGTAAAGGATCACTTTCTTGGCTTAGTTTTCCTCACACAGTCTGGGACCTTAACAGTCTAGGAGACCCTTCGCCCTACACCAGCTCTCACTGAATCCACAGTGTCAGCTCAGGCCCAGCAGTCACGGCCAGCAGTGATCTGCTGGGTGCCAGAGGAGCCACGAGGCCAATAGGGAGGTAGAGGCTGCCGGCAGAGGCAGGAACATTGTTTGTTTGTTTGTTTTTTGGGTCGGTCGTGGGGCCTGAACTCTGGGCCTGGGCGCTGTCCCTCAGCTCTTCAGCTCAAGGCTAGTGCTCTACCACTTGAGTCACAGCGCCACTTCCGGCTTTTTTCTTTTTACTTATGTGGTGCTGAGGAATGGAACCCAGGGCCTCATGCATGCAAGGTAAGCGCTCTACCACTGAGCCACCTTCCCAGCCCAGAGGCAGGAACATTGTAACGGGTTGTGTTCCCAAAGTTCATATATGGACGCTCTCATCACCCGGTACCTGTGAATGTGACCTTACAGGGAAATGGGCTCTTGGCAGATCAATGCCAGTTCCTGTTGTTACTGTGCCCCTAAAAGGGGGAAATGGGGTCCCAGAAATGCACCCAGGGATGATGCTCTGTAGAGATGTCACTCTGCTCTCACAAGAAGACCTAGAACTCACCGTGCCTTGTACCTCCTGAGGGAATGTGGCCCAGAAGACACTGATTCCATGCTGCTGGATTTGGAGGTATGAACACAGATCTCTAAACCACCCAGTCTCCAGTGGTGTGTCCAAGCCACACTAGGGAAATAACACAAGTGATCCACTCTTTCCACATGCTCTCCAGACCACAGTGCCTCCCCCAAATTCACCCAAAAAACTTTATGGAAAGCAGGGCCCTTCACAGGCCATAGCCATGGCCAGGTTGGCATCCGCGGTCTCAGCTCTCCACCTCCTGGGACCAGAGGGGAAATTAGGACACGAAACAGAGGTATGAGATTCTGAAGCTGGTGAGCCTCTACGCTGCTGACTTGGGTCACCTGTGCTTGGAACAGCCAAGACGTCCCTTGTGAACTCAGTGGGGAAAGTGACTCAGGAAGGTTCGTGAGGAGGCTGTTCCAGCTGGTCATGGTGTTTCGTCCGTGTCCACCGAGCCCAGGCTGGCCTTTTACAGGGGAGAGGGTAGAACAGGCTGTGTATCCACATCCTGCTTCTCAGAGAGGCCTGGGGTGAAACCACAAGGGGGAAAAGAGAAGAAAGAGGCCGGGTGTCAGGACGCTAAGGTCAGAGACCCTCCCCACGGGGCTGAGGACTGACCAGGGCCTCTGACCAGTGTGGAGTGACCCTTCTCAGGAGGGTCTGGTCTGTGCCCAGCAACAGTCAGCAACAGGGGCTTTCATCCACCTTTCTCAATGTGGACATGCAGCAGTTGGCCAACTCAGCGTTCTAGAACTTTCAGGACAGCTTGCTGCTTGCCCAGAATGGGAGAGAGCCAAATGCCCTGAAGTGCTCAGTCCTCTGCCTGTGGCCAGCTTCCTCACAAGCAGCCCTCTGCAGGGTGTCTGGGCTCTGCTGGGCACAGACCTGGAATGAGCTGGGGTTCTGCGTGTTTCTGGGGACAGAGGGGGGCGGCACCCCACAGCTGCCTAAAGCACCACAGTCACAGCTGCCTCCCTCTGTCTCTGGAGGAGCAGCCTGGCGGGAGAAAGGGATCCAGCCCTTCTGGGGCAAGCAGACCAACAGCTGTCCACCCTGACGCCTGCCGCAATACATGGTCTGGGCTCAGGAACTCCAGCAGCCAGGCCCAGTGCCTTCCTCCGCATGCAGGCCTGAGAATTATCGGGGAGTACTGACCACAGCTGGCGGTGTGAGATCCTCCAGGCTCCTGAGGACTGTCAGGTGCACTGACCACAGCTGAGCGGTGTGATGTCCTCCCAGGTTCCTGAGGACTGTAAGGTGCACTGACCACAGCTGAGCGGTGTGATGTCCTCCCAGGTTCCTGAGGACTGTCAGGTGCGCTGACCACAGCTGAGCAGTGTGACATCCTCCCAGGATCCTGAGGACTGTCAGGTGCACTGACCACAGCTGAGCAGTGTGATGTCCTCCCCGGCTCCTGAGGACTGTCAGGTGCACTGTTCACAGTGGAGCAGTGTGATGTCCTCCCAGGATCCTGAGGACTGTCAGGTGCACTGACCACAGCTGAGCAGTGTGACGTCCTCCCAGGTTCCTGAGGACTGTCAGGTGCACTGACCACAGTTGAGTGGTGTGATGTCCTCCACAGGCTCCTGAGGACTGTCAGGTGCACTGACCACAGCTGAGCAGTGTGATGTCCACACAGGCTCCTGAGGACTGTCAGGTGCACTGACCACAGCTGCGCAGTGTGATCTCCTCCCAGGTTCCTGAGGACTGTCAGGTGCACTGACCACAGCTGAGCGGTGTGATGTCCTCCCAGAATCCTGAGGACCGTCAGCTGCACTGACCACAGCTGAGCAGTGTGATGTCCTCCCAGGTCGTTGACGACTGTCAGGTGCACTGACCACAGCTGAGCAGTGTGACGTCCTCCCAGGATCCTGAGGACTGTAAGGTGCACTGACCACAGCTGAGCGGTGTGACGTCCTCCCAGGATCCTGAGGACTGTCAGGTGCACTGACCACAGCTGAGCATGTGACGTCCTCCCAGGCTCCTGAGGACTGTCAGGTGCACTGACCACAGCTGAGCAGTGTGACGTCCTCCCCGGCTCCTGAGGACTGTCAGGTGCACTGACCACAGCTGAGCGGATGATGTCCTCCCAGGATCCTGAGGACTGTCAGCTGCACTGACCACAGCTGAGCAGTGTGACGTCCTCCAGGTTCCTGAGAACTGTCGGGGTGCACTGACCACAGCTGAGCAGTGTGACGTCCTCCCAGGTTCCTGAGGACTGTCAGGTGCACTGACCACAGCTGAGCAGTGTGACGTCCTCCCAGGATCCTGAGGACTGACAGGTGCACTGACCACAGCTGAGCAGTGTGACGTCCTCCCAGGTTCCTGAGGACTGTCAGGTGCACTGACCACAGCTGACCAGTGTGATGTCCTCCCAGGATCCTGAGGACTGTCAGGTGCACTGACCACAGCTGACCAGTGTGATGTCCTCCCAGGTTCCTGAGGACTGTCAGGTGCACTGACCACAGCTGAGCAGTGTGATGTCCTCCCAGGTTCCTGAGGACTGTCGGGGTGCACTGACCACAGCTGAGCAGTGTGATGTCCTCCCAGGTTCCTGGGGACTGTCGGGGTGCACTGACCACAGCTGAGCAGTGTGACGTCCTCCCAGGTCCCTGAGGATTGTCGGGGTATACTGACCAGAGGTGAGCAGTGTGATGTCCACCCAGAGTCCAGTGTGCACACTCCTCTGATCCTAGGGTCCACACTGTCCAGATCCCTGGGTGCACTTTCCTCAGACCCACTATCCACACAACCCAATTCCCAGTGTCCACACCCCACAGAGCAGTGTCCACACTCCCCAAAGTCCAGTGTCCTCACTACCAATATCCGAGTGTCCATAATCCACTTAGTCCATTATCCACATTCCCCAGATACCAGTGTCCACACTCCAAAGAGTACACCCTCCACAGTCCCCACATCCCGGTGTCCTAACTCCAGGGAACCACATGCTCACACTCCTCCGATCCCAGTGTCCACACTCTCCAGATCCCAGTGTCGACATTCTCAACATCCCAGTGTCCACACTCCTGAGATCCCAGTGTCCACACTCCTCAGATCCTAGTGTCCAAACTCCCAGATCCCAGGGTGCACACTACTCAGAGTCCAGTGTGCACACTCCTCAGATCCCAGGGTCCATAATACCATATCTCAGTGTCAACTCTCCAAAGGTTACAGTGTCCAAACTCCCCACTTCCCAGCATCCAGACTCCATAGACTCCAGTGTGCACACTCCCCAGATCCCAGGGTCCACACTCCCCTTTCCCATTGACCACACTCCCAAGATTAGTGTCCACAGTCCCCTTTTCCCAGTGTCCAAATTTCCAAGATCCCAGTGACCACACTCCCCAGATCCCAATGTCCACATTCGCAAGATCCCAGTGTCCCCACTCCCCACTCCCGAGATCCCAGTGTCCACACTCCCGAGATCCCAGTGTCCACACTCCCGAGATCCCAGTGTCCACACTTCCCTGATACTAGTGTACACACTCCCCCTATATGAGTGTACAAATCCCCAGATCCAAATGTCCACACTCCCAGAACCCCATGTCCACAATCCCCAGATCCCAGTGTCCACACTGCCCTGATCCCAGTATCTACACTCCCAGATCCCCAAGTCCACACTTTCCAGATCCCAGTATCCCCACTCCCTAGATCCCAGTGTCCACAATCCCAAGACCCTAGTGTCCACACTCCCAAGACCCTAGTGTCCACACTCCCCAGATCCCAATGTGCACAATCCCCCTATTCCAGTTTCCAAACTCCCTAGAACCCAATGTCCACACTCCCAGTTCCCCGTGTCCACCGTCTCCAGATCCCAGTGCCCACCCTCCCACATCCCAGTTTTCCCATTCCCCTGTTCCCAGTGTCCACACTCCCAGTGTCCACACTCCTCAGGTCCCAGTGTCCACACTCCCAGATGCCTGTGTACACGCTCCTCTGACCCTAGTATCCCTATTCCCCAGATCCCATTTACCACACTGCCAAGATCCCAGTGTGCACACTCCGCAGATCCTAGTGACCACACTCCCAAGATCTAGTGTCTACACTCCCCAGATCTCAATGTCCATACTCCCCAGATCCCAGGGTTCACATTCTCCCTATACCAGTGTCCACACACCCCCAAATCCAGTGTCCACCCTCCAAGATCCCAGCGTGCACATTACCCAGAGTTCAGTGGGTTCACTCCTCTATCCCAGGATCCACCCTTCTCATATCCCAGTGTCCACATCCCAGTATCCAGACTCCATAGATTCCAGTGTCCACACTGCCCAGCTCCAGGGTCCACATTCCCCAGATCTCAGTGTCCACCCTCCCAGGATCCCAGAGTCCACACGCCCCATGTCTCAGTGTCCACAGTCCATGAACTCAAGTGTCCACATTACCAGATCTTAGTGTCCTCAGTAATCACAGTCCGATGTTCACACTCCCAGATACCAGTGTCCACACTCCTCAGATCCCAGTGTACACACTCCCCAGAGTGCAGTGTGCAGACTCCCCAGATGCCAGGGGCCATATCCCACAGACCACAATGTCCACACTCCGCAGATCTAATGTTCACACTTCCCTGATCCTAGTGTGCACACTACCCAAAGTCCAGTGTGCACACTCCCAGATACCAGTGTCCACACTCCTCAGATCCCAGTGTACACACTCTCCAGAGTGCAGTGTGCAGACTCCCCAGATGCCAGGGGCCATATCCCACAGAACACAATGTCCACACTCCGCAGATCTAATGTTCACATTCCCCTGATCCCAGTGCGCACACTAACCAGAGTCCACTGTGCACACTCCCAGATACCAGTGTGCACACTCCCAGATACCAGTGTCCACACTCCTCAGATCCCAGTGTACACACTCCCCAGATTCCTGGGTGCACATTCCTCAGACCCAGTTTCCACACAACCCAATTCCCAGTCCCCACACCCCACAGAGCACAGTGTCCACACTCCCCAGATACCAGTGTCCAAACTCCAGATCCCAGTGTCCATGATTCAGAGTCCAGTGTCTACATTCCCAACATTCTAGGATCCACATTGCCCAGATCCAAGTGTCCACACTATCAAGATCCCAGTGTCCACACTCTCCAGATCCCAGTGTCCACAGTCCACAGATCCCAGTGTTCCTATTTCCAAGATCACAGTGTGCACACCCCCAGCCCAGTGTCCACACTCCCAAGATCCCAGTATCCACACTGCCAGATCTTCGAGTCCAAACTCTCCAGATGTCAGTATCCACACTCCCCAGATCCCAGTGTCCACATTTCCCAGATATCATTGTTCACACTCCCCAAAGTCATGTGTCCACATTCCTAGATCCCAGTGTCCACACTCCCCTGATTCCAGTGTCTATACTCCCAAGAATCCAGTGTCCACACTCCCCAGATCTCTGTGTCCACACTCTCCAGAGCCCAGTGTCCATACTCCCCAGAAAACAGTGTCCACACAACCCAGATGCCAGTGTCCACACTCCCAGAACCCTGTGTCCGCAGTTTCCAGATAACCGTGTCCAGTCTCCCCAGATTCCATTGTCTGCCCACCCAGATCGCACTGTGCACACTACCCAGAGTCCAGTGTGGACACTCCTCTAATCCCAGGTTACACAGTCCCCATATCCCTGTGTGAACACTTCAAAGAAAACAGTGTGCAAACTTCCCACATCCCAGTATCCAGACTCCAAAGATTCCAGTGCCCACACTGCCCAGATCCCAGTGTCCAATTCCCCAGATCCTATTGTCCACATTCCCCAGATCCCAGTGTTCATACTCCCCCCAACCCAGAGTTCATACATTCCCTATACCAGTGTTCAAACTCCCCAGGTACCAGTGTCCACTCTCCCCAGATACCAGTGTCCACACTCCTCAGATTTCAGGATTCACACTCCCTCAATCCCAGTGAGCACATTCCCCCTCTCCCAGTGTACACACTCCCAAGATGCCAGTGTCCACACTCCCCAGATCCCAGTGTCCTCCTCAGGTCCCAGTGTGCACACTACCCACAGTCCAGTGTGCACACTACCCACAGTCCAGTGTGCACACTACCCACAGTCCAGTGTGCACACTACCCACAGTCCAGTGTGCCCACGTCTATGATCCCAGGTTCCACACTCCCCATATCCCAGTGTCACACTGCAAAGAGTACCGTGTCCCAACTCCCCACATCCCAGTATCCAGACTCCATAGATTGCAGTGTCTACACTGCCCAGATCCAGGATCCACACTCCCCCGATCCCAGTGTCCACACTCCAAATAGTACAGTGTCCAAACTCCCCACATCTGAGTGTCAAGACTCCATAGATTCCACTGTCCACACTGCCCAGATCCGGAGTGAACTCTCCCCAGCGTGCAATGTACAAACTCCGCAGATGCCAATGTCCACCCCCACATAGCACAGTGTCCACACCCCACATAACACAGTGTCCACACTCCCAAGATTCCAGTGTCCACACTACCCAGATCCCAGTGTCCACACTCCCTAAATCCCAATATCTATATTCCCCAGATTCCAATGCTCACACTCCCCTGATCCCAGTGTACACACTCCCCATCCCAGTGTCCAAATTCCCTATATCCCAGTGTACACTCTCCCAAGATCCCAGTGTCCACACTCCACAGATCCCAATGTCCACATTCCCCAGATTTCAGAGTTCAAACTCCTCGTATATCAGTGTACAAATGCACCAGATTCTGTGTCCACACTCCCAGATCCCAGTGTCCACAATACACAGAGTCCAGTGTCCACATTCCCAACATCCCAGGATCTATAATGCCCAGATCCCAGTGTCCACACTCCCAACAACCCAGTGTCCACATTCCTAGTGTTCCAGTGTCCACACTCCCTAAAACCCAGTGTCCACAATCTCCAGATCCCAGTGTGCACACTCCTCAGATCCCAGTGTGCACATTACAGACAGTCCAGTGTGCACACTTCTCTGATCCCAGGTTCCACACTCCTCATATCCCAGTGTCAACACTCCAAAGAGTACAGTGTCCAAACTCCAAACATTCCAGTATCCAGACTCCACAGATTCCACTGTCCACAATGACCAGATCCATTGTCAACACTTCCCAGAGTGCAGTGTGAAGACTCCCCAGATGCCAGTGTCCACCCCCCACAGAGCACAGTGTCCACACTGCTCAAATCTAATGTCCACACTCCCCAGATTCCAGTGTCCACACTGCCCAGATCCCAGTGTCCACACTCCCTAGATCCCAATGTCCATATTCCCCAGATTCCAATGTTCATACTCTCCTGATCCCAGTGTCCACACTCCCCATATCACAGTGTACACACTCCCAAGATCCCAGTGTACACACTCCACAGATCCCAATGTCCACACTTCTCAGATTCCTGTGTTCAAACTCCTTGTATATCAGTGTACAAATTTCCCAGATCCCGTGTCCACACTCCCAAATCCAGTGTCCACCCTCTAAGATCCCAGTGTGCACATTACCCAGAGTTCAGTGTGTACACTCCTCTATCCCAGGATCCACACTTCTCCTATCCCAGTGTCCACATCCCAGTATCCAGACTCCATAGATCCCAGTGTCCACACTGGCCAGATCCAGTGTCCACCCTCCAAGATCCCAGTGTGCACATTACCCAGAGTTCAGTGGGTTCACTGCTCTATCCCAGGATCCAACTTCTCCTATCCCAGTGTCCTCATCCCAGTATCCAGACTCCATAGATTCCAGTGTCCACACTGCCCACATCCAGTGTCCACCCTCCCCTGATATCAGTGTCCACCCTCCCAAGATCCAAATATGCACACTCCCCATGTCTCAGTGTCCACAGTCCATGGATTCAAGTGTCCACATTACCAGATCTTAGTGATCTCAGTAATAACAGTCCAGTGTCCACACTCCCAGATACCAGTGTCCACACTCTCAGATACGAGTGTACAAACTCCCCAGAGTGCAGTGTGCAGACTCTCCAGATGCCAGTGTCCACACTCCCAGACCTTTGTGTCTACACTCTCCAGATCACAGTGTCCAATCTCCCCAAATCCCATTGTCCACCCATCCAGACCCCAGTGTCCATACTACCCAGAGTTCAGTGTGCACACTCCTGTAATCCCAGGTTCCACACTCCCCATATCCCAGTGTCAACACTCCAAAGAGTACAGTGTCCAAACTGCCCACATCCCAGTATCCAGAATCCATAGATTCCAGTGTCCACACTGCCTAGATCATAGTGTCCATACTCCCCACACCCCAGAATCCATAGATTCCAGTGTCCACCCTCACCAGATCTCAATGTCCACACTCCCAACATCCCAGTGTTCATACTCCCCCCATCCAGAGTTAATACTCCCCCTATTCCAGTGTCCACACTCCCTAGATCCCAGTGTGCACACTCCCCCATCACAGTGTCCACACTGCCCTCTCATCCCAGGTTCCACACTCCCCATATCCCCTGTCAACACTCTAAAGAGTACAGTGTCCAGACTCCCCATATCCCAGTATCCAGACTCCATAAATTCCAGTGTCCACACTGCTCAGATCCCAGTGTCCACCCTCGCCAGATCCCAGTGTGCACAATCCCCCTATTCCAGTTTCCAACTCCATAGATCCCAGTGTCCACACTCCCAGATCCCCATGTCCACACTCTCCAAATCACAGTGTCCACACTCCCGGGATCCCATTGTGTACCCTCCCACATCCCTGTATCCACACTATCCAGATTCCAGTGTACACACACCTGTAATCCCAAATTCCACACTCCTCATATCCATGTGTCAACACTCCAAAGAAAAGTGTGCAAACTCCCCATATCCCAGTATCCAGACTCCAAAGATTCCAGTGCCCACAATCCCCAGATCCGTGTCCAATTCCCCAGATCCAAATGTCCACATTCCCCAGATCCCAGTGTTCATACTCCCCAAAACCCAGAGTTCATAGATCCCCTATACCAGTGTCCAAATTCCCCAGGTACCAGTATCCACTCTTCCCAGATACCAGTGTCCACACTTCTCAGATTTCACGATTCACACTCCCTCGATCGCAGTGAGCACATTCCCTCTATCCCAATGTACACACGCCCCAGAACCCAGTGTGCACATTACCCAGAGTTCAGTGTGTACACTCCTCTATCTCAGGATCCACACTTCTCATATCCCAGCGTCCACATCCCAGTATCCAGACTCCACAGATTCCAGTGTCCACACTGCCCAGCTCCAGGGTCCACACTTCCCCTATCTCAGTGTCCACCCTCCAAGATCACAGTGTTCACACGCCCTATGTCTCAATGTCCACAGACAATGGACTCAAGTGTACACATTACCAGATATTAGTGTCCTCAGTAATCACGGTCTGGTGTCCAAACTCCCAGATACCAGTGTCCCCACTCTCAGATACCAGTGTACACACTCCCCAGAGTGCAGTGTGCAGACTCCACAGATGCCAGGGGCCATATCCCACAGAACACAATGTCCACACTCCCCAGATCCCAGTGTTCACACTACCCAGATATCATTGTTCACACTCCCCTGAGTCCAGTGTCCATATTCCCTAGATCCCAGTGTCCACAATCCCCAGATTCCAGTGTCTGTACTTCCAAGAACCCAGTGTCCACTCTCCCCAGATCTCTGTCTACATTCTCCAGAGCCCAGTGTCCATACTCCCCAGAAAACAGTGTCCAGACTACCCAGATTCCAGTGTCCACACTCCCAGACCCTTGAGTACACACTCCCCAGATCCCAGTGTCCAAAATCCCCAGATCCCAGTGTCCACACGCCAAGATCTCAGTGTCCATACTACCCAGAGTTCAGTGTGCACACTTCTCTGATCCCAGGTTGCACACTCCCCATATCCCAGTGTCAACATTCCAAAGAATACAGTGTCCAAACTGCCCACATCCCAGTATCCAGAATCTGTAGATTCCAGTGTCCACATTGCCCAGATCCCAGTGTCTTTACTCCCCACACCCCAGAATCCATAGATTCCAGAGTCCACCCTCACCAGATCTCAGTGTACACACTCCCAAGATCCCAGTGTTCATTCTCCCCCCATTTAAAGTTAATACTCCCCCTATACCATTGTCCACACTCTCCAGATCCCACTGTGCACACTCCCCCTCTCCCAGTGTCCACACTGCCCTGATCCCTGTATCCACACTCCCCAGATATCAACATTCCCAAGATTCCAATGTCCCCGCTCCCAAGATCCCAGGGTCCATACTCCCAAGATCCCAATGTTCATACTCCCCTGATCCCAGTTCACACAGTCCCCCAATCCCAGTGTCCACACTCCCCATTTCCCAGTGTACTCACTCCCAAGATCCCAGTGTACACACTCCCAGATCCACGTGTCCACTCTACCTAGATCACAGTGACCACAATACAGGGTCCAGTGTCACCATTCCCAAATCCCAGGATCCACATTGCCCAGATCCCAGTGTCCACATTACTAATATTCCGGTGTCCGCACTCCCTAGAACCGAGTGTTCCACACTCTCCAGATCCCAGTGTTCACATTCCCGTGATCCCAGTGTGCTCACTCCCTGTATCCAAACTCCCCAGGTCCCAGTGTCCACACTCCCAGATCGCTGTGTACACTCTCCTCTGATCCCAGTGTCCACACTCTCCAGATCCCAGTGTCCAACTTCCCAGATCCCAGTGTGCACACTCCTGTAATCCTAGGTTCCAAACTGCCCCTATCCCAGTGTCAACACTCCAGAGTAGTACAATATCCAAACTCCCCACATCCAAGTATCCAGAATCCATCGATTCCAGTGTTGACATTGCCCAGATCCCAGTGTCCACACTCCCCAGATCCCAGTATTCATACTCCCACCATCCAGAGTTAATATTCCCAAGATCCCAGTGTTCATTCTCCCCCCATTTAGAGTTAATACTCTCCCTATCCCAGTGTCCCCACTCCCTAGATCCCAGTGTCCACACTTCCGAGATCCCAGTGTCCACACTCCCGAGATCCCAGTTTCCACAATCTCAAGATCCTAGTGTTCACACTCCCAAGATCCCAGTGTCTATATTACCCAATTCCAAGTGTCCACAGTCCCCAGATCCCAGTGTCCACAATCCCCAGATCCGTTTCCACACTCCCAGATCTCTGTGTTCTCACTCTCCGGATCCCAGTGTCCACACTCCCCAGATCCCAATGTGCAAAATCGCCCTATTCCAGTGTCCAAACCCCATAGATCCCAGTGTCCACACTCCTACTTACCCTTGTTCACCCTCTCCAGATCCCAGTGTCCACCCTCCCACATCCCAGAGTTTACACAACCCAGAGTCCATTGTACACACTCTTCTGAACCCAGAGTCCACACCACCCAGATCCCTGGGTGCACACTCCCCAGATCCCAGTGTCCACACTCCCGATATCCCAGTGTCCACACTACCCAGATCCCAGTGTCCACACAACCCAGTTCCCAGAGTCCACACTACCCAGATCCCTGGGTGCACACTCCCCAGATCCCTGGGTGCACACTCCCGATATCCCAGTGTCCACACTCCCCAGATCCCAGTGTCCACACAACCCAGTTCCCAGTGTCCACACTACCCAGAGTTCAGTGTGCACACTCCTCTGCTCCCAGGTTCCACACTCCCCACATCCCAATGTTAACACCCAAAAGAGTAAACTCCCCACATCCCAATATCCAGACTCCATAGATTCCAGTGTCCACACTCCCCAGATCTCAATGCCTACACTCCCAAGATCCCACTGTTCATACTCTCCACATCCAGAGATAATACTTCCCCTATCCCAGTGTCCATATTCCCAGATCACAGTGTCTACACTCCCCAGATACCAGTGTCCACACACCCAGATCACAGTGTGCACATTACCCAGAGTTCAGTGTGTACACTCCTCTATCCCAGGATCCACACTTTTCATACCTCAGTGTCCACATCCCAGTATCCAGGCTCCATAGATTCCAGTGTCCACACTGCCCACATCCAGGGTCCACACTTTCCCAGAGCTCAGTGTCCACCCTCCCAAGATCCCATTGTCCACACTCCCCATGTCTCAGTGTCCACAGTACATGGACTCAAGTGTCCACATTACCAGATCTCAGTGTCCTCAGTAATCATAGTTCGGTGTCCAAACTCCCAGATCCCCGAGTCCACACTTTCCAGATCCCAGTATCCACACTCCCCAGATCCCAGTGTCCACATTCGCAAGATCCCAGTGTCCCCACTCCCGAGATCCCAGTGTCCACACTCCCGAGATCCCAGTGTCCCCACTCCCGAGATCCCAGTGTCCCCACTCCCGAGATCCCAGTGTCCACACTCCCGAGATCCCAGTGTCCACATTCTCTAGATCCCAGTGTCCCACTCCCGAGATCCCAGTATCCACACTCCAGAGATCCCAGTGTCCCACTCCCGAGATCCCAGTGTCCACATTCTCTAGATCCCAGTGTCCACACTCCCGAGATCCCAGTGTCCACATTCTCTAGATCCCAGTGTCCACACTCCCGAGATCCCAGTGTCCACATTCCCGAGATCCCAGTGTCCACACTCCCTAGATCACAGTGTGCACAATCCCCAGACTCCAGTGTCCACACTCAAGAGAGTACACCCTCCACACTCCACACATTCCGGTGTCCACACTCAGTGGATCCCAATGTTCACACTCCCCCGATCCCAGTGTTCAAAATCCCCAGATCCCAGTGTTCGTACTTCGCTGATCCAAGTGTCCAGACTTTGCTGATCCCAGTGTCCAAACTGCCAGATCCCAGTGTCCACACTCCCCAGATCCCAGTGTCGACACTCTCAACATCCCAGTGTCCACAATCCCAAGATTCCAGTGTCCACACTCCCAACAACCCAGTGTCCACATTCCTAATATTCCAGTGTCCACACTCCCTAGAACTCAGTGTCCACACCCTCCAGATCCCAGTGTTCGCATTCTCCCTATTCCAGTGTACCAACTCCCCAGATCCCAGTGTACACCAACCCCAAATCCAGTGTCCAACCTCCAAGATCCCAGTGTGCACATTACTCAGAGTTCAGTGTGTACACTTCTCTATCCCAGGATCCAACTTCTCCTATTCCAGTGTCCACATCCCAGTAAACAGACTCCATAGATTCCAGTGTCCACACTGCCTAGATCTAGGGTCCACACCCCTCCAATCTCAGTGTCCACCCTCCCAAGATCCCAGTGTCAACACTCCCCATATCTCAGTGTCCAGAGTCCATGTACTCAAGTGTCCACATTATCAGATCTTAGTGTCATCATAATCACAGTCCGGTGTCCACACTCCCAGATATCAGTGTCCACACTCCTAGATACCAGTGTCCACAATCCCGAGTGCAGTGTGCACACTCCTCTGATCCCAGAGTCCACACTCCCCAGATTCCTGGGGGAATATTCCTCAGACCCAGTACCAATTCCCAGTGTCCACAACCCACAGAGCACAGTGTCCACACTCAGCAGAGTCCAATGTTCTTACTATAAAGATCCCATTGTTCACAATCCACAAGGTACCCAGTGTCCACACTCCCCAGATACCAGTGTCCAAACTCTCCAGATCCCAGTGTCCACGATTCATAGATTCCGGTGTCTACATTACCAACATTCTAGGATCCACATTGCCCTGATCCAAGTGTCCATACTCCCAAGAACCCAGTGTCCACACTTCCAGATTCCAGTGTCCACAGGCCACAGATCCCAGTGTCTACACTCTCCAGATCCCAGTGTGCAAACTCCCTTATCCCAGTGTCCACACTCACAAGATCCCAGTATCTACACTGCCAGATCCCCGAGTCCACACTCTCCAGATATCAGTATCCACAGTCCCCAGATCCCAGTGTCCACACTTTCCTGATATCATTGTTCACACTCCCCAGAGTTCAGTGTCCATATTCCCTAGATCCCAGTGTCCCCACTCCTGAGATTCCAGTGTCCACACTCCCTAGATCCCAGTGTCCACAATCCAAAGATCCTAGTGTTCACACTCCCAAGATCCCAGTGTCCAAAATCCTCAGATCCCAGTGTCCACACTCCCAGATCTGTGTTCTTACTCTCTAGACCCCAGTGTCCACACTCCCCAGATCCCAGTGTGCACACTCCCCTATTCCAGTTTCCAAACTCCATAGATCCCAGTGTCCACACTCACAGTTCTTTGATCCAAACTCTCCAGATCACAGTGCCCACCCTCCCACATCCCGGTGTTCACATGCCCCAGAGTCCAGTGTGCACCCTCCTCTGACCCCAGGATCCACCCTCCCCATATCCCAGTGTCAACATACCAAAGAATACGGTGCCCAAACTCCCCACATCCCAGTATCCAGACTATATAGATTCTAGTGTCCACACTGCCCAAATCCCAGTGTCCATGCTCCCAAAATCCCAGTGTCCACACTCCCCACGCTTCAGTGTCCCCAGTCCATGGACTCAAGTGGGCACTTTCCCCAGATCTTACTGTCCTCACTAATCACGGTGTCTTCACTCCCTGATACCATTACCCACACTACCCAGAGTTCAGTGTGCAGACTCCACAGATGCCCGTGTCCACACCCCACCGGGCACAGTGTCCACACTACCCAGATCCCTGTGTGCACGCTCCCCAGATCCCAGTGTCCACACAACCCAATTCCCAGTGTGCACACTACCCAGAGTCCAGTGTGCACACTCCTCTGATCCCAGGTTCCACACTCCCCATATCCCAATATTAACACCCAAAAGAGTACAGTGTCCAAACTCCACACGTCCCAATATCCAGACTCCACAGATTCCAGTGTCCACACTGCCCAGATCCCAGTGTCCACACTCCCCAGATCTTAGTGTTGTGGACACTGGGATCTTAGTAGTGTGGACACTGAGATCTTCAGAGTGTGGACACTGGGATCTCGGGAGTTGGGACACTGGGATCTTGGGAATGTGGATGCTGATATCTGGGGAGTATGGACACTGGGATCTGGACAGTGTGGACATGGGGTTCTGGGAGCATGGAGATTTGGATCTGAGGATTTGTACACTGGTATCTGGAGAGTGTGTACACTAGTATCAGGGGAGTGTGGACATTGGGATCTGGGGAGTGTGGACACTGGGAAAAGGGGACTGGACTGTGGACACTGGGATCTTGGGAGTGTGGTCAATGGGAATGGGGGAGTGTGGACACTGGGATCTGGGGAGTCTATGGAGTCTAGATGCTGGGAAGTGGGGAGTTTGGACACTGTAACCTTTGGAGAGTTGACACTGAGATATGGGGAGTATGGATCCTGGGATCTGGGGAGTGTGCACACTGGACTCTGAGTATTTGACTTCCTGGGAACTGGGAGTTTGGACACAAGGATCTGGAGAGTGTGGACTCCGGGGTCTCAGGAATGAGGACATTGGGCTCTGAGGAGTGTGCGCATTGGGATCTGGGAGCATGGACACTGGTAACTCTGAATCTATGGATTCTGGATACTGGAATATGAGGATTTTTGGACACTCTACTCTTCGGAGTGTAGACACTATGATATGGGGAGTGTGGACCATGGGATTTGAGGAGTGTGCACACTGGTCTCTGGGTAATGTTTACACTGTGATCTGGGAGTGTGCACACTGGGATCTGGTGATTGTGGACACTGGGATCTGTGGAATGTGGACACTGGGATCTGGAGAGTGTGACACTGGGATCTTGGGAGTGTGGACACTGGGATCCTGGGATTGTAGAGACTGACATCTGGAGAGTGTGGACTCGGCCATCTGGCAGTGTGGATACTGAAATCTTGGGAGTGTGGACACTGGGATAGAGGAGTGTGCACACTGGGATCTGTGGAATGTGGACACTGGGATCTGGAGAGTGTGACACTGGGATCTTGGGAGTGTGGACACTTGGATATGGGCAATGTGGGTCCTAGGATGTTGGGAGTGTAGACACCTGACTCTGTGAATCGTGGACACTGGAATCTGGAGAGTTTGGACACTGGGATCTTGGGAGTAAGAACATTCGACTCTGCTGAGTGTGGACACTGTGCTCTGTGGGGTGTGGACACTGGGAATTGGGGTGTGTGGAAACTGTGTCTGAGGAATGTTCACCCAGGAATCTGGGGAGTGTGGACTCTGGGATCAGAGGAGTGTGCACACTGGACTCTGGGTGGTGTGCACACTGGGATCTCGGGAGTGTGAACCTTGGATCTGGGGAGTGTGGACATTGTGCTCTTTGGGATATGGCCACTGGCATCAGAGCAGTCTGCACATTGTACTCTGAGGAGTGTGTACACTGGTATCTGGGAGTGTTGACACCAGACTGTGATTACTGAGGACACTAAGATCTGGTAATATGGACACTTGTGTCCATGGACTGTGGACACTGAGACATGAGGAGTCTGGACTTGTTGGGAGCCAAGAAAGTGTATGGAAAGATAAGATTTCTCCAGCCCTAAACAAACTACATTTGGTTAACCATAAATATTCCTCCAGCCCTAAGCAGACAACATTTGACTAACCATAAACATTTCTCTTATCTCCAGCCCTAAGCAAATGGCGCCTGGCTAACCATAAATATTTCTTAGAAAGACTAGCACAACGGCCAAAGGAGAAGCATGACCCATCCCCGACCCCGGGACTTCTCACCCTTGCTTCTGCAAAGTTTTTTCATTCTTCCCCTTCCCACCGCCCCGTGGGTATAAAAACCTTACCCTGAGCTCAATAAAGCAAACCTTGACGTGACTCAGACTGACTTTGTCTTTCTTTATGCGCTTGGTCTCGTTTCTCTCTCACCCCCATTGGTTTTTAGGAGGTGCCTCCTCGAGCCTAACGAATAACTGAACCTGCTGGACGGGTCATGGACTCTGGGATCTTGGGAGTGTGGACTCTGAGATTGGGGGAGTGTGGAAACACGATCTTGGGAGTGTGGTCACTAGGATCTGGGGAATGTGGACACTGGAATCAGAGGAGAATGTATACAGGGATCTGGGAGTGTGGAAACTTGGTCCTGGGGAGTGTGGACACTGAGTTCAGGGGAATGTGAACACTGGTATATGGACGGTGTGGATACTGGATTCTCTGGAGTGTACACTGGGATCTTGGAGTGTGGATACTGGGTTCCAGGGAGTGTGGACACTAGAATATTAGGAATGTGACACTGGGTTGTTGGGGGTGTGGACAATGGGATCTGGGCAATGTGGATCCTGGGATGGCCGGAATGTGGACACTCAATTCTGTGTATTGTGGATACTGGGATCTGGGGAGTATGGACACTTGGATTTGGAATGTGGACACAGGAACTGGGAATTTTGTACACTGATATACGAGGAGTTTGAACATAGGGATCTGGGGAGTGTGGACACTGGGATATGTGAAGTGTGTACACTGGGATCTTGGGAGTGTGTACACTGGGTAGGGGATGTTGGACACTGGGGTCGGGGGAATATGGACATTGCAATCTAGGGAGTGTGGACACTGGGATCTAGGGCGTTTGGGCACTGGAATCTAGGCCGTGTGGACAGGGGAATCTGGAGAGTGTCAACATTGGATCTGGGGAGTGTGGACACTGTGCTCTGTGGGGTGTGGACACTGGCATCTGGGGAGTCTTCACACTGCACTCTGGGGAGTGTTGACTCTGGATCTGGGCAGTGTGGACAGTGGAATGTATTAAGTCTGGATACTGGGATGTGGGGAGTTTGGACACTGTACTCTTTGGAGTGTTGACACTGGGATATGGGGAGTGTGGAACCTGGGATTGCAAGAATGTACACACTGAACTCTGGGTGGTATGGACACTGGGATTTTGGTGGGTGGAAAATGGGATCTGGGGAGATTGGACACTGGGATCTGGAGTGTATGGACACGGGGGTCTGGGAGTGTGGACACTGGGATCTGGAGAGTGTGGACACAGAGATCTGGAGAGTGTGGACACTGGGTTTGGAGGAGTATAGACACTGGAATCTGGGGATTATATACACTGAGATCTAGGGAATGTGGACACTGGACTCTGGGGAGTGTGGATACTGAGAGTTGGAGAGTGTGTTCTCGGGGATCTGGCAGTGTAGACACTGGGATAGGGGAGTGTGCACACTGGGATCTGGGGATTAGGACACTGGGATCTTTGGACTGTGCACACTGGAATCTGGAGAGTGTGGACACTGGGATATGGGGTGTCTGAACATTGGATCTGGGGAGTATGGACACTGTGCTCGGTGGGGTGTGGACACCAGCATCTGGGGAATCTGCACACTGAACTCTTAGTAGTGTGGATAATGGTATCAGAGGAGTGAAGACACCGTGATTAGTGAGGACACTAAGATCTGGTAATGTGGACACTTGAGTCCTTGGACTGCGGACACTGAAGCATGGGAAATGTGGACACTGGGATCTTGGGAGGGTGGACACTAGGATCTTGGGAGTGTGGACCCTGGGATTTGGGCAATGTAGAGACTGGAGTCTATAGAGTCTGGATACTAGGAAGTGGGGAGTTTGGACACAGTAACTTTCGAGTGTTTACCCTGAGGTATGGGTATTATGGACCCTGGGATCTGAGGAGTGTGCACATTGGACTCTGAGTAGTGTACACCCTGGGGTCTGGGAGTTTGCACACTAGGATCTGGGGATTGTGGACACTGGGATCTCGGGAGTGAGAATATTGGACTTTGAGGAGTGTGCATCCTGGATTCTGAGGAATGTGCACATTGGGATCTAGGAGTGTAGACACTGGAAACTCTGAATCAATGGAGTCTAGATACTGGGATATGAGGAGATTGGACACTCTACTCCTTCAAGTGTGGACATTGTGATATATTGAGTGTGGATCATGGGATGTGAGGAGTGTACACACTGGTCTCTGGATAATGTGCACACTGTGATCTGGAAGTGTGGACACTGGGGTCTGGAAGTGTGGACACTGGGGTCTGGAAGTGTGGACACTGGGGTCTGGAAGTGTGGACACTGGGGTCTGGAAGTGTGGACACTGGGGTCTGGGAGTGTGGACACTGGGATAGGGGAAGTGGGACCACTTGGATCAGGGTCCTGTGGACACTGGGATCTTGGGAATGTGGACACTGGGATATTGGGAATGTGGACACTGGGATCTTGGGATTGTGGACACTGGGATGTTGGGAGTGTCAACACTGGGATGTGGGGAGTGTGGTCTCTGGGATCAGGCAGTTTGGACACTGAGATCGGGGAAATCTGGACACTTGGATCTGGGGAGTGCAGACACTGGGATCTGGGGCTTGTGAACACTGCAATTAGGGGAGTGTGCACATTTGGTGAGTGTGGACACCGGGATGTGGGGAGTGTGGAGGGTGTACTCTGTGGAGTATGGACACTGGAGTCTGGGGACTGTGCACACTGGGATCCAGGGAGTGTGGACACTGGCATCTGGGGAATGTGGAAAATGGGCTCTCTGGATTAATGACACTGGGATCTTGGTAGTGAGGACACTGGACTCTGGGGAGTGTGGACACTGCTCTGTGGGGCGTGGACACTGGGAATTGGGTTGTGTGGACACTGGGTCTGAGGAAAGTGCACCCTGTGTTCTGAGGAGTGTGGGCCTTAGGATCAGAGGAGTGTGCACACTGTACTGTGGGTAGTGTGTACACTGGTATCTGAGCAGTGTGGCCACTGGGATCTGGGTATTGTGCACATTGGATCTGGGGAGTGTGGACATTGTGCTCTGTTGGGTGTGGCCACTGGCATCTGGGAAGTGTGGACACTGCTATCTGGGGAGTGTGGATACTCTGATTAGTGAGGACACTAAGATCTGGGGAATGTGGACATGTGAGTCCAGGCATTGTGGACACTGAAGCATGGGGAGTGTGGTCACTGGGATCTAGGGAGGGTGGACACTGGGATCGGGGGAGTGTCGACCCTGGATCTGGGCAGTGTAGACACTGCAATCTATGGAGTCTGGATACTGGGATATGAAGAGCTGGGACACTGTACTCTTTGCAGTGTGACACTGGGATATGGGGAGTGTGGAACCTGGGATCAGAGAAGTGGGCACACTGGACTGTGGGTAGTGTGCACACTGGGATCTGAGTGGTTGGACACTGGGATCTGGGGATGTGGACACTGGGATGGGGGAATGTGCTCACTGGGATTGAGGGAGTGTGAATCCTGAAATCTGAGGAGTGTGGACACTGGAATCTGGGGAGAGTGCACACTGGTACCTGGGGAGTTTGGACACTCGTATAGGGGATGTATAAACTCTGGGTAGGGGGGAGTATGAACACTGGGATCTGGGGAATATGGACATTGGGATCTGGGGAATTGGAAACTGGGATCTGGGCAGTGTGGGCACTGGGATCTTTGGAGCCTGGATACTGGGATGTGGGGAGTTTACACACTGTATTCTTTGGAGTGTTGATATTTGGATATTTGGCTATGGGGAGTGTGGAACCCGGGATTATAGGAGTGTGCTCACTAGATTCGGGATAGTGTGGATACAGGGATCTGGTAGGGTACAGAATGGGATCCAGGGAGTTTGGACACTGTGATTTGGAGAGTGTGGACATGGGGATGTGGGGGTGTGGACACTGGGATCTCGGGAGTAGGGACACTAGGATCTTTGGAATGTGGATCCTGATATCTGGGGAGTGTGGATACTAGGATCTGGAAAGTGTGGACTCAGGGATCTGGGAGTGTGGATACTGGGATCAGGGCAGTTTGGACCCTGGGATAGGGGCAGTGTGCACATTGGGATATGGGGAGTGTGGAAGCTGGGATCAGAGGAATGTGCACACTGGACTCTGGGTAGTCTGCACACTGTGATCTGGGTTGGTGGACACTGGGATCTGAGGAGTGTGGACACTGGGATCTGGAGAGTTTGTACACAGGAATCTGGGAGTGTGGATACTGGGATAGAGGGAGTGTGAACAATGGGAACTGGGGAGTATGTTCCCTGGGATCAAGGGAATGTGAAAACTGAGATCTGTGGTGAGGGGATATTGGCATCTGGGGAGTGTGGACACTGTGATCAGGGCAGTGTGGACACTGTGATCAGGGCAGTGTGGACACTGTGATCAGGGCAGTGTGGACACTGTGATCAGGGCAGTGTGGACACTGTGATCAGGGCAGTGTGCACACTGTGATCAGGGCAGTGTGGACACTGTGATCAGGGCAGTGACACTGTGATCAGGGCAGTGTGGACACTGTGATCAGGGCAGTGTGGAGGCAGTGTGCACACTGGGACCTGGGGAGTGTGCACACTGGACTCTGGGTAGTATGCACACTGGGAATTGGGTTGTGTGCACACTGGGATCTGGGGAGTGTGCACACTGGACTCTGGGTAGTGTGCACACTGGGAATTGGGTTGTGTGGACACTGGGATCTGGGGAGTGTGCACACTGGACTCTGGGTAGTGTGCACACTGGGAATTGGGTTGTGTGGACACTGGGATCTGGGCAGTGTGCACCCAGGGATCTGGGTAGTGTGGACCCTGGGATCAGAAGAGTGTGCACACTGGACTTTGGGTAGTGTGCACACCGGTATCTGAGCAGTGTGGACACTGGTATATAGGGAATGTGAACACTGGATCTGGGAGTATGAACACTGTGCTCAATGGGGTGTGAACACCGGCATCGGGGGAGTCTGCACACTGAACTCTGGGTAGTGTGGATAATGGTTTCAGAGGAGTGAAGACACTGTGATTAGTGAGGACAGTAAGATCTGGAGAATGTGCACACTTTAGCCCATGGACTCTGGACACTGAAGCATGGGGAATGTGGTCACTGGAATCTTGGGAGGGTGGACACTGGGATTTGGGCAGTGTGGGCACTGGAATCTATAGTCTGGATACTGGGATGTGGGGAGTTTGGCCACTGTATTTTTAGAATGTTGACACTGGGATATGGGGAGTGTGAACACTATGATCGGGGAGTGTGAATATTGGGATCCGGGGAGTGTGGACACCGGGATGTGGGGAGTGTGGATGGTGTACTCTCTTGAGTGTGGACACTGGAGTCTGGGGACTGTGCACACTGGGATCCAGGGAGTGTGGACACTGGTATCTGGGGTATGTGCACAATGGACTCTGTGGATCATGGACACTTTGATCTTGGTAGTGAGGACACTGGACTCTGGGGAGTGTGGACACTCCTCTGTGGAGTGTGGACACTGGGAATTGGGCTGTGTGGACAGTGGGTCTGAGGAAAGTACACCCAGGGATCTGGGGAGTGTGTATATTAGGATCAGAGGAGTGTGCACACTGGACTCTGGGTAGCGTGTACACTGGTATCTGAGCAGTGTGGCCACTGGGATCTGGTTATTGTGCACATTGGATCTGGGGAGTGTGGACACTGTGCTCTGTGGCGTGTGGCCACTGGCATCTGGGGAGTCTGCACACTGCAATCTTGGGAGTGTGGACACTGGGATCTGGGGAGTGCGGATGCTCAGATCTGGAAAGTGTGTACTCAGCGATCTGGGAGTGTGGACACTGAGATCCGGTCAATGTGGACACTGGGATAGGGGGAGTGTGCACAATGGGATCTTGGGAGTGTGGACATTGAGATCTTGGGAGTGGGGACACTGGAAACTACGGATTCTGGGGTGTGGTGAATATTGAAACTGGGATCTGGGCAGTATGGACCCTGGAATCTATGGATTCTGGATACTGGGATGTGGAGACTTTGGACACAGTACTACTCTTCGGAGTGTTAACACTGGAATATGGGGAGTGTGGAACCTGGGATTCCAAGGGTCTGCACACTGAACTCTCAGTAGTATGGACACTGGGATCTGGAGAGTGTGGGCACAGGAGTCTGGGAGTGTGGACACTGTTTTCTTTGGAGTATGGACATTGGGCTCTGGAGAGTGTGCACATAGAGATCTGGGGAATGTGGACACTGGGTTCTGGGGAGTATAGACACTGGAATCTGGGGATTATGTACACTGGGATCTAGGGAATGTGGACACTGGGATCTGGAGAGTGTGGATACTGAGATCTGGAGAGTGTGTTCTCGGGGATCTGGCAGTGTGGATACTGGGATCTTGGGAGTGTGGACACTGTAATAGGGGAGTATGCACACTGGGATCTGCGGAGTGTGGACACTGGGATCTGTGGACACTGGGATCTGCAGAGTGTGCACACTGAGATCTTAGGAGTGTGGACACTTGGATCTGGGCAATGCGGATCCTAGGGTGTTGGGAATGTAGACACCAGACTCTGTGAATCATGGACACTGGTATCTGGAGAGTGTGGACACTGGACCTTGTGGATTGTGGACACTGGTATCCTGGGAGTAAACACATTGGACTCTGCTGAGTATAGACACTGTGCTCTGTGGACACTGGGAATTCCCAGCGTGGACACTGGGAATTGGGTTGTGTGGAAACTGGGCCTGAGGAATGTGCACGCAGGAATCTAGGGAGTTTGGACTCTTGGATCAGAGGAGTGTGCTCACTGGACTCTGGGTAGTGTGCACATTAGGATCTGGGAAGTGTGAACATTGGATTTGAGGGGTGTGGACATTGTGGTCTGTGGGATATGGCCACTGGCATCTGGGGAGTCTGCACACTGCACTCTGGGGAGTGTGTACACTGGAATCTGGGAGTGTGGACACTGGTATCTGGGAGTGTGGACATCGGACTGTGATTACTGAAGACACTAATATCTGGTAATGTGGACACTTGAGTCCATGGACGGTGGACACTGAGACATGGGGCGTGTGGACACTGGGATCTTGGGAGGGTGGACACTGATATTGGGGGAGTGTGGACCCTGGATCTGGGTAGTGTGGACAGTGGAATCTATGGCGACTGGATATTTTGTTGTGGACACTGGGATAAGAGAAGTGTGGATCCCAGGATAGAGGAGTATACACACTGAACTCTGGGTAATGTGCACACTGGGATTTTGGAGGGTGGACACTGGATTTGGGTATGTGGACACTGGGATCTGGGGAGTTTGTACACTGGAATCTGGGGAGTATGGACATTGGGATCTGGGGAGTGTGGACATTAGATCTTGGGAGTATGGTCACTAGGATCTGGGGAGTGTGGACACTGGGATCTTGGGAGTGTGGTCAATGGGATCTGGAGAGTGGGGACACTGGGCTCAGAGGAGAGTGTGCACAGGGATGTGGGACCTGGGGAGTGTAGACCCTGGGAGTGTGGACACTGGGATCACGGGAATGTGAACACTGGATCTGAAGGGTGTGGACACTGGGATCTGGGGATTGTGGACACTGGAATGTTTGGAAAGTGGACACTAGGTTGTTGGGAGTGTGGAACTAGGATCTGGGCAATGTGGACCTTCAGATGTTGGGAATGTGGGTACTGGACTCTGTGTGTTGTGGACACGGGATCTGGGAAGTTAATACACTGATTTACAAAGAGAGTTTGAACACTGGAATCTGGGGAGTGTGGACAATGGGATCTGTGGAGTGTACACGAGGATCTTGGGAGTGTGTACACTGGGATATGGGGATTCTGGACAGTGGGATCTGCGCAGTGTGGACACTGGAATCTGGGGAGTGTGGATATTGGATCTGGGGAGTGTGGACTCTGTGCTCTGTGGGCTGTGGACACTGTTCTCCGTGGGTGTCAACACTGGCATCTGGGGAGTCTTCACACTGCGTTCTTGGGAGGGTGGACACTGTGATTTGGGCAGTGTGGACGCTGGAATCTATGGAGTCTGGATACTGGGATGTGGGGAGTTTGGACACTGTATTCTTTGGAATGTTGACACTGGGATATGGGGAGTGTGGATCGTGGGGTCAGAGGAGGGTGCACACTGGACTCTGGGGCGTGTGAACACTGGGATGTGGGAGGTGGGCACTGGAGAGGGTGGACCCGGGAAACTGGATATGTGGACACTGGAATCTTGGGATTGTGGACACTTGGATCTTGGGATTGTGGACACTGGGATCTAGGGAGTGTGGACACTGGGATCTAGGGAGTGTGGACACTTGGATCTTGGGATTGTGGACACTTGGATCTTGGGATTGTGGACACTGGGATCTAGGGAGTGTGGACACTGGGATCTAGGGAGTGTGGACACTGGGATCTCGGGAGTGTGGACACTGGGATCTGGGGAGTGAGGACGCTGAGATCATGGGAATGTGGACACTGATATCTGGGGAGTGTGGATACTGGGATCTGGAAAGTGTGGACTCGGGGATCTGGGAGTGTGGATACTGGAATCAGGGCAGTGTGGACACTGGAATAGGGGGAGTGTGCCCACTGGTGTTGGGAGCTGACAGTAAAGCTCCAAGGTCATCTTGACCCTTGTGCTCACTTGAAGGCACGTACAAGGAACTGGCTTTCATGAAAAACACCAGGTGCCCGGGTTTGCTTTGCTATGTCTGTAGAATTTGTTTTACTTTCTATCAGTTGACCTTGTCTTGTTTCAATCTGCACCTTGTTTTTATTAAAATTTTCCTTGCTTCTCTGCACTATGGTGACCTTAGGTTACCTCTTGACTTCTAACAGTATATAATAAGGAGAGTTAAAAATGAACGGTGCTGCAGTCTTGAGCTGCAGACCTCCCGACCCCATCCTTTGTCTTATGTCTTTATTTTTCCATCCTCGCCCCCTAATTCAGGATTCCCTTTCATTGCCGGCAGGCTCCAGCACACTGGGACCTTGGGAGTGTGGACACTGGGATAGGGGGAGTATTAACTCTGCATGGGGGTGTATGAACACTGGGATCTTGGGAGTGTGGACATTGAGATCTGGGGAGTGTGGACACTGGAATCTATGGATTCTGGGGTGTGGGGAGTATGGACTCACAAATCTGGGCAGTGTGGTCACTGGAATTTGTGGATTCTGGATACTGGGATGTGGGCAGTTTGGACACTGTACTACTCTTTGGAGTGTTGACACTGGGATATGGGGAGTGTGGAACCTGGGATTACAGGAGTGTGCACACTGAACTCTGGGTAGTATGGACACTGGGATCTGAGTGGGTAGACAATGGGATCTTGGGAAATTGGACACTGTGATCTGGAGAGTATGGACACGGGGGTCTGTGAGTGTGGAAACTGGCATCTGGGTAGTGAGCACACTGTTTTCTGGGGAGTATGGACACTGGGCTCAGAAGATTGTGGACACAGAGATCTGGGGAGTGTGGACACTGGGTTCTGGGGAGTATAGACACTGGAATCTGGGGAGTGTGGACACTGGGATCCTGAGAATATGGACACTGACCTCTGGGGCATGTGAACAATGATATATGGGAAGTATGGACACTTGGGTCTGGGGAGTGTGGATGCTGACATCTGGAGAGTGTGGACGCAGGGATCTGGCAGTGCGGATACAGGGATCTTTAGAATGTGGACACTGGGATAGGGAAGGGTGAACACTGGGTTCTGGGGAATGTGGACACTGGGATCTTGGGAGTGTGGACACTTGGATCTGGGCGATGTGGATCCTAGGATATTGCGAGTGTAGGCAACGGACTCTGTGAATCATGGAAACTGGGATCTGGAGAGTGTGGACACTGGACCTTGTGGATTGTGGACACTAGGATCTTGGGAGTAAGAACATTGGACTCTGCTGAGTGTGGGCACTGTGCTCAGTGGGGTGTGGACACTGGGAATTGGGTTATGTGGAAACTGGGTCTGAGGAATGTGTACCCAGGAATCTGGGGAGTGTGGACTCTGGGATCAGAGGAGTGTGCACACAGGACTCTGGGTAGTGTGCACACTAGGATCTGGGGAGTGTGAACATTGATCTTGGGAGTGTGGACATTTCTGTGGGATATGTCCACTGGCATCTGGGGAGTCTGCACACTGCACTGTAGGGAGTGTGTACACTGGTATCTGGGAGTGTGAACACTGGTTTCTGGAAGTGTGGACACAGGACTGTGATTACTGAGGACACTAAGATCTGGTAATATGGACACTTGAGTCCATGGACGGTGGACACTGAGACATGGGGAGTGTGGACACTATGATCTGGGGAGTGTGGACACTGGAATCTACGGAGTCAGTGCGACGGACCAGCTTGGCCGGAGCACTGGGACCGACGGGACAGGGATCTCGGGATAGGTGGGCAAAGGAGACGGCGAAGTGACAAACAGACACAGACTCAAAAGAGTTGCATCTGAGTGTATCTTTATTGAGGAGAATTAACATTTTTATACAGTGTGTGATTGTGACATAGATTCTTTGTTTATTTAAGCACATAATCAATTTTTTAAAGGCAAAGCATTGATGAATTACATGAAAATTAATGACTATCCCACCAACTGTTTAAGCTAAGTGGTGCGAAACAAGTCTAGCATATTGTTTAATAGAATACGTCATCTATTCAGCCTTTTTATGTTTAATAATTAACAAACCTAAGACAGGGCTGTACTTACATTGTACTCTTTTTAATTTTATTTTTATCCAACTAATTTCATCTTTATAAGCTCCTGTATAAGGAAATGGCTCTTGGTTGGTTCAGGAAATATGTTACTAACTTTATATTTTGTGTGAAAACAACATCTATTCCCTATAACATAAGTTGGACTAAACTTAATCATAACTGTTGGGAGAATCTTTCTTTTTCTTATATAATCAGAGGTCCCTTCTTTTTAGAACTCTCTGAACTACTGAGATAACTCTTTCTAACTTAGTTTAATTTATTGATTTTGTCTGTTGGACATATCTAGAAATTTTAAGTCTCTATATTTACTATGTGTGAGCTGCAAAACCGCTTGTAAAGTTGTAGGAGTTTCTGGAGGCAACGTCACATCAAATGATAGATTGATTGAGGCATTGCCCACATTTAATCTTTGGCCTTAGTCTTTATTACTTAGAGAAGCCATCTCTATTGGACTGGAAAAATACAACATGCTGTGTTCGCGGATCAATAGAAAAATAGCCAAAACAAGAATAAAGGCAATGAATGTACAGCCAAGAAGAATATAGTAAGAATAAAGGTAGAGGCTATCAAGGTGCAGCCAAGTGTTTGGGAAGCCTTGAACCAACACCCCCTTCCTGGGGGCATGCTTCCTTGAAGCTCTTTGTCCAACACAATCTCTCACGCAGACTCCGCAGAAGGTGGGGTGGCACCCACTGGTCACAGAAAGGTGTCCACGCAGCTGGAAATACCAGGAACCACTGGAAGTGCAGAACTTAAGCGTTTGGCCTTGTTTCTCTGGCCAGAGACTATTCATTGAACTTGCAGCCCCTTATTCTGTTGTCGATGTCAAATCAGAAGCCATCTATCCACCACAGGCAGCTTTATGGAAGTGCTCCGCCCACCTGCGCCGGCCTCTCTTCGCTGAACCCAGCTAAGGACTCCTTGCAGACACATCTTCATGGCTGCTTTGCCTGCTGTGATCTCTGCTCCTTTCCAAACGCTTGTTTCAGCAGCTTCCCCTCCATTGTGCCTCTGGGACTGGGTTCCCATGGTGGTTGGATACTGAGCTGCTTGTTAGAGGAGGAAACAAGAGTTGTTGTATACGATGGCAGGCCTGAACTGGCCTGGAGGCAGGACAGACGCTCTCCCAGGTGGGACTTGTCAGGGCACAGGGCAGGCATCCTGCCACTGGGCCCTGGGTCACTGTGGTGAGCAGCAGTCACACTGGAACTTCTCTTTCTCAGAGAACAACGGGTTAAGTCTGACCAGATTGTCTTTTTTAGGGAATCCAGTTCTCCACCAACTCCTGGGGGATGCCTGGGGCTTGAGTCTATGCCAGGCTCCACTCCTGTCCAGAACCTTTCATTCCAAAAGTTTCAATCAAGTGTATGTGGCGTGGCAAGTCAGGATACTGGGATGTGGGGAGTTTGGCCACTGTACTCTTTTGGGTGTTAACATTGGCATATGGGGAGTGTGTAGCTCCCCATATCCCAGTGTCAACATTGCAAAGAGTAGTGTCCCAACTCCCCACATCCCAGTATCCAGACTCCATTGACTGCAGTGTCTACACTGTCCAGATCCAGGGTCCACACTCCCCCGATCCCAGTGTCCACCCTCCCCACGCTTCAGTGTCCACAGTTCATGGACTCACGTGTTCACATTCCCCAGATCTTAGTGTCCTCACCAATCAGTGTCCACACACCCCAGATAGCAGTGTACACATTCGCCAGAGTACAGTGTGCAGACTCCCCAGATACCAGTGGCCAAACCCCCCAGATTCCAGTGTCCACACTCCCCAGATCCCAGTGTGCACAATTTCCTATCCCAGTGTCTACACTCCCAATATCCCAGTATCCACACTTCCAGATCCCCGAGTCCACTCCAGATGTCAGTATCCACACTCCCCAGATCCCAGTGTCCACACTTCCCAGATATCATTGTTCCATTGTCTATACTGCCCAGAACCCAGAGTCCACACTCCCAACATCTGTGTCCACGCTCTCCAGAGCCCAGTGTCCATACTCCCCAGAAAACAGCATCCACACTATCCAGATCCCAGTGTCCACACTCCCAGACCCCCGTGTCCACACTCTCCAGATCACGGTGTCTGTTGGGTCTTCGTCAGCCGCCTGCCCATTCCCCAGCCTCCCTTAGCCCTGGAGACAATCAGACGCAGCGGGGAGTCAAGTCAAGCAGGAACTCGTTTATTAACAGGGAGCATCCCCTTTTTAAAGCAAAAGACTGCGTGGGAGGGGAGGAAATGGAACCAACCAATCACTGAAAGGCCACACCTTATCATGCACCTAAGCTTCCATGAGTTGTTTACACACTGAACCTAAACAAATCCGGCTCTGCCCACTCAACTTCCTCTCAGGGCCATCTTTGCTACCTGTGTTCCCCACAAGTGTCCAATATCCCCTGATTCCAATTTCCACCCACTCAGACCCCAGTGTCCATACTACCCAGAGTTCAGTGTGCACACTCCTGTAATCCCAGGTTCCACACTCCCCATATCCCAGTGTCAACACTCCAAAGAGTACAGTGTCCAAACTCCCCACATCCCAGTATCCAGAATCTGTAGATTCCAGTGTCCACACTGCCCAGATCCCAGTGTCCATACTGCCCACATCGCAGAATCCATAGATTCCAGTGTCCACTCTCCCCAGATACCAGTGTCCACACTCCTCATATTTCAGGATTCACACTCCCTCGATCCCAGTGAGCAGATTCCCCCTAACCCAGTGTCCACACTCCACAGATCCCAGTGTGCACAGAACCCACAGTCAGTGTGCCCACTTCTCTGATCCCAGGTTCCACACTCCCCATATCCCAGTGTCAACACTGCAAAGAGTACAGTGTGCCAACTACCCACATCCCAGTATCCAGACTCCATAGATTGCAGTGTCTACACTGCCCAGATCCAGGGTCGACACTCCCCCGATCCCAGTGTCCACACTCCCCACACTTTATAGTGTCCACATTGCATGGACTCATGTGTCCACATTCACGAAATCTTAGTGTCCTTACTAATCAAAGTGTCCACAATCCCCAGAGTGCAGTGTGCAGACTCCCCAGATGCCAGTGGACCGCACCCCACAGAGCACAGTGTCCACACTCCCCAGATCCAATGTGCAGAATATCCAGATCCCAGTGGCCACACTGCTCATATACCAGTGTCCACACTCCCCAGAGTCCAGTGTGCATACTCTTCTGAACCCAGGATCCACACTACCAAGATCCCTGGGTCCACATTCCCCAGATCCCAGCGTCTACACTACCTAGAACCCAGTGTCCACACTCCCCACGCATCAGTGTCCACAGAGCATGGACTCAAGTATCCACATTCTCCAGATCTTAGTGTCCTCACTAATCACAGTGTCCACATTCCCCAGATACCAGTGTCCACACTCCCCAGAGTGCAGTGTGCAGACTCTCCAGATGCCTGTGGCCACACCCCACAGAGCACAGTGTCCACACTCCTTAGATCCAATGTGCACAATACCAGATCCCAGTGACCACACTGCTCAGATACCTGTGTGCACACTATCCAGAGTCCAGTGTGCACACTCCTCTGATCGTAGGGTCCACACTGTCCAGATCCCTGGGTGCACTTTCCTCAGACCCACTGTCCACACAACCCAATTCCCAGTGTCCACACCCCACAGAGTAGTGTCCACACTCCCCAGAGTCCAGTGTCCTCACTACCAAGATCCGAGTGTCCATAATCCACAGAGTCCATTGTCCACATTCCCCAGATACCAGTGTCCACACACTGTGGATCCCAGTGTGTAGAGTCCCCAGACTCCAGTGTCCACACTCTGTGAGTACACCCTCCAGACTCCCTACACCACGGTGTCCACACTCCCTGGATCCTAATATTCACACTCATCCAATCCCAGTTTTCACAATCCGCAGATCCCAGTGTCCACTCCCCAGATCCCAGTATCCACACTCCCAACATCTTAGTGTCCACACTCCCAAGATCCCAGTGTTCACAGAACCCTGTTCCAAATGGGCACACTCCCCCATCCCAGTATCCACACCACACAGATCCCAGTGTCCTCACTCCCGAGCGCAGTGTCCACACTCCCAGATCACAGTGTGCACATTACCCAGAGACCAGTGTGCACACTCCTCAAATCCCATGCTCCACACTCCATATCAGTGTCCACACTCGAAAGAGTAGAGTGTCCAAATCCTCATATCCCAATTTTCAGACTCCATAGATTCAGAGATGCCAGTGTCCACACTCCCCGGATCCCAGTGTCGACCCTCCGGGTTCCCAGTGTGCACGCGGACGGGGCGGGGGCCGGCTCCAGCGCGATCCCGCGACGCCCGGCGCTAATTCTAATTCTGCAATTTAAGTGGAAATCAGCTCTTCGGGAGGAGGAGGAAGTCCGCGTGCACCCGATGCACGGGGCACGCAGGCCCCGTACCCTCCTCTTTCTGCCCGCCGCCCTCTGGCTCTTGTGTCTCGCGTCTGCAGCCGTCCCCATCCCCCTAACGCTGGCCCGGCCGCCCGCAAAGTAGCCGCACACTCCCCGCGGGAACGCGCCCTCCCGGCGCCAGCACCTGTCCCGGCTTCGCGGGACGCTCCGCGCCTGCGCCCTCACCCGCCCGCGGGCGGGTTCCTGGTGTCCGTGTGAACGTCCGGGTCAAAGACTCACGAGCACCAATGAGCGGAGGCTTCGAGGGCCGGGGGGCGGGGAGTAGGCGGGGCATCATGGCCGCCCCCGGCGCGCGGCATCCGGGACCTTGCGCGAGTC
>NW_012267427.1:508339-535402 GCF_000151885.1 Dipodomys ordii | reverse complement strand
TGGACGGATGGGGCCCGGTGGGCGTTGGTCGCGGGCTGAACGCGGGGCCGGACGCTGTCGGCGCCTCAGCCCGAGGCCGGCGCCCGGCCTCTGAGCCGCAGCGCCACTTACGGTTTTCTGGTGGTTCATTGGAGATAAGAGCCCCACAGACCGTCCTGCCCGGGCTGGCTTTGAACCGCCATCCTCAGATCTCAGCCCCCTCAGTAGCTGGGATGGCAGGCGTGAGCCACCAGCGCTCCACCAAAACGTTGGGGTTTTTTGTTTGTTTTTTGGGTTTTTTTGTTTGTTTTTGATAATTGATTCTGAAGGCCAGAAAATGGGGGGTTTTGATTGTTTTGTTTTGTCCAAGGCCGTGCAGAGCCCCAGGATATCCTACAGCTGAATTCTAAAATGTGGGCTCCAACATCCAAACTACTAAACTACCATGTGTACTGTTTTACCCATCTGACCCAGAAGCTTTCAGCAGTTTTCCAGTTGTTGTACTCGCTCTGTAGGGGCTTTTCATTCTACCTGTTAGAGATCTGAAGAACTCAGCATAAGGCTGGTAACCTGGCTTCCAGAGCCTGGTTTAAACTTCTTTAAGTACCATGGCTCTGCATTGTGCTATCCACTACTGTCTGCCACTCAACCTGCACTCAATCTCAGCTTGCAAAATAGTGCCATCTTTTTATTTACTATTTATTATTTTTACTTTTATTCTGGTGTGTTTTAGGACTTGAACCCAGGGCCTCAAGCTTTTACTTGGTTTTTCCACTCAAAGCTGGCACTACTACTTGAGTCACACCTCTACTTCCTATTAAGTTTTAGTGAGGATTTATTCTAAATAAAATTTAAACATTTCCTGCTCCCAGTGTTCTAATAGATAGCTTTCATACTTTTTGAGGTAGGTGAATATACAGGATTGTGTCATCTAGTAACTCCTAATCATTAGACAATGGTTCTGGGTCTAAGTTGGCTGAGGCACACTTAAAGCCTAGATAACCTTCAGGACTTTCTTTTGCCAGATATGCATTTCATTTTTTCTGCCTTCATCCTTCCAGGAAGAGTTCCCAGATTTTTATGATTTTAAAGGAGAAGGGAGATTCAGATAGCCTCTCCTGTGGTGTCTCGTCTGAGGAAACTTTGCAGTGAATGTTTCATTAGTGCTGTGGCTCTCAGCCCAGCCATGCCAAGCAGGATGCAGGTTTTGTTTTGCCTACAGGGCAGTACAGTTTTGGTCAGTTTCTGTTCTCTGACAGGTATCTCTGTGGCCTTTTACTTTTAAGTTCCTTTTTGTGAGCCGCAGGTGTAGAGATTTAATTGTTATAGTTCCATTCCTTGGCATATTGACTTTATATAGGACCCTTCTGTTAATTTTGGCGTGTGTGTGTGTGTGTGTGCGCGCGCGTGCATGCATGCGTGCTTGTGTTCTGGTCCTGGGCTTGAATTCAAGGCCTGGGCACTTGATCCCTGAGCAGTTTTTGCTCAAGGCTAGCACTACTGCTTGAGTCACAGCCCCACTTCTGGCTTTTTGGTGGTTCATTAGAGATTAGTCTCACAGATTTTCCTGTCTGGACTACTTCATACTGTTAGGTCTTAGACTTCTGAGTAGCTAGGATTACAGGCATGAGCTATGAACTAAAAACGAGTGCACCAATGCTCCGGAAATACCCACAGACAGGCCAGCCCCTCCCTTGCATGGGCCTTCCTTGCCATCCGCCCCGCTTCCTCAAAGGAGGGAAGAACCAGAAGGCCAGAAGTCAAAGGCTTGTTTAGTTCATAGTTTATTGAAGTTCTTCTCCCTTTCAGAGTCTGGAGCCCCTCCCACCAGATGGGCCTGATTTCGGAGCATTGGGAGATGAAGCCCAATTTGTTGAAATGGAACCTGAAGCTAAGCAGGAAATTCTGGAAAACAAAGATGTAAGTTTCCTATTGAAAGCCTAGTGCTGCAGCCTGTATACATATATATGTATGGAATTATATATGGATGTGTGTGACTAGACAGAGGTGGTTTTTTTTCCTATGTGATTATGTGGTTGATTTAGACAAACACATTCTTAGGTTTACTTTATGTGTGTGTGTGTGTGTGTGTATATATATATATACACACACACATACGCATATATGTATACACACACACACATGTTGTTGTTGTTGTTGGTTGTGGGGCCTGAACTCTGGGCCTGGGCTCTGTTCCTCATCTCTTCAGCTCAAGGTGAGCACTCTACCACTTGAGTCACAGCGCCACTTCTGGCTTTTTCTGCTCATGTGGTGCTGAGGAATTGAACCCAGGGCCTCATGCATGCAAGGCTAGCACTCTACCACTGAGCCACCTTCCCAGCCCCTCTCTAATTTCAAAGACTCAAATCAAGCCTAAGTTTATGTATCTTGCTCCTTGAAAAAAGCAACTCAGGTCTCAACTGCAGCTTTCCCCCAAGTTTGTTTTTTTTTTGGGTCTGGTCGTGGGGCCTGAACTCTGGGTCTGGGTCTGGGTGCTGTCCCTCAGCTCTTCAGCTCAAGGCTAGCACTCTACCACTTGAGCCACAGTGCCACTTCCGGCTTTTTTCTTTTTGCTTATGTGGTGCTGAGGAATTGAACTCAGGGCCTCAGGCATGCAAGGCAAGCGCTCTACCACTGAGCCACCTTCCCAGCCCCTCCCCCAAGTTTTTTAGTGTAAATATTAACTTTCTGACTTCTAAAGAGTTTGCAGGAGAGAGTGGACAGCTCTGGTGTGGTCCATGCAGGGTCTCTGGCAGGACATGGTGTATGGAGTGAGGGGTGGGCGGGGACCAGCCTGTGGGGGTGCATGTGGGCAGCCCAGAGGCCTTTGAGCCTTTCTGGGTAGCGGGCTGGCATGGTCCTGGCTTGGCTGGCTGTAGAAACAGGATCTGGTTCACAAATAGGACAGACCTAGGTCTGTACAGTCAGAATTTTGAAAAAGTGAAAACTAAGAATAAAGTCCATGAACAAGAAGACTTACAGGTTATTATCACAATTGAAGACCAGCTGGCCCGACACTTCAAGCACTTGTCTGTGGCCATGATGTCTGGAGCAGGCCTGCTCTTAGGTGCAGTTGGTGTGACCTTGTCCCCTGCAGGTGGTGGTTCAGCATGTGCACTTTGACGGACTGGGAAGGACGAAAGATGATATCATCATTTGTGAAATTGGGGAGGTTTTTAAGGCTAGAAACCTCATTGAGGTAAGTCGGCTCTGTTTGGCTTTTTTTTTTTTAAACGTATCTGTTGTACCTCTTTCTTGACCTTTGCTCTTGCCTGATGTCCAATCTCCCGGGCTCTCTTTCTTGCTGTGTTCACTTTGAGGGTTCTGTTCCCTCTTACCCCTACTCCCCAGCACTGCTTTCATTCTCCCTGGGGAAGCTCCCCCTGCCCCCCAGCAGCTACGTGCTGCTGGTCCTAGCCAGCTCTTCTCCATTGAAAGCCAATTGTACAGCCGCCTACTGGACTCTTCCTCAGGGAGTTGCCAGGGTGCCCTGCTCCATGCTGAGATCTGAAGTGACCCACTCACAGTGATCTTGTCTGTCTGACTCCTGGGGGGTGGGGCACTAGGTGAGGAGCCTTAACAGAGGGTCTCCAGGGCTTCCTCCTACAGGAGCCCTGCCTAGGGCTTGTGGTTACCCAGCCTGGCACCCTCCATCCTTCTGAGCAGGAAATCCCACCTACTTCTTCCATTCTTTCCCCTGAAGGGTAACACAATATCCTTTGTTATGATGCAAGATCCTTTGCTACTCTGCCTCCATTCGTCCTTAACAAGAATGGACTCCTGGCCTCAGAAAGGACTGCCGTTCATTGAAAGGAGGGAAAAGGTTGAACGCTGTTAGAATCATTAGAAAGTCAAAACAGCACAAGACAGCTGTGCACACTTCACAAAGAAAGCCGACTTCACAAGAGCTTGTGGTTCCTTCCAGGAAGGTGTGGTGCTCCACATGCGCCTCCAATGCCTTTTCTTTTTCTGCAGTCATTCTGCGCAGCCCACGTGCAATTGGCGTAGTGGGCATTCTTTGGTTTTGTTTTGTCAGTTGTGGGGTTTGAACTCGGGCTGGGCGCTGACCCTGAGCTCTCTGGCTCAAGGCTAACGCTCTACCACTTGAATCACAGCATCATTTCCAGTTTTCTGGTGGTTAATTGGAGAGAAGAGTCTCATTGCTTTGGACCACAATCCTCAGATCTCAGCCTCCTGAATAGCTAGGGCACTCTTGTGCTTTATGAAGGGCTGTGAGCATGGTTGGCACTCGAGTAGGCTCTATAGAGTGCCATCGGTGTGGTTGGCACTTTTTTTCTTTCTATCCTTATTATAAAGGTGTTGTACAGAAGGGTTAGAGTTACGTAAGTCAGGTAAAGAGTACATTTCTTTTTAGACAGAGTCACAACTTCCCTTCCTCCCAGTTTTTTCCTACCATTCCCACCCACAAGTTGTATAGTTTTTCTTTCTTTTTGTTGTTGTTGTTGGCCATAAGGCTTGAACTCAGCACCTGGGCGCTGTCCCTGAGTCCTTTTTTGCTCAAGGCTGGCACTCTACCACTTTAAGCCACAGTGCCAGTTCTGGCTTTCTGGTGGTTAATTGGAGGTAAGAGTCTTACACTTTCTTGCCCAAGCTGGCTTTGAACTGAGCTTCTCAGATCTCAGCCTCTTTGAGATCTAGGATTACAGGTGTGACCTACTAGTGCCTGCTGTATAGTTCATTCTCAACATAGTGTCCAGTGAGTACCACTGTCGCATTTGTCCATCTTTTGTCCCTCTGTGTCTGATGGTTGTAGGGTCTTGGTTGCGTTTGAGTAGGGCTTTTGCCACCCCATAGCTCTTTCCATTCTTAGCATGATTGGAGTGATCTGTGATTCTGCCAGTGGCAAAGGCCGGCCTGTCCTGTGGCCTTACTGTGTTTCTGTATCTTACAGAAACTCCTGTCTTTCCCCTCCCACAGGTAATGCGGAAGTCTCACGAAGCCCGGGAAAAGCTGCTGCGGCTAGGGATCTTTAGACAGGTGGATGTTCTGATCGATACATGTCAAGGTACATAATCCCCTTCACTCGTTCTCCAGGACCATAGAACAGCCATGTGTTTAAACATGGAAGGAGCGGAGTTCTACCTCCCCTTGAGGGACCACGGTGTCCACTTGACCCCCGGCCTGCACCTGAGCCCTCAGCGTGATGCTGAAGGAGGGGGTGGCTGCTCTCGGCCTTCTCTTTCCCAGAAGCTGCCCAAGGAGAGCAGATTTCCATCTTTGCCTTGCCTGTTTGGTATGCGAGGTTTGTGGGACTTATTTGTGCATTCTGTTCTTAATGTACACCTAACATGAAGTCTGTTAAAAGAAAACAAAACAGTATGGCACCAAGGCTCTGCCCTCCATCTGCCCTTCACCTGTGGGAGCCAGCTCTTGGGCATGTGAAGTCCTGCTCCGATGGCCTGGGCAGAAGGCAAGGGCCAGGCTCTTCCTGGGAGGGGCCATCGTCCCCACTGAGCCCACACTCTACAATGCCACCCTAGGCCTTGGTTGGTTGTGATGTGGCTGCTCTCATTTCTGACTGCTCACACCCTGGCTGAACGAAGGGCAGAATTTCCTCTTCCAGGTCCTTAACTGTTTCTTTTGAGGGGAGCTAAATTCTCATGGTCTCATGAATTCCTGTTTAAAGACCTCCCCGTGGGAGAGTAGATTTCTTAAGCAAGTATTTGCTTAAGCTAGCTCCTGTAGGCAAGGGTGACTATTTATGTACCTGTCCTACCACAGAATCTAGAAACAAGGCCAGTGTAGTAGTTTACACACCTCAGGTTCAAGACCAGCAAAAGCAAAAAATAACAAAATTCCATTTCAACAAATAAGTCAGTCATGACATTTCTTTTTTTTTTTTTTTTTTGGTTGGTCATGGGGCCTGAACTCTGGGCTTGGGCGCTGTCCCTCAGCTCTTCAGCTCAAGGCTATAACTTTACCACTTGAACCACAGCGCCACTTCTGACTTTTACTGCTTATGTGGTGCTGAGGAATTGAACCCAGGGCCTCATGCATGCAAGGCAAGCACTCTACCACTGAGCCACCTTCCCAGCCCAGGCATGACATTTCATGCCTATAAATTGCATTTATGCAGGAGGCATGCATACAGAAGAAGGTCAGGGTCCAGGTCATCCTGGGCCAAAACATGAAGTCCTATCTGAAAAGTAACTGAAGCAAAAAGCGGTGGGAGGTGTCGCTGGGTGTATAGAATGTCTACCTAGCAAGTCCAAATTCTGATGCTGGAAACTAGGCACAGGGTTTGGGGTTAGGATGTGTGTTTGGTTTTGTGCGGCACATTCTTGAAAGCAGATGACATTGTCTCTCTAGTGGGTGAAGTGATCGCGTGAGCACTCTACTCACGTGTTGACAGCTCCAGCCTTGCTGTTGTTGCTGCTGTTGTTGTTTTTTCCCAGCATGGGGCTTGAATTTGGCCTGGGTGTTGTCCCTGAGCTCTTCAGCTCAAGGCTAATGCTCTACCACTTGAGCCACAGCACCACTTCCAGTTTTTGGGTGGTTTATTGGAGATAAGAGTCTCACTTTCCTGCCCATGCTGGCTTTGAACTGCGATTCTTACATCTCAGCCTTCTAAGTAGCTAGGATTATAGGCATGAGCCACCGGCGCCTGGCTTGCTACTGCTTTTGTTCCTCAGGTGAAGATGCGCTTCCTAATGGGTTGGATGTTACCTTTGAAGTAACAGAGCTGAGGAGGCTGACGGGCAGTTACAACACCATGGTCGGCAACAATGAAGGCAGCATGGTACGCTGGGGCCCACCTGGTACGCCCTGTGGGGACCTTGCACTCCAGCTTCCCAGCCCTTTCTTATTCCATGTGTCACGTGTTGTGTGTCATGTGTCACGCACCATGTGCTGTCTGTCCTTTACCGGGCCTGCGGCTCATTAGCCGGGGGGAGGTAACACTAACACCAGTAAGGAAGAATGTTTTGGAGAAGGGTTGGGGTAGGGGGTCCCATGTCCTGGCCAGAATCCATGTGAGTGCAGTCTTCAGCAAAGGCACCTGATGATGGCTTAAAGCCATGGTAAACACTGACCAGTGGCCAGGTTTGTGCTCTGTCTGGTCTTCTGTTCCTACTAAAAGCCCCATCCTTCTATTTGGACCATTGCTTTTCCTTTTTTATTCTAGGTGCTCGGCCTCAAACTCCCAAATCTCCTAGGACGTGCAGAAAAAGTGACCTTTCAGTTTTCCTACGGAACAAAAGAAACTTCGTATGGCCTGTCCTTCTTCAAACCTCAGCCTGGGAACTTTGAGAGAAAGTAGGAAGCCAAACAGACCCTAGAGCTCCGTGGCTTGGCTTGCGTGTGTGTGTGTGCGCGCCCCCTGGTGGCGGTGGCCCTGAGCTGTGTTTGCATGTGTGCACCTGGGTATCCTGGCTGCTAAGCTCTGTCCCCTTGCTCCTAGCTTCTCTGTGAACTTGCATAAAGTCACCGGCCAGTTCCCATGGAGCTCCCTGCGGGAGACAGACAGAGGCGTGTCTGCTGAGCTGAGCGTGAGTACCGTCCTCCCGGTGTTCCAAGCACCTGTGGGCTCAGTGCGAGGGAGGCCAGTGCCTCTGCTCCAGCACGTGCAGGCGGCATGTGCAGAATAGCTGCAGGCGTGCTGGTCTGGCGCCGTCTGTGCTCTTGGCCGCTTGTCTTCCCTCAGACATAGCCCGCAGAGTGGCTGCATATTGCTGGAAGGTTCCATCATTAGCTCACACTCCAGTTAGGCTAGAGGGATGTGTCTCAAGTGCGGCATACGAATGAATAGTATTTTTACTTTAGTTTTGGCTTTTTGAGGACCCACTCCTTTCTTTGTTTGTACTCTTCTTTCCATGAGACACACAGTATATAGAGAAGTCCCTGAGTGGAGTGTCAGACCCACAGCAGCCCAGGCCCCAGCCTGGAAGAACGGGGGGGGGGGGGGGGGGGGCTGGAGGAGGAGGAGGCCCCGACATGGCCTTGAGACTGGCAGCATGTGTGACCCGGGCTTCTGCAAAGAGATGGGAGCATGCGTTAAGTCCTCATGGCTTGCGTGTGCCGTGGAAGTGTGAGACTGAGGCTTGGGTGGGCTTGCAGGTCAAATACATTCCAGTACCCACAGCTGGGCCCAGCTTCCCTTGCCCATGGCAGACTTACCTTGTCTGGAACGGTGGCTCTCGGACTTCTGCTCTGAGCTCCGGCCCTGTTGGGTCTCCACGGGGCGCCTAGACAGCTGCTGTGGGGGCAGCTGTGGTCAGCACCCCACCTTTTCCCTCATGCCCTCTTGCCTTGTCCCTAAGCCTTGTAAAGTTTAGAGTCCTGGGAAAGTCGGAACACGGGTTCACGTGGGTGGCAGGGAAGGGGAGTGCCGAGGCACAGAGCGGTGGCTGCTGGGAGGGCACAGGTGGGTGGGGGTAGCCTGCGTCGGGAGGGTCAGGCTCTTCTGTGCCCTCAGCTCTCTGCCCTGTGAGGTAGCACCGTCTGTCTTTGGGTCCTGACAGACTGCAGAGCTGCCAGCGGGCCCACTGTGCCAGGCTGGGTGGGTAAGGAGTGAGGGGGTCTGGGTCGATGGGGAAGGACCTGCGTCGCAGAGGTGGTGACAGAGCCAGGGCTCCCCCTCCCCTCACATGGCATCACTGAGTTCTCGGTACCTGGGAGTTGCTGAGATTCTTGTGGGTTGTCTCTTAGGCTTAGGGGTGGGGAAGGACACAGGCTGTGCTCTGGGAGCTTAGGGAGAGCTGGCTTCACAGCTGCCAGCAGCCCCATTCCTGCTTCTGAGAGGAAGTGGGGTGCTGTCGTGGGGCCTGGGACGCTGGCTCGGCTTTCCCCACAGTGTCCAGGCGGCGGAGCGGGTATGATGGAGATGACGGCACGTGTTGTAGTCGCCTCCAGCTTTCAGGCCTCCTCTGCTCCCCCTCAGTTATTTAACCAGTTCCGCTGACGGCATCTCACTGCCCGTGTGCTTGCAGTTCCCCATCTGGAGAACCTGCCACACCGTGAAGTGGGAGGGCGTGTGGCGGGAGCTGGGCTGCCTGTCCAGGACCGCATCGTTCGCCGTGCGCAAGGAGAGTGGCCACTCGCTCAAGTCCTCTCTCTCGGTAAGGCCCGGCTGCACGCTGGAATTGCCACCGTGCACTGCCTTGTGCCACTGTTTTTCAGTGGTACTCGTGGTGCCAGGAATTGAATTGATGTGCTTCAGAGTCACCAGAGGCAGCAGCTGGCTGGCTGGCTGGCTTTGGCCAGAGCACCAGGCTCATGAGAGACGGGGCAGCCCCATGGCGGGTGGGAGCCCTCCTGGACTCCTGGGAGTTGGAGCTAGGTAAAGGAGGGCCAGAAGCCCGCAGCCAAGCCAAGGCGCGCTGCGACTTCAGCGGCCTTGCCCAATGTCTTCCAGCATGCCATGGTCATCGACTCGCGGAACTCCTCCATCCTCCCGCGATGTGGGACCTTGCTGAAGGTCAACCAGGTACAGCCACTCCAGAAGGCGGGGAGCCTTTCCACCACCTCACACTGGGTACCGGCTCAGGGCAGCCCTAGAGGATGGGGTGCACAGTATGCATAAGTATTCAGCTTTTCCTAAGGCCTGAAAATGTAGCTGTGGTAGAGTGCTTTTCTAGCATGTGTGGATGGCCCTGAGTTCCACCCCTAGAACTTCAGAAAGAAGAAAGTTCTAGAAAAGTTTGCAAGGATGGTTAGCTCCACTCAGGGACCCTGGCATCACTCCTTGTCCTGTAGTTCAGTCCTGTGCCTTCACAGAACCTGGGGTGACAGACGCAGTAAGCGGGTGGTGGGGAGAAGGTGGTGCAGACAAGCAACAGGCCAGCAGAGGGCGCATGCTTCCACTCCTCCGGCTCCTCCGAAGCCTGTAGTCTACCTTCACTTCCCCTCTTGTACTGAAGCGGACTTTCCGCCCTGCCATGAGGTTAGCCACCTTGCCAGTACAAGGGAGGTTGTGCGGGGCCGGAATCTAGCCAGAAGCAGGATCTTGAGTTTCAGAAGAGCAGACAGAAATGGGAATGCCCTGCAAGTGTCCTGCACTGGCCCAGGGCAGCTGACCTTCCCAAACGGGGCACTGAGCCACCTGTCCGTCGGGAGCTGTGCTGTCTGCTGCATCCCCCACAGTGGTTCAATGCGCACCACAATCCTCTGTTTCTGTCCACTCAGCGCAGAGGACACAGCATCTAGGGCATGGCAGGTTCTGCTGCTTTCTGAAAACACAAGACAATCACAAAACCCATTTGCTCCTCTGAGCTGTGGCCCTTGTGTGCAGGAGCTGGCCGGCTACACCGGAGGAGATGTGAGTTTCATCAAAGAAGACTTTGAGCTCCAGCTCAACAAGCAGCTCATGCTGGATTCTGTGAGTGGGTGCCCGCTCCCATCCCCCATCCCCTTTGGGGAACAGTAGTTCCTGAACCAGAGTCCGAATTCTTTACACTGCAGTGTCAGCTCCCCGGTAGTGTGGCATGGGGGGCCAGCACCGGGAAGCCAGGGCGGAAAGTGAGTTCCAGGCCATTCTAGGCGCCGTAGGGAGACCCTGTCTCAACAAGAAAAGAACACAGCCCACCCAGCAACCTTTGTCCCTGACGTCAGCGCTTCCGAGTCCACTGATGTGTGCAGGCCCTTGGCAGCCCGGCCTCCTGCCCAGCTTCAGCCCTGCCTCATCTCTGCTTGGACCCTGCCATCTCACCTGCCATTATACGTACATCCTGCTATAGTGCTCTTCCTGCAGTCTGCTCACCCCTACATCTCCCTCCCCAAAGCCCCACCTAGGTCTAGTGGGTGGGTAAGTGCTGTGGAGGCAGACCCCTGACCTGGACATGAGGATGCACAGAGGGGTCTGCCTGGTGCAGGGAGGAGTATCAGCGTCCAGGCCTTCATCCAGCCTGATGGCCACGACATTGCTGGCTTTGTGTAGGGTGCGGGTCGCTCGTTCCTGCCCTGTTCTGCCTCGTCCGCCAGGCCCGGCTTGTCCTGCGGCCAGCGCTTCCCATAGCAGAGGGGCTGATCACCTGAGCTCTGCCGCACTTGAGGCTGGCTTCCCTTGGAATTTGTCACAACCATGTGGCATTCAGGGTGGGCCAGCTTTTGCCTGCTCGTGTCCCTGGGAACACGGGCGTGCAGGACGGCAACTCCGGTCCGCTCTGTTGGCACAGGTGATCTCGGCATCTCTCTGGGGAGGAATGTTGGTGCCCATCGGTGATAAGCCCTCAAGTATTGCCGACAGGTAAGTGAAAGTCCACCATCAGCCATTTGCTGTCCACCAGCGGCCGTTTCTTCATGCGAGGTCCCCTGGATCTTGATGGGTTTGTTATTCTTATTTTTTGTTAATCATGGGGCTTAAACTCAGGTCCTGGGTGCTGTCCCCAAGCTGTTTTGCACATGGCTAGCAAGCACTCTACCACTTTGAGCCATTTTGAGGAATTGGAAATGAGTCTCATGGACTTTCTGCCCAGGCTGTCTCCAAATCGCAATCCTCAGATCTCAGCCTTCTGAGTAGGTAGGATTGTGGTGTGAGTCACCAGCACCATTGTTGGCTATTTTCTTTTTTCGAAGATGGGTGATTTAGCTACACTGTACTTTATACGTTAGAGCTCTTTTTGAAGCACTGGATTTTCATTATTATTTTATCACATTAAGTGGTGGTCTTTTATTATTATGAAAAATGTAGTTCACACTTGTAGACATGCAAAACTAGAGAAATAATTATTAAAAAGTGAAATCTGCTGGACGCCAGTGGCTCACACCCGTAATCCTGGCTACTCAAGTGGCTGAGATTTGAGGATCATGGTTCAAAGCCAGCCCAGGCAGGAATGTTTGTAAGATTCTTTATCTCCAATTAACCACTAGAAAAACCAGAAGTGGTGCTGTGGCTCAAGTGGTAGAGCCCTAGCCTTGAGCTGAAGAGTACAGGTCAGTGCCCAGGCCAAGACTTCAAGACCTATGACTGACTTAAAAAAAAAAAAGTTTTTTGTTTTGTTATTTAATTATAAGGGGTTACAGGTTAAAAAGTTCAATGTTACTTGGTGACAAGTAAGAGTTTACATTTGGAACTCTGTTCTCCCAGTATTTGTGGTGGCCGTGCCTTTTGTGTGTGCATATATGTGCATTGTATGTGTGTGTGTGCAGTAACATCTACGTATATGTGTGTGTGTGTGTTAAGGTGTTAAGATATTGATTTACATAGAAGTTTCTGTCTTTGTTAAGAAACTTTTTAAAATTTATACAGAGTAATCATTCACCCAGTCTTGAGAATTTTTTTTTAAAGCAATGCTGGAGTTTGACTCAGGGCCTCCTCGCATTTGCTAGGCAGGTGCTCTACACTTGAGCCACACCCCAGCCCTTCTTTGCTGTAGTTATTTTAGGGATAGGGTCTTGTATTTATGCCCAAGCCAGCCTATACCTTGATCTTACCTATCATTCTCTAGGATAACTAAAGTGGCAGGCGTATGCCACAGTGCCCAGCTGTTGGTTGAGATGGATCTTGTGAACTTTTTCTGGTTTTCTTATGGTAGAACAAAGGTTTGAACTCAGTGTCTTAGGCTAGCTAGGCTGGCAGACTACACTAAGTCACGCCTCCTCTCTACTTTTGTGCTATTGGTTCTTGCTTCCTGCCCAGATACATGGTCACCATCTGCCTACTTACAGGTTTCCCACAATTGCTGGGATTACAGATGTGTGCCATCATATCCACTAGCTTCCCTCTGTGGAGTCTCTTGAACTTCTGGGGCTGGCCTAGCAGCGTGAACCTCCCAGTGTTAGCCTGGTATGTAGTTTGGGATGACTGACATATGCCACTGTGTTCAGGATGGGTTGGAAGGGAGGCGACCTCTCTAGAGTCACAGTCCTCCCCATCTCAGGCTTCCAAGCAGTGGGGGTTGTAGGTACGAGCCATTGCCGCTTGCCCTCTGGAACTTCTTTGTTTGGGCTTGCCTCCATCTTTCATCCTTTCCATCTTACTCTTAAATAGCTGGAATTAAAGTATGAACCGCCACACCCCACTGAAATCTTCTAGAGTACATTTTACAGCATGCGTGTAATGTAACATTACTTGCACATACCTCACTTTTCACCCTACCCCATACTTTGAGCATTTGGAGTTTGAACTCAGGGTCTGTGCTTGGCAGGCAGGCACTCTACCACTTTAGCCATACCCCCAGCGGTAGTTAAAGGAGAATTGAAGCAGGGCAGTGGTCGTTCTGGCCTAGCTTCCTGGGAGGCCCAGGCCCCTGGCTGCCCTCAGGGCCCTGCAGATGTGCTGGGCCACACCAGGGCAGAGCATTGGCATGGCTGGTGAGCACAGCATGCAGGGGGCTGGTCTTCCCAATTTTCCCTCCGTAGCCAAGTGTTTGTGAATGTAGTCATCGAACTGGAGTTTAAAAGTCCACTATGTGGCTACCCCTCGGGCCTGTGTGTTCAATGCCTGGGCCCCACGGGTGTCATGGGACCCGGCTGGAGGAGGTCAGCTTGTGGGCATCCCTACCACCTTTCCCTCCCTCTGCTTCCTGTCCACCATGAGCTGGACAGCCTTCCCCTCCGCTCCTGCCGCCACCGTGCTCAGCATCAGCAGAACAGAAACCTCTGAAACCCCCGGCCAGAATCAGTACTCTCCCGTGACTTGTGCCAGCATCCTGCCAGAGCGGTGAGGAGGCAAACAGCACGCCTCGTGTTTTTTAAAGAAATGATAAGGTGGCAGGGTGCTGTGGCTCACACCTGTAATCCTGGCTACTGAGGAGGCTGAGATCTGAGGATTGTGACTCAGTTCTCAGGGTTGTCGGCCAAAGCAGACTAATCCAAGAGAATCTTAACCTCTAATCTAGCACTTTCAACCAGAAGTGGAGCTGCAGCTCAAGTGGTAGAGCACCAGCAGTAGAAAAAGCCAAGCAAGGGCTAGGATGTAGCTCAGTGGCAAAGTGCTTGCCTAGCAAATGCGATGTTCTGGGTTGGATCCCCAGTACGTTGAAAAGATTTTTAAAAATACAGTTTAAAAAAAACACACACACACAAAAAAAAAACAGGGCTGGGAAGATGGCTTAGTGGTAGAGTGCTTGCCTAGCACACATGAAGCCCTGGGTTCGATTCCTCACTACCATATACACAGGAAAAAGCTGGAAATGGTACTGTGGCTCAAGTGGTAAAATGATAGAATGTGAGGCCCTGAATTCAAGCCCCAGTACCAGCACAAAAACAAGGAATATGAAGACTTGCCAGTCTTGCGGTGTGCGATGTGTGTGTAGTGTTCCGATGAGTGGCTCTGATTGTGCTGTTGTTCACAGGTTTTACCTCGGAGGACCCACCAGCGTCCGTGGATTCAGCATGCACAGCATCGGGCCTCAGAGTGAAGGTTGGTCCACGCCTCTCCTTGTGCAGGCCATGGTCTGTCCATGTGTCTCCTGCTTGAAGGACAGCAGTGATAGATGCTTGCATTTTACAGCAGTGCATCCTACGGCAGGCATTGGTGCTGATTGAGTCTTATTAGAAAGGGAGGAAGTAGATCTCAGCAAAAGTACTTAGAAGATGGGGCTGGGAAGGTGGCTTAGTGATAGAGTGCTTACCTTGTGAACAGCCCTACTAGTGTTCCACTGATGGCATTTCAGTTTGCAGAAGAGTGGTGGAAATTCCTGGCTCACATCCCTCCCCCTCCCCACCCCCGAGCATTGCATCTCCTGTGGAGCATTGGCTAGAAATAGTGAGCCAGGGCTGGGCGCTGGTGGCTCACGCCTGTCATCCTAGCTGCTCAGGAGGCTGAGATCTGAGGATCAAGGTTCAAAGCCAGCCCGGGCAGGAAAGTCCATGAGACTCTGATCTCCAGTTACCCACCAGAAAACTGGAAGTAGCGATGTGGCTTAAAGTGGTAAAGTACTAGCCTTGAGTGCAAAAGCTCAGGGACAGCAGCGCCCAGGACCTGAGTGCAAGCCCCACGGCAGACAGCACCAGTAAATTCTTACTCAAGCCCCTAGTCGTCTCGGGCAGTCGATGATCAGACAAATGCCCATGTCCTGGGAGCCATTTCACTGGCCCCAAACCCTGGGCTCTGCCCTCTCCTCCTCCATCTCCCACACAGTGAGCTCCTGGCAAACATATTTGGTTTTTTTTTTGTTGTTTTTTTTTTGTAGTGTTGGGGTTTGGACTCAAGGCCTTGTGCTAGCTCCACCACTTGGTTCCCCTTCTAGCATCCCTCCCTTTTATTTTGCTAGCTGTTTTGGCAGTAAGAGTCACATAGCCTTTTCTGCCCAGGCTGGCTTCAAACTTCAATCTTGGTATCTCAGCTCCCTGATTAGCTGGGATTATAGGTGTGAGTCACTGGTACCCAACTCAACCAGACTTTTTTTTTAAACGGTCTCTGGTTTTCCAGAGCGTCAGAGTTGGAGCCACACAGTCTGGGGCATTTTCAGACTGACTTTCTCAGCCGTGTGCATGGAAGGCCTCCATGTCTTTTGGGGGCTGTCAGGGATTTGGTTCCAACTCAGGTGAACCACAGTTCTTTATCCACTCGGCTGCTCTAGTGTTGCTTGATCACATAGAACTTCAGTAAACTTGTATGCAGCCCCTACAGATGTGAGCTTGATATCTCTGGGTAAATACCAGAACATGGGGCTGGGCCAAGGTAAGAAGCTTCCACCAGCTTCCAAGTGGGCTGTCTGTTTTACATTCTCCCCAGTAAGTGGTTTATAGTGGCTGCCGCTTTGCTTTCTTGACTATAATTGTTTTAAACCCAGATCTAGGTTGTGTACATTGATGCTGCATTTGAAATGATTACAAAGCAGCGCCTTGGCCTTGGCCCTCATGTCTGTCTATCTGTGATGTCAGGTGTGGGTCTGGATGGAAAGCAGATGTGCTGGGAAACTTTAAGTGTCTTGCTGTCTGGGAAGGGGTCGTGGCCACTCTCCCTCTACCCGCTTTGCTCCCCAGCACCTGCTGCCTCAGAGGTGTGACCACCGTCACTGAGCCCAGTAGGCAGTGTTCTAGCAGGTTCTCCAGCTTTATAAAATTCCTGTAGTCTGTGCTGGTGGTCACCCCTGTAATCCTAGCTACTTAGGAGGCTGACATTTGAAGATTGTGTTTTGAAGCCAGCTTGGGCAGGAAAGTATGTGTGGTGTTGATGTCCAGCTACTACAAAAGCCAGTGGTGGAGCGATGGCTTAAGTGCAAAATGCTTGTGCAAAAATGCTCAGGGACAGTGCCCAAGCCCTAGGACCTGCACAAAAATAAAAGTCTCTTAAAACTAGCCCCCGCAGGAACAGAGGTGGCCGGGTGGCTGGTCAGTAGAAGGACAAGCTCAGGGGACACCCTCGCTGGGTGATGGCATGATGTCTCAGAAAGGTGCAGGAGGCAGAGCAAGGCAGAGTGGAGCCGGGACAGCCTCCAGGCAAGGGGCGGGGCGGGGCAGTGGTGAGAGGGTTCAGATGTCCACTGGAGTGCGGCCGGACAGGAAGGGTGGCCATCTGTTAACTGAAGTGTGTGTACACACTGTTCCCTGGTGGTGGTCCTCGTTCTCAGTGTTTCTGAGGTTTTTTGCAGTAGGTCCATGTTTAGATCAGACTTACAATGAGAAAGGAAGGGGGGGGGTCTGGAATGGAGCAGAGTTGGCCTCCCCCATCAGTGGACTCTTAAGCGGGCAGGCTGCCCAGTCCTGGGGGGGGGGGTCCTGCTGAGGATGAGCAGAGTGTTCTTTCTGAGGTCTGCTGTTGTCCAGGAGGGCACTGAGACAGGCGGGCTGGTAGACACTGAGTGGCTGGAGGGGGTCTTGGCTCTGGTGACTGAACAATGCAGGAGACCTGAACTGCTGACAGTGTAGAGGTGGAGCGGACACTTCGCCTAGTCCTCATCCCTGTGCCCGGAACCTGCACAGATGGCTGCGTTTTGTTTTTTGGTCTGGAAAGTTTGCTGAAATATTGCATATCTGCAGGTTGTGGCAGCACGGGTCTAACCCCAGCTACTCGGGAGGCGGGGGCAGGAGCATCTCAAGTTGGAGGCCACAGGCGCCCCCCCACCCCCACCCCACACTCCTGTAGGCAGAGTGCTTGTTCATCACAAGACCCTAAGTTCAGCCTTCACTACCACAGAGCAAAAGCCAAAACCACAGGCACTTCACGGCATCGTTCCCTGCCAGGTGGCCTGTGCGTATTTATAGAGACCAACAGTTCTGGTGGATTCAAGTTCATCCTTCCCTAAGCCGCTCTGCCTTCCGCCTCAGGAAAGCAAGAAAAGAAAATACTTAAAATGAGGCCGAGGGAGGAACAGGAGGAGAGAGGGGGCGGTGGGGGAGGAGGAAGAGGAAGGGTGGGAGTTGAGCCCCTGTCCTGTGTTATGTTTTGTATTTGATGGTCAGGGTTCCGCTCGCCCCTGAGGCCTGTGGGTATTGACTGTGTTGTTCTGCGTTGCTCTGTTCTGCACCGGCAGGAGACTACCTGGGCGGGGAGGCATACTGGGCGGGCGGCCTGCACCTGTATAGCCCGCTGCCATTCCGGCCCGGCCAGGGCGGCTTTGGTGAACTTTTCCGAACCCACTTCTTCCTCAACGCAGGAAACCTCTGCAACCTTAACTATGGTAAGACTCACCTGCCGCGAGGCCAGCGCGACCCTGAGAATGGGGCCTGCGACATCCTTAAAGCAAAGGCTTGGACCAGTGGGTGGAGTGACGGGAGCATGCCAGGAAAGTGGCCTCCAGTGCTGTCTTCAAAGGCAGTCTGTTGTTCACTTCACCATGCCTCGAGTCTACTTCACTGTGCCTTGAGCTCTGTCTGTGGGTCACTGGACCCCAAAGTGCAGGATGCACATGCCACCCTCAGGGCCCCCTGCCGGGGAAAACGCTGCAGCCCTTGTCTAGCCTAAGGCAGGAGTCAGGGCTTCCCAGTGCGCGGGTGGGGCCAGGGAGTCAGGGGACAGAACATGCAGGCCCAGGGTATTGAGAAGACTCAGCTAAGGGGGTACAAAGGAAGTGAGGGGCCAAGCCCCTAATTATAGGGTGCAGATCTCCCCACGTATGTATCTAAACAGCCCTTTGCTCACATGTCCCCTTTTCTTTCAGGGGAAGGCCCCAAAGCCCACCTCCAGAAGCTGGCTGAATGTATCCGCTGGTCGTATGGAGCTGGTATCGTCCTCAGACTCGGCAACATTGCCCGCCTGGAGCTTAATTACTGCATCCCCATGGGCGTGCAGCGGGGTGACAGGTGCGTGCCTGCTCCTCAGGCGGGCAGCTCTGCAGATGCTTCCTACCACACCTTCCTCTGAAGGGAGCCCTCCCTCTCTCTCTCTCTCTCTCTCTCTCTCTCTCTCTCTCACAGGCACACACACACAACTGTGGTTCATGCACTTGAACCCATGGACTCCACCAATTGAGTAGGAAGGCAGGGTTGCAGTACCGACCATGGCCACCTGGTGTCAGTGTGCGCCCGGCAGTGGCATTGCTCCCAGAGCCTTAATCCAGAGCCGTACTTCTCTCTCTCTCTCTCTTGCTTGCCCTCAGGTTAAATCTGAAAAATGGGTTTCAGAGGCTAATTCCAACAGGTGTCTTTGGAAGGAAGCAGCCTGCTTTGAGGTTCTGTGCACAGGCCAGAGTGGAGGGGTAGTGTCCCCAGGCTGGGCGCAGGCTCTCTGCCCTGCTGCCATGTTGGTGGAGCAGATGTCTGCTCTGGGCAGTGATGCTGCCCTGGCATAGCATCCCATTCCTGGCGTGAAGCTTTGTGGTCAGAAGGGGATTTTGTGGTGTGGCCTGGTAGTGTCTCAGAGCAGGACGGTCTGTGAGGAGCCGCCCTGAGCCCTGCAGTACACGGCATGCTGTAACTGGGAACTGAGGCCTTTACAGAGGAGATGGGTCTGAGATGCCTGCCCAATCTATCCCAGAGTGATTCATGGTGCTTTCACTTCACTCCCAGAGCTCCATCTCTAGAGACTCTTGGCAAGTCAGCACTTGCTTTTGGGGGAGGGCTGGGGTACCCTCCAAGAGTGTGGAACTCCTGTCCTAAACCTGAGAACTTGAGCTGCAGGGGGCTGTGCGCTGCTGGTGAGGTGCGTGTGGGCAGTCTGCAGGGGTGCAGGGAAGCTGCTGGAGGGGCTGGGGGAGTTCCACACTGGGGATGAGCTTTCCCCTCGCCCATCCCCTGCCCTGTGGGTCGTGCGCCTTCCCCATCTTCAAGACCTCAGCTGCCAATTCATGGCGAATATCCTGGGCCAGGGCTGCAGCAGGCAGCGATAGCGAGGAGAGGGGAGAAGCAGCGGGCGATGGAGGGGTCTGGAAGGTGCAGGGCCTGGTGGCAAGCAAAATTAGCTTGGCTCCCTTGGAGTAGCTGCAATGCCTGCTTGCTTTCTGAGTTAGGTAAGCCAAAACCTTGGTTATTTTTGTCTCAGTGCTTATTTGCAGACGTTACTCTAAAATGGCAAATGTCAGCATAGGCATTTTTTTGCTGACCTGACGGCAGACATAAAAGCAAACCACTTAGACCCGACCCCACTAAGTGGTGCAGACAGTGCCAGCTTTGATTTCACATCTTTGCCTTTCAAGGGTAAGTCACAGCGCCTGCCTGCAAGTGCACGTTCACGGCTCTGCCTGGGTCTGCAGTGGATAGCCGTCCATCCCAGAAAGTGCTGTGCCCGCTCTGACCCCTGACCCTTGCATCGCCCCTCCTTCCCGATCAGGAGCAGACGGGCAGCCAGGCCAGATCGAGGAACCCAGCACGCTTCCAGCGGCAAGGGGCTTTTTGTTCCTCCTCCCCCCTTACCCCGGCCCTTCTCAGTGTGTGCCCCCCCCCCCATCAGGGAGGAGGCAACACCAGGTTTATATCTTCATTTTGCCTGTTCCAGTCACCAGAAGCTGTTTCTTAGCCTACCAGGAAGAAGTAGCTGGGGTTGGGGACTCAGGTTGTGAAAGCCAGTGTTAACTTCTACCTCTCTTTTCAGGATATGTGATGGCGTCCAGTTTGGGGCTGGAATTCGCTTCCTGTAGCTGGTGCCCCTGCAGGAGCTGCTCCGGAACCACTCGCTGCGCGCAGTGCACACTGGTCCTGTGAGAACCATGTCAATAAATTTTAAAGACAGATCTTGCGCAGGGCCGTGGGTCTGGTCTGCTTCCTCCAGGCCCTCACCCCTCACGGGCCTTCCTGGGGCAGCTGCGTTCACACATCCTAGGGTTGGGACCCAGGGACCTCTCAAAATAGTTGGGAACTACTCTTAACATGTGGCACATTTTACTTTATTTTTATTTTTTATTTATTTATATTTTTTGTCAGTCGTGGGTCTTGAACTCTGGGCTTGGGCTTTGTCACTGAGCTCTTCAGCTCAAGGCGAGCGCTCTACCACTTGAGCCACAGCGCCACTTCTGGTTTTCTAGTGGTTTATTGGAGATAAGAGTCTCATGCACCTTCCTGCCAGGGCTGGCTTTGAACCATGATCCTCAGATCTCAGTCTTTGAGTAGGTAGGGTTACAGGCGTGAGCCACCAGCGCCCGGCTATGTGGCACATTTTAAACCTCCTTTGGAGTCTTCCGGACAGTGGTGCCTGGCTTGAGGCCTGCCCTTCCCACGCCATGTGGGGCCCTCACTTCCCTGCCTCCTGGCCCCCTTTGATGATGTTTTTGCCAAGTGACCTTGGGGTTTGGGGAGCAGCCTGAGCCCAGGGAGAGCCTCAGTCACCCCCAGGCTATCCGGGACCCCCCCTACCTCCACCCACGTTGGCTGGGCTTCACGGAGACAAGGGAGGGGCCCAGCTTGCCTTTCCTAGTTGGGAGAGTGAGGAAATAAACTTTCCCTGAGTTGTGAAGCGTTTGCGCTCTCATCGTGCTTGTAGCGAGATGCACAAGCCATGGCCCTGGCTTCTGTGTTTCCAGTGTGGATTCAACCAAAACCCAGCAGTAGCTCCTCAGCCCCCCAGACCTCTGGGCCTGTGTCTCCCACATCGGAGGAGACCCCGGAGCCCCAGAAGCTGGCTGTGGAGTTGCTGCAGGACGAGCCCACTGTGGGCAGTGCAGCCTGAGGAGTTCAGCCGAGAGCTGCCTCTACTTGGTGGCAGACAAGGGGAGCCGGGAGCGCACCCCTGCTGGTGGCAGGGCAGGGGGGGAGAAGAGGGGGGGTGGCCAGAGACCCCAGGAAGGGCTTTTCACCTAAGACCATGTTCTTGGGCAAAGAGTTTTCATAGCTCCAGCTCTGGGGACCCAGGTAGAAAAAGAGGAGGCTGAGAAAGCTCTTGGGGAGCAACACGGCCCTGCGTGTCATTCTGTGCCTGCACGTTCTGCACAGGGCTGGAGGTGAGCCTAGTGACCCGGCAGCCCTTGCTGGCTGGCTACCGTGCACTTGGTGCAGCCAGAGATGCCAGCCAGTGCCCCCGATGGTGTGTTGTTTCGGGAAAGTGTGCAGTCAGGACCACAGCAAGTCCAGGGTTTTCGGCAGCGCCGGCCCCCAGAGCCATGGCCACTGTGGCCTCACCTGCGTCTTCACATCCTGGGATCCAGCTTGAGTGTGTGCCCCTGGCGCCTGCTGTGGTCACAGGTCAAGTCCATGGGGGCCCCAGGGCCCACCAAGCATGGGGCGCTCGGGAACCAGCAGTTCCCAGAGAGACAGGCGGACCAGAACGAAGCAGCAGAAACTTCCAGTGTAGTGGGTGAGGGTTAAAGTTAGGCAGGAGTGATGATTCTTCGAAGCGCCTCCAGGGCGGGCCTGTGTCCTGCCCACAGCAGCAGGTGGGTTCTGGAAAGCAGCTCCCAAGCAGGGCTCAGCGCCCAGCGCGCCCCTGGCCTGTCCACATCCCGTCAACTAACAGATTCTGCGATCACCTCCCTCCTAAAGGGGGGGCTGCTGCTGCTGGCGGCTTCACTGCCCTGAGCCTACCTGCGGTGCGGGGCAGAGCTCACCTCCGCTAGGAAGTGACAGGAAACAAGGGGCTGCAGTCCTGCTTAGCCCTCAGGGCATGCACCAATAGCTCAGGGGTCTATAGACCCCACTTTGAGTGTCTCCACTTGCACACACTAGGTAGGCTTTCTGCCACCAGGCCGCACTCTACCCCTAACAAGGGATGCTTTTTTTGTGTAGGGGTGTGATGTGTGCCTGTACCAGAGCCTGCCTGAACTCAGGACCTTGTACTTGCTCAGCCAGCTTACTTGCTCAGCTGGCTCTCTGCCCCCTGAGCCATGCCTCCAGCCCTGCTTCTCATTTATTAGTTAGAGGTGGAATCTCATGGATTTTCTTGCCCAGGCTGGCTTCAAAAGGAGATGCTCAGATCACAGTCTCCTGGGTAGCTAGGATTGCAGTGTGTTTTAACAGCTGCAGTGTGGAATCAAGCAAGTGGCCATCTCCCGTCCCTCACGGTAGTGGCCATCTGGCCCTGGCTCCTGCTCCTCTCCCCAGGCCTCGCTTGTACCACCCTCCCTGGGACGTGGAGGAGAGCGGGAGCTCAGCGCTGCCACAGTACTCATGTAAGAGCAGTGATTAATGTCAACAATGCCCTGACAGCCTTTGGGTGCTTGGATAGTTGGCTGTCAAACCAATTTCCCCAAACTCCAACTCTCCACTTGAAAGCTCACATCTTTCCCATTGGCACCAGATTACCCCCTGTCGCTTTCCTTGAAGCTCTCCACCATCCAGAGGCCAGTGCCAGCCAGCCAGGCAAGAAGAGCGGAGTGTGGGCGTGAGGGTGGCGGCCGTGCCGGGGAGCGGGGAGCTCGGGGTGCTCCCCTCCACTTCTGTCTCCCCAGGCCTGGTTATTCCTCTTCCTGCATGGTGTCCATTAGTGGCAGTAATTACAAAACCTCCATGGACTTGAGCGGGTTTTGTGTGGACCTAAACAAAAGCCGCTCGCTGTGCAGAGGCTCAGGCTGGGGACCTGAGCGCCCCTTTCCCCGCCATGCCCAAGGCTGTGGGTTTCAGCCTCCAGCGCCACGCACATGTGCACATACATACGCACGCCTTTGACTGTCACACAGATCACATTCGCTCTTCTGTCAGCTCCTTCTTCTGTAAAATGAGGGTGCTGGCCTTGTGAGTAACAGGAAGTGTGGGCGAGTGACCAGCACCCAAGGGGAGCTCAGACATGGCAGTATAGCTGGAGGGGCAGTGGATCTGGGGTGTGGGTGGATTGTGTGGGTAGGAAGGAATCTGCCTCAGGACCTTAGATGCCCCAGATGTGAGAAAGACACAGGTATCACGAAAGTGTCTGGAGATTTGTATGCAGTGTGTGTGCATGCATGTGCACATACACCAATGCTAGAGCTCCAACTCAAGGCCTGGGCATTGTCCCTCAGATTTTTTTGCTCTAGGCTGGGCACTTGACTACTTAAACCACAGCTCCACTCCTGGCCTTTTACTGATTAATTGGAGATAAGTGTCTCACTTCAAATCATGGCTTCAAATCATGATCTTCGGAGCTCAGCGTCCTGCGTAGCCAAGTATTACAAGTGTGAGTGTTCAGTTCTGAGTGAGGCACAAGACGTATTTTCACATTTACAAGTGCAGATTTCCCTTTGAGAAGGAAGCCACGGGAGGCCGCATCAACACTTCCTCCCTGGGTCAGACCAGCTGTCTTGTTTCTACGAAAGAAAGAATCCTTTGCCCTAGAGAAGGGGCTCTGTGGAAGTCAGGGGAACCCCGACAGGCCATCACTGGACTTCTTTATCAAATCATTAAATGACTTTTAAGGGGAAAAAAGAGAAATGTTTAGGCCAGATGAAAGGCAGAATTACCTTGGTAGAAAAATAAGTAGTCATCAACTTTGAAAGTATCTTCCATAAATCTGACTGTGAAAATTACAGCTTCCCTGGAATCCATTTGACTGTGGTGACCTCGCACTTCCCACCTCCGCCTGTCAGCCAGCATCGTCTCACTACCCCAGGCTGAGCCAGGCGCAGGCCTGGACCCTGGCCCTCCGCTGAGTGGGAGACCCCCAGCCCCAGCTCGCAGCTCACATCTCACTACCACACCTGGAGGTCATTTCCTGGAAACACCGGCTGGGCTGCCTGGCACGTTGGGTGTCACAGAGGTGGTGCTGCAGCCTCGATGTTGAACACGGGAGGGCCCTGGTCACGCTACCCTCACCCAGCGAAGTGCTGACATCCAGCAGATGAATTTCCTGCCTTGTAACTGTCAACGCATGTCACAGGAGAGGTCATGCCGTGCTGACCAGGCCCGGGTCACCGGGAGTCTGACCCTGCTGGGCCTGCACCTCCTGAGCCCCCGCCCCCAGCCAGGGCCACCGGGGTTTCCTGGCTGGAAACCGCCCCCTCGCTCCTCTTCCGGAATCTGGGTGGAAGAGCTGGCTTTGAATTCCCACTTCCTCTGTCCATTTTCTCACTTCCTTAACACTCAACGGACAGATGCTGAGCGGGGCCCAGGGTGGGTGGCCACTCAACAACAGAGTTCTGCCCACCTGTGCAGCCCCAAAGGCCCTCAGCACTGGCCCCTCTCTCCCCTCAACACCCCCCCCCCTATCTGCTGTATTTCAAGTGCTAGTAGCTCATGCCTGTAATTCCAGCAACAACTCAGGAGGCTAAGATCTGAGGATTGTGGTTCAAAATGACTGGGTAGAAAATCCCCAATTAACCAGCAAAAAGCCAGAAGTGGAGATGTGGTTCAAGTGGTAGAGTACCAGCCTGAAGCAAAAAAGCTCAGGGACAGCCTCCAGGCTGAGTTCAAGCTCTGGAACTGCGCACAAGTGGCCTTTGGTTGCAGTAGCTGGAGTCTGCTGCTGCCCCTCCTCCAGACCCTGTTGGTTCTGTCTGGCACCCTGGGAGGATCCCCAGTCCCCCTCCACCCGCCCCAGGCCCCAGGTCTCCCATTGGAGAAAACAAGCCTCTCCCTTTTTGGGCTTGCAACAGTGAACAGTAAAGCAGGCAGTAAAGCGGGGGGGGGGGGGGGGGGGGGGAAGGGGGGGTAAGAGGGGGGCAGATACGAAGCAACAGAACCTGGGAGAGGGGACAAGGCTCCCGCCCAAGGCAGAGGTAGGGGGCCCCCAAGCAGCACAGGTCACAGAAGCAGCTGTCCAGGTAGCAGATCTTGGGGCTGCCCTGAACTCCTGCTTTGCTTGTCTCCCTGCCTAAGCCAGCACAGACAACAGGGCAACCTACCCCTGTAGTGAACTGTACACAGACAATCAACATCAAACAATAGGTGATTGATTGAAAGGGGCCTCCAGGCCCACATGGGGCTGGAGGTTGGTGTTTTCCTCCTGTTTATATGAAAAGTACGGCGTTCTGGAAGACAGACCACAGGGTGGACAACCCTTCCTGGCTCTTAGCTCACGTTGAGGAGTGTGTGTGTGTGTGTACCACGTGAGCCACATCTCCACTTCCAGCTTTCTGCTGGTTAACTGGAGATAAGAGTTCCACGTCCCTTCCTGCCCAGGCTAGCTTCCACCAGAGCTCAGATCCCAGCTTCTGGAGTAACTGGGATTACAGGCATGAGGCACTGGTGCCCTGCTCGCTTCATATTCTTAAAGTTTAGGTTTTTGGTTTTTTTTAAAGGCTTTGTGACGCATGCGGGTTACACAGCCCTGTGTGTTTTCCCGGCACACCGTGCGCGCTCCTTTGCTGCTGTGGTGGAGGCCTCTGTGTGCAGTGCTTGCAGGCCCGGTGAGGGCCCGTGTAGAGCTGGCCCAGCCTCAGCTCACCTCCGGCACAGGTGAGGGAGGAGCCATTGCATCCAAGTCTTCACTAACTCATCCCGAACGGCAGACCTGGACTAGTCACGGGGCACCAAGTTATTTATTCATTGCTCATCTGCAAAATGTCTTGGGGCACAAAGTGCACATGGAGCTTAATTTTCCTGGTATGAAAGAGACAACAGGCTGGGCACTGGTGGCTCACACCTGTCATCCTAGCTACTCAGGAGGCTGAGATCTGAGGATCTAGGTTCAAAGCCAGCCCAGGCAGGAAAGTCCGTGAGAGTCTTATCTCCAATGAACCACCAGAAGACCGGAAGTGGCGCTGTGGCTCATCTGGTAGAGCACTGTAGCCTTGAGCTGATGAGCTGAGGGACAGCGCCCAGGCTCAGAGTTCAAACCCACGACCCACCAAAACAAGAAAAAGACAAGTGGGTCAGCAGCTGCCCTTAAATGCGATATGAGACCCCACCTCACAGTCCCTGGACTGGGGGAGGGGCTGCTGGCCACCACTGCCCTGCTCGAGGGGTGGGGGCCACCCCAGGGCGCAGTTAGTCTCCACACTTGCTGAACCCCAGGTTCTACTCTCCAGATCACTGAATTAGCACCGTGATTCAATAACGCCGCCCCCATGCTCATTCGGATGTGATTGTAAGGGAGGCTCAGAGACACTCCCACAGCACAGTTAGATCCAGCCCGGGGAAGTGAAGCATTCTCCGCCAGTGAGCCAATCAAGTCTGCCCATAACTTCTGCAGGCTTCGAAACTCGCAAAATTGCTTAGAGGTTTACAGAGAGCACCGTGAGCAAACCACTCAGCTCCTCAGTTCCTTAGAGGCCTCTCTCCAATCTCAGAGATCCATCCATCCACCCAATGACTCTATCTACCTATCTGTCATCCATCAACCCACTATCTATTTGTCTATTTATCTAGTTTTGCTTTTGCTTTTTTTCCTGTCAGTACTGGGGTTTGAACTCAAGGCGTCACAACTGTTCAGTTTGTCCGGTTGGCTGGTGCTCTACCACTTGAGCCTTGTCTCCATTCCAGCTTTCTTGCTAGTAAATTGAAGCTGGACTCACTTCAAACTGTGATCCTCCTTCGTAGTGAGGATTCTAGGCATGAGTCACAGGTGCCCCATTTTTGTGGGGGGTGGGGAGGACAGACGCCGCTGCGCTGGGCCGCGCTGGCCTGGCGGCCCCAGGGCCCTGCGTTCAGCTCCCAGCACCGACTAATCCGAGCCCCGCGCTCCAGACGGACTGAAGCAGAGCCGGAGGGAAGCGGCAGAGCCCGGACCCGGTGCCACTTAGGGAGGTGAAGGGCCGGCGGGGCCTCGAGGGCTCGCGTCGCTCCATGGCCCGATTTGGGGGTCACACACAAGCCGGGGAACCGAAAGATCCAGAAACGAGCCACTGCATCCGCTGAGCCCCGCGGGGGTTGTGGCCTCGGGGCTGGACGCGGAGGCCTTGGGAGGACCGCAGGGACGGGGAGGGCAGGCGTTGGACATGGGGGGGGAGGGCGGCCCGGGCACGG
>NW_012267427.1:504473-506510 GCF_000151885.1 Dipodomys ordii | reverse complement strand
ACCCTGCGCCGGCTCGCGCGCTACATCCGGGCGACAAACACGAACATGAGGCCACCTGCCGCCGATGGGCGCCATGGTGTGCTTTAACGGCGGCCCCTTCTCAGCGCGGATAGGAGCGGGAGCGCACGCCTCGCCAGCCTGCGCTGTGCGAACCCCGTCCTGCAGGGACCCGCCCTGTTCCCACATGGCCTGTCCCGACAGCCCAGCGCAAGCAAACCCAGCACACAGCCTCCGAGTCCCCAGGGCGAGAATGGACCCACAGCCGGTTCTGCCGGCGATGGAATCGTGCTAGACACTAAAATAAAGACCACGGTATGAAGCCTCAGCACGACCCGGCCTGATGGCAAGATCTTGGTCTGAGGTCAGCCCAGGCAAAAGCACAAGGGCTAGCCGAGACACACTGAAAGCAAAAGGACCGGAGTGTGGCTCAAGTCTACCGAGCTGGGATGAAGTCCTGGGTTCAAATGCAAATGCCACACCGTGCGGGCGCACGTGTGCACACACATACGTGAAAACATCGTGAAGGCGTCAGGCCAAAGGAGGACCAACCACACCAGCCTGCTAACCTAACCCATGGTTCCCCTGCAGGGGTACCCAGGGACGGGAAGTCGGGCCTGGACACGGGCTCCGTCCCTTGGTCCAGGGCCTGGCAGAGTCGCACAGTCAGACCAGAAGTTTCACCTGCACACTGCCAGCTGTGTCTTTCACTGTTTGTAAGGTAACTGCAAGTCAGGCGCTGGCGGCTCACACCTCTAATCCCAGCAACTCAGGAGGCTGAGAATCCCGGTTCAAAGCCAGCCCAGGCAGCAACGTCTGAGAGGCTATTTCCAATTAACCACCAAAAAGCCAGAAGTGGAGCTGTGGCTCAAGTGGTAGAGCACCAGCATGAGAGAAAAAGCCAACTAAGAAGATAAAGCCCTGATACTGGTTCAAAAAATTAAGTAACTGGAAGAAAGTCTTGGGGAAAAGTCCAGCCAATGAGTGACACCACCAGGCAGGGGAATCTAAGCGTTGGTTGGGATTTTACTTTTTGGTGGCCCTGGGGTAGACCCGAACCTCACACAGGCTGGGCGCTTGCTCAGTACTGAACTGTGCCTGGCCCAGCTTGCATCCAGCGCTGCTCATCGGGACCCCTCCACTGCAAGAACACAAAGAGTTTTAAAAGCAGCAAGCAAGCTCAGCACCAGCAGCTCACGCCTGCAATCCCAGCTACTAAGGAGGCTGAGGATCACGGTTCAAAGCCAGCCTGGGCAGGAAAACCTGTGAGACTCTTAAATTGATCACCAAAAAATGGCTGCAAGTGGAGCTGTGGCTCAAGTGGCTTTGAGCAAAAGAGATCAGGGACAGCACCCAGGCACTGAGTTCAAGCCCCAGGACCAGCTCATACACACAAAAAGAAAAAAATCAGCAAACGATGGCTCACTCCTCTTTCTTAGAACTAAAATGAAGTTGATAGCCCTCAAAAAAACATACACAACCAAGTGTAGTGGCGCACACCTGTGATTCCCACCCTCAGGAGGCTGTAGGGACATCACCAGGCTACCACCGGAGCGTGGGCGACGGGGGACGCAGGAACGGATGCGCACACAGGGGGACACGGACACGCGCGCACGGGGGACACGGACGCGTGCACACGGGGGACACGGACGTGGAAATGGACGTGCACACACGGGGGACGTGGACACGGACACGCGCACACATGGGGGACGTGGATGCAGACACAGATGTGCACACATGGGAAGTGTTGACGCAGACACAGACATGCATGCGTGTGGGGTGGTGCAGACATACTACACGCACACACAGGGTGTGGACATGGACTGCATGCACAGGGAGCGTGGACATGGACACGAATGTGAGTGCACAGGGAGCGTGGGTGTGGATGTGCGTACATGCGGAGTGTGGATGTGGAGTGTATGCACAGGGAGAGTGGACATGGATGTGCGTGCACACGGAGCGTGGATGTGGACTGCGTGCACACGGAGCGTGGATGTGGACTGCGTGCACACGGAGCGTGGATGTGGACTGCGTGCACAC
>NW_012267427.1:502217-503188 GCF_000151885.1 Dipodomys ordii | reverse complement strand
GATGTGCACGCACGGGGAGCAGGCCTCCTGGAGGCGCAGGCCGCGGTCGCTGGCCGGGTTGCGTGGCCAGGGCAATCCAAGGCGCCTGGGGACGGGCGCGGGCGCGGGACCCGCTCCCGCCGAGTGGCAGCCGAGCACGCACGGCTTGGCCTCTGAGAACGGAGCGGTACATTTCTGTTACTCCACAGTCCACGCCCCGGCACGATGGCCGCCTAGACCAACCGTGGTCTAACACGCTGAACACGAAATGGGACACTCCAGATTCAAGCAGCACTTAGGCTTTAGAGATTCAGCCTCGGGGCCGGGAAGGTGGCTCAGTGGTAGAGCGCTGGCCTTGGCGGAGGAGCTGCGGGACGGCGCCCAGGCCCAGAGTTCAGGCCCCACGATGGACCAAAAAAGAAAGACACAAAGAAAGAGCCGGCGCCGCTGGCTCAGCCTGCCATCCCAGCTACCAGGAGGCTGAGATCTGAGGGTCGCGTCCGTGAACTCTGGGCTGGGCGCCGTCCCGCAGCTCCTCCGCCAAGGCCAGCGCTCTACCACTGAGCCACGGCGGCACTTCCGGCTTTTCTGGGTATGGGCGCTGGGGAATCGAACCCGGGGCCCCATGCATGGTAGGCCAGCGCTGTACCCGAGCCACCGTGCGCACAGGTGCGCGTGCGCACACACGAAGCAGGGGCACCCACGACAGTGGTGACGGCCTCCCCATCTCCTCTCTCCCGTGAGCGTTGTCACCCTGCGGTCACCCTGGCTGTCACGCTGGGGTCACGCTGGGGTCACCCTGGGTCCCGATCGCACGTGCGGGGCTGCGGCGCGGGCTCCCGCCGCCACCAGGGTCCCTGGGTCAGGTCCCCGCCGGTGGGGAGGGGCGATGGGAGCCGGGAGGGGCCAATGAGGGGCGGGGCTGAGCCGGGAGGGCCACGTGAGAGGCGGGGCGGCACTGGGGGAGGCCCACGAGGGGCGGGGCTGGTCTG
>NW_012267427.1:490589-500435 GCF_000151885.1 Dipodomys ordii | reverse complement strand
GGGGAGGGCCGCAGGCACAGGGCTGCCCTGCTAGGGAATGGAGGCAGCTATGTGTTGCTGCTGGGGTCTGTGGAAAAACAGCCCAGGGAGGTCTTTTGTCTTGTTTGCTTTTGTGCCTTCACTGGGGCTTGAACTCGGGGCCTGGGCGCTGTCCCTTGGCTTGTCACTTGAGGCTGGAGCTTTACCACTTGAGCCACAGCGCCTCTTCTGGCATTATGGCAGCTGATTGGACCTAAGACTGTCTTGGACGTTCCTGCCGGGGCTGGCTTTGAACCGTGAACCTCACATCCCAGCCCCCTGAGTAGCTCCCGTGGGTTATTTTCAGGGTAGGGTCTTGCTCTGTGCCCAGCCTGGCTGGATCTGTGGTGTCACCGGGATTATAAGTATGAGCTACTGTGCTCAGCCTCTGTGCTTCCCACAGAGCTCAGATAACAGCTGAGAGCCAGGTTCAAAAACTTTTAGGTTCAGACTGGCATCTAGCCACTGTCCCCATTTCCCAAGTAGCCCCGTGGCAGACTTGGGACTCCCAGGCAGCCCCTCCACCCCGAGACTTTTTATCTGAATCAGATCATTCTGTTCCCCAGGGCAGGGCTTTATCTCTGCCTCCAGGGTTCCTTGGGAGCTCTCCAGCAAATTGGCCACACCTGCCTCTTGGCCGGCTGCGAGCCCTGGGCTGACTTTAATCTTAGGCTTGTGTCAACCACCTTCCCTCCCCCACTCTTGTGGGGGTGGATCATCTAGGTTCCTTTTTATGCTTTAGGAAAATTATACTCTCAAACCACCCCTCCCCATTCCGTTGCCCAAGCTGGCCGTGAACTCTTGGATTCAGTGATCGTTTGGCCTCAGCCTACTAGTGTGTTCAGTAGTATTGCTAAATCCTCATGAGGTGTGCACGGTCAGACCTGGCAGTCTGTGAAACCGGCTCATTCTGTGGAACTGGCGCCATGTCTGGTGCTGCGGGTCAGGGCCTAGGCAGTGCAGGTTCTAGCCCTGGCCAGGGCTAGAGCAGGAGTCATGGTGTGTGACCAGGCCGGTCACTCTGGGTGGTCAGAGGGGTGCACAGGGGAGGCCTCCAAAGGGGTGAAGTTGGTGTTGAAGTGTAGCAAAACCAGAGAAAGAACTGCTCTACACAACAGCCAGGCTGCGTCGTGTGCTGGATGGCTATGGCTGCATGCGTGTGTGTGTGTGTGTGTGCGCGCGCGCGCGTGCGCGTGCGTGCACCATCCTGGGCCTGACTCAGGGCCTGGACACTGTCCTCAGCTTTTTTGCTCAAGGCTGGTGCTCTACCACTTGAGCCACATCTCTATTTACAGCTTTTTTTTTTTTTTGTCTGTTGAGGTGCCTGAACTCTGGGCCTGGGCGCTGTCCCTCAGCTCTTCAGCTCAGGGCCAGCACTACTTCTGGTTTTCTGGTGGTTTATTGGAGGTAAGAGTCTCACAGACATTCCTTCCCAGGCTGGTTTTGAACCGTGATCCTCAGATCTCAGTCTCCTGAGTAGCTAGGCTGACAGGCGTGAGCCATGGGTGCCTGGCTTCCCCATTGCTTTTATGAATGGATGTGTGCCTGGAATGTGAGGGCCGGGCTGCCCTCCCTCCTGATGCAGGCCAGAGCTGGAGCCAGATGCCGAGGGCTTTGCTGTCAGTGACCTAGGAGTCCCCTAGTTTGGTTCCCGAGGTTGGGGTGCCCATCGCAACCAGAAGGCCGCAGTGCCTAACTGGTCTTCAAGGCAGAAGGGAGGGGCAGGTGGGGGGCAGTGAGGGAGGGGAGGAGAGTGAATAATGATCATAAGGTCGTGAGTAACGTGAGGAGAGCAGCCGAGCCGCAGTGGTGAGCAGCCCTGTTGCTATGGCAGCGCTCTCCTGGGTGGTTGGGGCCCTTGTCTGCAGGGAATGACCAGGGGCAGGAGGGGGGAGGGGGCTTCCCGGCCCTCTCCCCGAGCGGCCGCCCGATTCATTTCCTTCCGTGTTAGCCAGCCCTGGGTGGACTGGAGAGAGCGGACGTGACTGGACACTTCCTGAGCTGGGACCCCGGGGGAGGGGCGGGGTGCAGCTCGGTGCTGGCCGTGGGCATCGGCCCACCCTGGCTGGTGGGGTGAGGGGGCTGGGAGGGGGTGCTGGGGATGTGGGGTGAGCCAGGGGTGCAGTGGTACCCCACAGTGAGCCCCACTCCCCAAGGTGACCTAGGCTCCCAGTCCCCAGCACCACAAGAGCTCGGGAAGGGGAACTGACCGGCTGTGACCCTCGGAAAAACAGTTGGGGACACCTAACTGTCCCCCCAGAACCTCACACAAGGCGTGGGGACCCCAGAGGCCAGGGCACCAGAACCCTGACTCAGCCTTCCCAGAGGAGGAGGAGCAGGTGCAGGGGTTCCCTGAGCTGGCCCCTCCCTGTGACCTTGAAGGACAGTCCAGAGGCCCAGCCGGCCTCAGGCAGGCAGGGACAGCCACAGCCGTGCTGATGTCTCCAGAGGCCAAACAGCCTCCAGAGAGGCCCAGCGTGGAAGGCCCAGCAGAGCAGTCAGCTCTCCCCACGGGCCAGGAGGCTGCTGGGGCCTGGAGACCACGCCAGGATGGGGCGGGCACATGTCTGTCTGTCTTTCTTTTTTCCTTTCTTTCTTTCTTCCTTTCTTTTATTCTCCCCTTTTCCCCTTCCTTCCTTCCTTCCTTCTTTCCTTCCTTCCTTCCTCCCTTCCTTCCTTCCTTCCTCTCTCTCTTTCACCCAGAAACTTGAGCTTTCTAGGTGGGTGCTTGATCACCCTCAGTCACAGTTTCTCAGGGGACCTAGACCCCAGAGCCAGGTGCACTTATTCCTTGGCGAAAATCACAAAGGAAGTTTCTATATAAATGACTTAATAAAACAAGACAAGACAGAAACTAGGTTGGGTGCCGGTGGCGCATGCCTGTCATCTTGGCTACTCAGAAGGCTGAGATCTGGAGACTAAGATTCTTTTTTTTTTTTTTTTTTTGGGTCCGGTCGTGGGGCCTGAACTCTGGGCCTGGGCGCTGTCCCTCAGCTCTTCAGCTCAAGGCTAGCGCTCTACCACTTGAGCCACAGCGCCACTTCCAGCTTTTTTTTTTTTTGCTTATGTGGTGCTGAGGAATCAAACCCAGGGCCTCGAGCATGCAAGGCAAGCGCTTTTCCACTGAGCCACCTTCCCAGCCCTGGAGACTAAGATTCTAAATTGACCCAGGTTTAAAAAAAAAAAAGCCTGCAAGACTCCATTTTAACCAAAGAAGCTGGGCGTGGTGGTACACACTTGTAGTCCCGGCAAGGACAGGAAACCTGGAATGGGAGGATCTGTGGTCCTGGAGTAGGGCTCAGACGGGACCTAATCCCCTATCTCAAAAGAACCAGTGCTGCCAGGGGCTGGAGGTGGTGGACGCCCCCCTGCACCGGCTGCGCTGGGCTGGGAGGGGCGGGCTGACGGCCGTCCCCCACGACAAGGTCGGACTTGCTATGCACTGCAGGGCACCTGTCAGGCCCCCTCCCCCCCTTTTATAGCAGGAGGGGTACGGCCTTCCCTAGTGTACCCCACAGTGAGCCCCGCTCCCCAGGGTGACCTAGGTCGCCCTGCCCCCAGCCTGCCCCCAGGCGCTGTGGCAGTCAGGGCTGGGCTTGCTCCTGGTGGCCCAGAGGCCCGGGGTGGGGCCGGGGGACTATGAAGCCTGGGGACACCGGCTCTGCAGGGTAGATGGCTGGACTCGCTCCGCTTCTCTCTTGTCTTGTCTTGGTTCTGAAGCTTGGGCTCGGGGCCTCTTGCTCTCTCTTTACCTTTTCATTCAAGGCTGGCACTGTACCACTTGAGCCACGCCTCCCCTCCACCTGGCCGCCTTTTTACAGTGTTAAGAGTTCCACGTGGGGGTTGGGCAGCCGGGCCTCAGGGTCTCAGCTGCCAGAGTCGAGGGAGACCCCTGAAGCTCTGGGCACCCCATGCCAGCAGAGGGAGAGGCCAGGCAGTTACACGCACGCAGGTGAGCCCCTCGTCCCTGGAGGGAATTCAGCAAGTGCTGACTGCAGACAGGAATCGCAGGCAGATTGTTCTTAGTTCCCCGGGATCCTGGACAGGAAGGGGGCCGCGCCTGCCCTTGGTGTAGGCCTAGAGAGCAGGCCTCCTGGGGCGGGGTGTCAGGATCCTTCTGCATATCTGCAGGCAGAGCAGGCTGGGAGGCTGGGGTGAGCCCACCTGCTCCGGCCCCAGGATCCAGGCTCAGGCATGGGCCTTCAGACTCCAAGATCAGGCTCAGGGCTCAAGCCCCGGGCTCCAACCCCAGGCTCAGGTCCCAGGCACAGGCATCAGCTTCAGGCTCAGACCCCAGGCTAGTCTGGTGGGAAGAAACTGGGAAGTGGAGGGATATGAGCAGAGGATGGATGGGAGCCCAGCGCTCTGCAGTTTCTAGAATACTGGGTAGGAGACGCCAGCTACAAGGTTCTCTGCAGACCCTGCAGCCAAATGAGACAATTCCATCCCCTTCCTCCAAACCCTGACTTTTTTCTTACCTGTTGCTGGGATTGCGCCCTGGGGTATCATGCTAGGTCTGGCTCTGCTGCCCAGCTGTGGGAGACCCCTGTCCTCCCCAGCTGTTCCCTGAGCAGGGCCCGCATCTCAGGAGACTGTGGCTCTGTGGAGAGGATGGGCAGTAAGGTGGGCTGGGCCCCGTGAGCCGGACTCCTGGAAGCCCAGGCCTGGTCTTCCTGTCCCTGAGAGGGAGCAACTCTGAAGGGCTTTGGGTGGGGCTCCGTTACATTTCCTCTGATGATTGTAATGATTATAATCTTCAACTCCAGCCTCTCTCATTGTGGGCTGGAGGTGCATTTTACCATTCAGGGAGTGACCTGTACCCTACTGGGATTCCTTTGCTTTTCTTTCTGTTGTGCCAGTTCCAGGGCTTGAACTCAGAGCCAGGGCGCTGTCCCTGAGCTTTTCACTCTACCTCTTGAGCCACAGTTCTACTCCTGGCTTTTTGTTTTTTTTTTTTTTTTTTTTGGGTCCGGTCATGGGGCCTGAACTCTGGGCCTGGGCGCTGTCCCTCAGCTCTTCAGCTCAAGGCTAGCACTCTACCACTTGAGCCACAGCGCCACTTCCAGCTTTTTTCTTTTTTTTGCTTATGTGGTGCTGAGGAATCGAACCCAGGGCCTCTGGCATGCAAGGCATGCGCTCTACCACGGAGCCACCTTCCCAGCCCCACTCCTGGCTTTTTGTGTGTTTAATTGAGACAAGAGTCCCTTGGATTTGTCTGCCTGGACTGGCTTTGAACTGTGATCCTCAGATCTCAGCTTTTTGAGTACCTGGGATCACAGGCGTGAGCCACAGTGCCTGCTGCCGCCCGGCCTTTCTTCGTTGTTGCTTACTGAAATACGGTGTCTGCAGTAGGAGATGACGATCCCTGTACCCCAACAGTGCCTAGCCTCATAACCTGCTGACCTTTGGGGGGACATAGAAGAATGACTCCCCTCTTCTGGCCCCCTCTCATTAGAGACACTCTATCTGAAATTCTTGTCTTCGTCAAAGTGAATATTTGCATAGCCTGAGTCTTGGTGTGTGTGGTGTCCTGTCTGGCGGCCAGATTAAGGGGTGTTTGTCAGAAGTTAGTGGGGACACCTGTTGGGATGGTTTAACAGTGCTCTGTCCTGTGGCTGTGCTGGGCACCGGGCACCGGCACCCACTCTACACACTCGTGAACACGCAGCTCCAACACGCTTATTTGTTAGGAAAATGGGTTTCTCTCCCAGTGGGTAGAGTTACTGTTTATTACATTGCCCAGAGCCTGGAAAACATTTATTTGTTTATTTAGTGCCAGTCCTGGGGCTTGAACTCACGGCCCAGTTGCCGTCCTTGAGCTTTTGCTTTCAAGTTGGCAATCTACCACTTGAGCCGCAGCTCCACTTCTGACTTTTGCTGGGAGATAAGAGCACTGCGGACTTTTCTTCCTCAGACTGGCTTCCAGCCGAGATCCTCAGATCTCAGCCTCTTGAGTAGCTGGGATGAGCGGCGGGAGCACGGCACAGACATCTTTTAACTTGTCTCCCTTGAGGAAGGTTACTAAACTCTGCGTCTCCGGTGCAATTGGCAGAGCGGCAGGTGCGTCCCGGCCAGTGAGCTACATGCTGGGAGCGGAGGCCAGCCCTGGGGGGCACGGCGTCTCTTGGCCTGCTGGAGGTGCTCAGGACATGGAGTGGCTCCTGCAGTTTCCTTGGCTTGTCCTGGGTACCGGAACCCAGGCTTGGTTAGGTTAGACCTCATGAAACCAGCTTGGCATTGTTTATCTTATTTTTGTCAGTCGTGGGGCTTGAACTCTGGGCCTGGGCGTTGTCTCTCAGCTCTTCAGCTCAAGGCGAGCGCTCTACCACTTGAGCCACAGCGCCACTTCTGATTTTCTGGTGGTTTATTGGAGATAAGGGTTTTATGGTCTCTCCTGCCCGGGCTGGCTTTGAACTGCGATCCACAGATCTCAGCCTCCTGAGTAGCTAGGATTACCGGCGTGAGCCACCAGCGCCCGGTGGCATTTTTTTAAACCCTTACTTGCCGGCCAATAAATCAGCCACGTCAAGCCGTCTTTCTGGCTTTTCACAAGAAGCCCGTCCCTGTGGAGATTCCCACTCCAGTGCTGGCTTCCACCTGAACACTTGCAGTTCCTAATCAGCCAGACTTCAGTGAGAAGTCACTGAGAAGCTAGAGAGGGCGCAGAGATTTTACAACTCACAGGACTTGCTTGTTTCAGTCTCGATGCTTCTGGAAGCATCTGTGGGAGAGAGGAGCGAGCCGCGGCCTCGCTGGCTGCCTCTCAGGCAGACTGCGCACACGGCGTGTGTGTTATTTGTGGTATAAATTACAGTTTGCTTTTGGTATTAATGGAATTTGAGGGACATCTTGCCCAGAGTTTAATTTGATCCCTCTCCCTCTCCCTCTCCCTCTCTCTCTCTCCCTCCTGTACTGGGAGGAGAGGTGGTGGTGCTTGAATTCAGTACCTCCCACTCTTGCTTAGCCTTCTTTCAGCTGGTGCTCACCACCTGAACCATACCTCCAGCCCAACTCTTTGCTAGTGAATGGAGATGGAGGCTGAGGACTTTTCTGCCCCAGGCTTTGAACCTCAGTCCTCAGATGTTAGCCTCCTGAGTAGCTAGGACTACAGGTGTGAGCTACAGCACCCCTCCTTGTTAACATTACCCTTCCCTATGAGGCCTGCGGACAGGATTAATAGAAGACTACCTGGGAAGCGAGGGAGCCCCTAGAGCAGCGTCTGGGCGGGCCGGGGCCGCGCGCGTGGCTCACTGCGGCTGTGCCAGGGCCCAGGCCTGGCCTGAGCAGAGGACCGGCTGACTCCACGAGGGCACCTGGTGCTTCTTCCCCAGGCTGGGTGAGCAGCGAGGTCAGAGGGGGTGTGTGTGTGTGTGTGTGTGTCCGTGTATCCGTGACCTTTCGCTTTCATCAATGTCAGCCTGGGCAGGAAAGTCGGAGGACTGAGGTTCAAAGCCTGGGGCAGAAAAGTCCTCAGCCTCCATCTCCATTCACTAGCAAAGAGTTGGGCTGGAGGTATGGTTCAGGTGGTGAGCACCAGCTGAAAGAAGGCTAAGCAAGAGTGGGAGGTACTGAATTCAAGCACCGCCACCTCCCCTCCCCATACAGGAGGGAGAGAGGGATCTAATGAAGCTCTTATCTCCAATTAACCAGCTCAAAGCTGAAAATGGAGCTGTGGTTCAAATGGTACAGTGCCAGCCTTGAGCAAAAAAAGCTGAAGGACAGCTCCCAGGCCCTGAGTTCAAGCCCCGGGACCGGTGCACACACAAAGGGTTAGCAAGCAAGGTCTCACCTGCCAGGTCGTCTAATAAAGCCTTGCAAAGGCTCTCAGTTAGATTCCGGAACTCTCCGGAAGCAGGAGGGTGGCAGGTTCCCACTGCTGGAAGGGTCAGTGTGTGTGTGCAGGCCCTGGGCTTCAGGAACAAGCCGGGAGAGCTCTGTGCCCCTCCGCTGCGTGCGGTCTGGGTGGGGGGCTCCAAGACACTGGACGCCAGGGGCTGTGTCTCTGGGAAGAAACAGCAGGTGGCAGCACTGAGCTGCCTGGCCGTGCCAGCGCCCGCGGGCCGGGGGATGGGGAAGGCCCTCGGGGAAGGGGTCTCGGTGTGGTGGCCGTGTGGGGTGGGGTCACCGGGACGTGACATTGTTTGGAAACGGACCCTGAGACTCAGCCAGAGAGACGTAGCCCAAAGCTGGGAAGGTGGAGACCTTGTAGATCCCCAGCTGAGCAGGGGAGAGGCCCTGCGTTTAGATCCCAGACATGCTAACACCGTTTAACAAGTCCGTCCCACTGCAGAAGACCCGAGTCTGCTGCAGCTGGGCAGAGACCCTCCCAGGCCACGTCTCCTCCTGGCCTCTCCTGAGCACTGGAGGAGGGGCCGCCCTGTGGGGCTCTGCTTGGCCTGCCTGCCATTTGCTGGCTGTCACTGGGCCGGTCTCTGTACTTCGGTGCCCGGCTTTCCTAACCAGCAGCGGGGGGAGCTTGCGGTGGCGTGAGGCTCCTGCCAGAGCCTCCTGAGCGCTGGGATTACAGGCATGGGCCACCACGCAGTGCTCTCAGGGTTTGACGGCTAGATGGGAGGTGCGCGGTCCATTTGTGGGAAAATTAAACACATTGAAGACGGAATTAAATGAAAGGATTTGTGATCATTAGCTAAATAAATTATTTCCTCTTAGGGTAATATACCGGGCAGGGTACAGCTTGCTCAATAAATATTTGTCAGCGTGCACATAATTTTATGAGCTAATCAAGTCCTCTGTAATGGGATTATTTGGTTCTAAAGCGAATGAAGTGACTTGTAAAGCAACAGGAGCCGCTGAAGAGAACTTGTGAGTGAGTGAAAACCCCAGCGGCAGAGGGGCGGCCATAGGCTGGGCTGCAGCCCCCCAGGGCGGGACTTGGTGGGAGGGAGGGGCCTGCAGGCTGCGGCCCTGGCACCGGCTTCCGTGGACCGCTGGACCTTGGGCGGGCTGCTGGTGGGGCCGAATCTCAGCCCCTGCCAAGGGTGGGAGGAGGGGCGGCCTGGAACCCTGGGTGTGTCTGTGTGCCTGGGTCCCCAGTGTTGTCACCCGGTCCTGAGACCCTGCTTTCCAGGTTGGAGACAGCACAAATTACAGGTGGCACGGCAGTGCCCCCATGCTGTGTGCGTAGTTGTCTTCAGAGCAGAGGAAACAGATGCAGGACAGTGTGGGTACAGCTGTGGCAGCTGCCACCCCCCTCCGTGCCCCTCCAGCACCTGCCCCCCTCCAGTACCTGCCCCCCTCCCGCACCTGCCCCCCCTCCCAGCACCGCACATTGTTCTGGCTGGCCGACCTGTTAGTTATGTTTTTTTTTTTTTTGCCAGTCCTGGGGTTTGAACTCGGGGCCTGGGTGCGGTCCCTCAGCTCTGTTGCACAAGGCTGTGTGTGTGTGTGTGGTATGGACTGCGTCGCTGTGTGTGTGTGGCCCCCTGGGGAAGGAGGTCGGCCTTGCCCGCAGCCCCAGGGTTGTGTGTGCTCTTTTCAGGCTGGGCCTCGTGCCCGGCTCTCGCAGCCCCTGTGGCCGGGCAGCCCCAGGCATTGGGCCCCGCTGAAGTGGTCGACAGGGACTCCCGTGAGCTTTGGCGTCCCTTCTAGCCTTGAAATACAATCCTTCCAATCCCTGCCTCCTGGGTGGTTTAGGTCTATTTTGTTTTGAGACAGAAGCTTGGTACCTTGTTAGGTTTTTAAAAAGAGGTAGCTGAGTAAGAACTGCACCAGGCACGTGGTATTCAGGTAAGGGGTAGGTTTATTCAGTAGACCTGCTGGGACCAGGCAAGGTTGGCACTCCACGTGGCTGGGAAAGGCCTAGGAAAG
>NW_012267427.1:488272-490539 GCF_000151885.1 Dipodomys ordii | reverse complement strand
GCACGTGGTATTCAGGTAAGGGGTAGGTTTATTCAGTAGACCTGCTGGGACCAGGCAAGGTTGGCACTCCACGTGGCTGGGAAAGGCCTAGGAAAGAGAGAGAGCTGGGAAAGAGAGAGGAAAGAGCTAGAAAAGAACAGAGAGAGCAGAAAAGAAAGCATCTGGGAAAGGTGGGAAAGAGTTGAGAAAGAGCTAGAAAAGAGCAGAGAGAGGGGGCGGCTGGGCCTGGGCTAGGCCTTATCTAGGGTAAGGGCGGAGAAAGGTGTGGCCACATCAAATTCAGATGTGACCTCGGCAGATGCAGATGTGACCTCTTCCAGGTGTCCCAGTTGCCTAGGTAATGCAGGCACTGGGTGGAGACTTTGCTGTGAGGAGGGTGGAGTCTGCTTGCCATCCAGGAGGGACCTTACACCTTTTTTTCCCCTTAAGCTGGCTTTGAACCTTTGATTCTTCTGCTCGGTCCCTGAGCCCTCAGGCATTGCACTACAGTGCCCGCCGGAACCTCTCTCAGTGGGAGACCTTTGAATAGTTAGGTAGGAGACCTGGGCTGAGCTGAGGTTACTCGTGGGGTGGGCACTGGGGGCTCCCGGGACCCGCTCTCCTGCTCTGGCCGTGAGGAGCTCAGAGGCCGGGGTGAGGCACAGCCGCTGGGCCCCGACTGGGTGTGCATCGTGGGGTCACGAGGTATGCTAGACATGGCCCAGGCAGCTCCACGGGTCCCTGGCCAGGGCCAGGATATGGTCTGTCACCAGCGGGGGGGGGGTAGCGTGTGGGACACCGGGCTGGACAGGTCGTGGTGGGACGCCCTCCTTTGGTGAGCCGGACCCAGGCCCGTGCTGGGGTGGGGGTGGGGGTAATGTGGGTACTATCTCTAGCAGGCCAGGGGAAGTGTCTTCCTGGCCTGAGTGGGGACCTCCAGGCGGTGGGTGGGGCAGTTCCTGGCGGGAGTTTATCACCTTATCACCAGCTCCCTCCTTTTTCCAGAGGAAGACCCACACTTTCCTTAAAGCTGCTGGAAAGACCCAGAAACCATTGGCAGCGAGCGGCGCGCCTGCTGTCCTTTCTCTGAGATGCTGTCCCCCGTGCACCGGGTGCTCTGTTCTGTAAAACCCCTCTCCATCCCCCTGCAGTGAAAAGGGGAACCATTCTTTTAGCTCCTAAACGGGTGTGAGGAGGAGGAGGGACCCCCCCCCCCGTGGCTTGCATTTATTTGAGACATAATTATTTTAGTAAGAAGTGCACTCAGCGTGCACAAAGTCCTGGGTTCAATCCCCAGCGCCACACACAGGAAAGGGGGCTCCTGGCCCCGGCCCGGTCCCCCGCCCCCCCTTCCCTGGCAGGTGCCGCAGAACACAGCCTTGCTGTAGTCATTCAATCTGCAGTGTTTGTTACTTCCTATTACTTGGTGGTGTTTTTCTTTTCTTTTTTTGCTGGTGCTGGGACGTGAACTCAGGGTCGGTGTGCGGACCCTTAGCTTTTCTGTTCAAGGCTAATGCTCTTACTACTTGAACCAGCCCTCTATTTCGACTGTTTGGTGGTTCATTGAAAATAAAAGTCTCTTGGGCTTTCCTGCCTGGGCTGGCTTCGAACTGTGACCCTCAGATCTCAGCCTCCTGAGTAGCTGGGATGGCAGGCGGGAGCCGCCGGTCGCTGTCATTTGGAGTTGTTCTGAGCCCAGACTGGCTTCAGACTGGCTTCCTCTGGCCCCTGCCCCTGTGCCGTGGGACTGCTTGTGCCCTCTGCCCAGTCTTTGTGTATGTATATTTGATGTCCTTGGAAGGGGTCTGTATCTTCCTTTCCTTGTTCCCTGGGCTTGACCCAAGCCGACCCCAGACCAGGTACCTGGCCAGCCTGTGGGAGCAGACATGGACCTTGCGTGTTTGCAAAATGTTAGAGAGAGACAGGGGGAAAAGAAGGAAAGGAAAGGAAGAAAGGAAGGAAGGAAGGAAGAAAGAAAGAACTGAGCTGAGTGTTGGGGAGTGTGCCTACAATCCCAGCCCTTGGGAGGTGGAAGGTTGTGAGGTCAACACCAGCCTGGGCTATGTCCCTAAGAACCTGTCCCAGGGCACCCCCCCCCCGCCATAAATCCTCCTCTTCCTTCTCCTCCTCCTGCTCCTCCTCTTCCTCCTGCTCCTCCTCCTCCTCTTCCTCCTGTTCCTCCTCCTCCTGTTCCTCCTCCTCCTGCTCCTCCTCCTCCTGCTCCTCCTCCTCTTCCTCCTGCTCCTCCTCCTCTTCCTCCTCCTCCTGCTCCTCCTCCTCTTCCTCCT
>NW_012267427.1:458175-486814 GCF_000151885.1 Dipodomys ordii | reverse complement strand
AGCGCTCTACCACTTGAGCCACAGCACCACTTCCAGTTTTCTGGTGGTTTATTGGAGATAGGAGTCTCACGGTCTTTCCTGCCCAGGCTGGCTTTGAACCTTGATCCTTAGATCTCAGCCTCCTGAGTAGCTAGGATTACAGGCGTGAGCCACCAGCCACTCCTAACCTTCAGTCAGTGTTAAACTCACCTGGCTGCCCTCTGGCCTGCTGGGGGCCGGCTGACTTTCCAGTAAAGGCCTGGGCCTGTACCCTGGGGGTGGGGCCTGCATGGGGGGGGGCTGTGGGACAGGGTCTTAGGGGCGGGGCCTGCCTGGCATCTGTGATCTGTGCTCTGCCTTCGTTCCTTGCTGGGGTTATTCTAGCCCCGGTTCTTACGCAGCCCTTGGTCACGGACCCCCGTGCCTTCCCTCCGCGGTGGGGGGGAGACGCCCAGCACTCTGCTCCTCTGGGGGAGACTCACCCGGCCACTGAGAAGTCCTGCAGAAGCCGTGTGTGTGGACATGAGTGACCCTCGCTCGGCTCCTGGAAGCCTGTGGACGTCCAGGTGGGGACTCCCTTTGGAAGGTCCTGACACCCCCCTGGGCTGCGTTGTTTGGTTTCGGGGAGCCCCGCAGGCCACGTCTCTGGGAGGCGGCCCCTGACAGGAGCCGGGGCCCGGGCCCCCTGCCACCAGAGCCCCCGGCACATGGCCTTTGCGTCCAGGCTTTCCTGGAGTGGCCTATCCATGAGGCCCTCTCCTCCTCCCCAGCCTGGCGCCTCTCCTGCTGGCCCAGACACCCGTTCCAGGTCCAGTCCTGCACTTACCTGGCCTCTCACACGGGTGGACAGTCCCCTCTGGTTCTTGCTGGCCTGAGGACACTGCCCGACTTCACTGTGCAGGGCCTGAGACCTGCCCCCCCCCCCCCGTCCCTGGGCCCCGTGGTCGCCAGCTGGCTAGGGCGGGCCCTAGGAGTCCATTCCTCCACCTGACTGGACGGCCGCCTGCAGGCTTCAGCCTCCCCAAGGGAGGGTCCACTGACAGCCACGTCCCCGGGAAGGGTGGAGCTGGCTGTCCAGTGTCCCGGGGAACTGAGGCCCCACAAAGCCTCCCGCTGCTGCCCATCATTCTCTAGGAGCCTGTGCTGCCGGCAGAGCTGGCCGTGCCCACGAGAGGGCGCTGTGGCTCCAGTGCTCCCTACTCCTGCCCAGACAGGTGTTCTGAGGAGTCCATTTTTTTTCCTAATGGTTTAATGATTTAATCTTCTTATTTTCTCAGCAGTGAGTGCACGCTTTGGAGTTCCCTGGGTATGTGGGGGACGTGGCTGATCAGATTAATTAATACAAGTTAGTTCCACAGCCTGCAGCCGGGCTGCACTTCCTTGCTTGTAGCAGGCTTCTGTTCTGTTCTTTGTGGAGCACAGCCCCCCGCCGTCAGCACAGGCCCCCTCCCCACGGGACCCCTCCCAGAGGGGGCCCCTCCCTGCCTGGTGGACCCCCGCGCACAGCTTGCCGACAAAGGGCCTGGCTCACAGGGAGTTTACCAGCGTGGTTGGTTTGGGTTTTTGGTGTGTGAGTGAGTACTGGGCTTGAACTTGGGGCCTAGATTCTTTCCTTTTCTCAAGGTTATCATTCCTTGAGCCCCAGCTCCACTTCTGGCTTTTTTTTGGTTAACTGGAGATAGGAGTCTCACGGACTTAACTAACCAGGCTGGCTGGGATCACGGTCACAAGCCACCGCTGGCATCCTGGCTTGATGGTTGTCCCTTCGATGTGTCCCGCCCCCCCGCCCCCCCCATGTGGTGCTCGCTCGCCAGCCTGTGATGAGGTCTCTTTGAAGCGCACTCACGGGCCGTAGCAGCTTGATGGGAGCAGAAACGCCGCCCCAGGACTTGCCAGGGATGGGGTCACTGCCCTGCAGGTGCAGGGACTGCTGGGTGTGCTGGGGGGGGACTGTCAGAGAAAAGTGGAGGCGAACAGGGCGAGCTCTTTGGGGGGAGGCAGGGGGAGTAGCCGGGCTGGCTGCAGGATGTGTGGTGGCTGTTGATCAGAGACGAGACAAAGCCAGCATGGACAGACAGCGGCCCCTCAGTCCCCGCTGGGTGGACGGGTGCTGCTGGGGTCCCTGCTCTGCTCCTGTGCGGCCTGACAGGCCATTCCAGCCCTGGGACCCTGGTGAGGTGTTGGCAGGAGTTCTGGGTGGAAAATCCCAGGCCTTCTGAGCAGATCAGGCCTGGTTTGTGGTGAGGCGGCCCTGTCACCGGTCCTGGGACGTGTCCCCGGCCACCAGGACAATGGCTCCATGCTGTGGCTGGGGCAGACTGCAGCTCTCGGATTGGGGTGCCATGAACCTCCATCCAGGTGCGCCCTGACAGAGCGGTGACCCTAAATAGCACAGCGCCCGCTCAGGCACTGGTGGTCAGGGTGAGGCTGGGGTGAGGCCGGGGCCGGTGTCCAGGCACACACCCGATGACTGCTAGCCCGCTGCCGCCAGGAGCCGCCTGTGTGCCCTCGGCCGCCACTGCCGTCTCCCCGCTGCCACAGGCGGCCGGGCCCAGCCGGGCTGGGGTCCAGAGACAGGACGTCCACAAGCGCAGACTCCGGCCAGAGGATGCCTGGTGGGGACACGGCATGAGCAAAGGCACTGAGGCCGGAACTGCTCGGTGGAGGGCAGGGAGGCTGGTTTAGTCAGAGGGAGACAGAGAAGGTTCTGGAAAGGTTGGCTGGGCCAGACGGGCAGCAGCACACCTGAACCGCAGTGGAGGGCAGGTGGGCTGTGGGGGGGGGGGGACAGTTCATGGGCCAGTGTCCTGACATGGCTTCATTTTTATTATTTTTGGTACCAGTCCTGGGCGCTGTCCCTGGGGTTCTTTCGTGCATTCTTTTGTTCTTTTTTGTTCAAGGCCAGAGCTCTATCACTTGAGCTGCAGCTCCACTTCCGGCTTTTTGGTGATACTGGAGTTAAGAGTCTCACGGACTTTCCTGTCCAGGCTGGCTTCCAAGTGGATCCTCAGATCTCTGTCTTCTGAGTATCTGGGATTGCAGGCATGAGCTGGCCACCGGCTCCGGGCACCAAGCACCATTTGATTGACTTTTAGAACCACTCATCAGAGCTGCTTGGTTGGTAAATTACTCCATTCAGTTATAACTCCTGTGAAGAAATTACCCCTGGCTGTGGATGGGGGTGAGGGGTTGGAAAGTTTATTTATTTATTTATTTATTTTGGGTCCGGTCGTGGGGACTGAACTCTGGGCCTGGGCGCTGTCCCTCAGCTCTTCATCTCAAGGCTAGCGCTCTACCACTTGAGCCACAGCGCCACTTCCGGCTTTTTTCTTTGTGCTTATGTGGTGCTGAGGAATCGAACCCAGGGCCTCATGCATGCAAGGCAAGCGCTCTACCACTGAGCCAACTTCCCAGCCCCCTGGAAAGTTTATTAAAAGCTCTTGTTTTGGGCTGAGCACCAGTGGCACACCTGTCATCCTAGCTACTCAGGAGGCTGAGATCTGAGGATCGCAGTTCAAACCCAGCCCAGGAGTGGCGCTGTGGTTCACCTGGTAGAGCTCTAGCATCAAGTAAAAGAGCTCAGGCACAGCACTCAGGCCCTGAGTTTAATAAGCCCCATATCTGACAATTAAAAAAAAGTCTTTTTTTGGGGGGGGGTCTGGTTGTAGGGCCTGAACTCTGGGCCTGGGTGCTGTCCCTCAGCTCTTCAGCTCAAGGCTAGCACTCTACCACTTGAGCCACAGCGCCACTTCGCTTTTTTCTTTTTGCTTATGTGGTGCTGAGGAATCGAACCCGGGGCCTCAGGCATGCAAGGCAAGCACTCTACCACTGAGCCACCTTCCCAGCCCCCCCAAAAGTCTCTTGTTCTGCCACCCAGGTCTTGAGTGCAAGCCCCAGGACTGGCACAAAAAACTAAGAAAGAAAGAAGCTCCCATTTCTCCAGTGGTGCCCTGGCAAGCCTCTTTTGGCAGAGCTGTCTTGGGGTCCTCCCCAGCGGGGCTGGGGTGCGGAGTCCCACAGTCGCTGTGTGGCTGAGGGACTCTGGCGGGTGGAGGTGGGTCTGGCTTCAAAAGAGCCACAAACGTCTGGGTGGAGGCAGCCAAGGCCCTGCTGCGCCAGCGTGTTAACCCCCTCTGCCCTGGATGGAGTTGGGGCCCCTGTGTCCTGGATGGAGTTAGGGCCCTGTGTCCTGGATGGAGTTAGGCCCCTGTGTCCTGGATGGAGTTAGGCCCCTGTGTCCTGGATGGAGTTAGGCCCCTGTGTCCTGGATGGAGTTAGGGCCCTGTGTCCTGGATGGAGTTGGGGCCCCTGTGTCCTGGATGGAGTTAGGGCCCTGTGTCCTGGATGGAGTTGGGGCCCCTGTGTCCTGGATGGAGTTAGGCCCCTGTGCCCTGGATGGAGTTAGACCCCTGTGTCCTGGATGGAGTTAGGGCCCTGTGTCCTGGATGGAGTTAGGGCCCTGTGTCCTGGATGGAGTTAGGCCCCTGTGTCCTGGATGGAGTTAGGCCCCTGTGCCCTGGATGGAGTTAGGGCCCTGTGTCCTGGATGGAGTTGGGGCCCCTGTGTCCTGGATGGAGTTAGGCCCCTGTGCCCTGGATGGAGTTAGGGCCCCTGTGCCCTGGATGGAGTTAGGGCCTCTGTGCCCTGGATGGAGTTAGGGCCCCTGTGTCCTGGATGGAGTTGGGGCCCTGTGTCCTGGATGGAGTTAGGGCCCCTGTGTCCTGGATGGAGTTAGGGCCCTGTGTCCTGGATGGAGTTAGGGCCCTGTGTCCTGGATGGAGTTAGGGCCCTGTGTTGTCCTGGATGGAGTTAGGGCCCTGTGCCCTGGATGGAGTTAGGGCCCTGCTGTGTCCTGGATGGAGTTAGGGCCCTGTGTCCTGGATGGAGTTAGGGCCCTGTGTCCTGGATGGAGTTAGGGCCTCGGGCCCTGGGCGGGTTGAGGCCCCGTGTTTGAGGTGGAGCCGGCCAGCTCCAGTGTCTCTGGTCTTCTCTTTGATCTTCCTGTGATCTTGGTTCTTGGTGACGAGTCAGGGTGCATGTCCACGCTGCGCCCCCTATTTGCAGGAGCTGGAGCACAGCGCCCGTCCGCCCCCTGCTCGTCACGATCCAGAAGCGATGGGCCTTTGTTCCCTTCCCCGCTCAGCTCCGTCCGTTTCCCTGATAACGTCAAAGGAGACACAAAGCGGCCTCAAAGCCTTTCATTCTTTAGTTTTTCAAAGAGCCTGGGAATAAAGACAGACAGACTTGGGGCCGTACAAAGGGAAAGATGAAAAAGAATCAGAGAGGGGGAGGGGCGGGCTTGTCAGTAGTGGGGGGTGCTGGGTGCTGAGTCCTCCCTCCCCGCCTCAGGAGGGGCTGTGTGTGTGTATATGTGCATATGTGTGTGTATATGTGCATATGTGTGTATGTATGCGTGTATGTGTATATGTGTACGGATGTGTGTATGTGTGTATGTGTATGTATGTGTGAATGTGTATGTGTATGTATGTATGTGTATGTGTATGTATGTATGCGTGTATGTGTATGTGTGTATGTGTGTATGTGTATGTATGTGTGAATGTGTATGTATGTATGTGTGTGTATGTGTATGTATGTGTATGTATGTGTATGCATGTATATGTGTATGTGTGTATGTGTATGTGTGTGCATGTGTATGTGTGTATATGGGTAGGGGTATGTATGTGTGTATGTGTGTGTATGTGTATGTGTGTATGTTTGTGTGTGTATGTGTGTATATGTGTACGTATGTGTTTGTATGTGTATGTGTGTATGTGTGTATGCATGCGTGTGCGCATGTGTGTATGTGTATGTGTGTGTATGTGTGTATGTGTTTGTGTGTGTATGTGTGTATATGTGTATGTATGTGTGTATGTGTGTATGTATGTGTGTATGTGTGTGTATGTGTATGTGTGTGTGTGTACATGTGTGTGTGTGTGTGTGTGTGTGTGTGTCTGTCTGTCTGTCTGTCTGGTCCTTTAAATCTCCCCTTGTCCTTGGGGGGAAGGAGTGGGTCCTGGCAGAACCCAGATTCTGCTATCTTGGGAAACTGAGGCACAGAGCAGTGAAGGCCACTGTGGTGCCAGGCCAGCAGCTGGGTGCTGGGATCTCTGTGCTCACTCGGGTCTCCTCCAGGACTCTAGACCTACTGTGTGTGAGAAGGGGGTGGGGCGGGGGTCAGGAAGGAGAGGGCCGCAGGGGCTGGGGAGGCGCGCGCTGGGCGGGGACGCAGAGCATCCTGGGGGCTTCCGGACAGCGGGGTGTGGGCCTGCCACCCCCACATGGGGGGGCTGAGGCCAGCGTGTCCTTCCCCCGCCCCGCACACAGCAGATGCTCAAGCAGAGCACAGGCTGGCAAGGATGCCAAAGGTCACATTGTGACCAAGTGGGGGACATTGTCTCCCACCTGCTCCCCTCTCCCCTGCCCCCCACTTTCCTTTTCTCCTTCCCTCCTCCTGCCCCTTCTCTCATTCCTCTTTCTCTCCTTCCTCTCCTTTCCCCTTCTTCCTTCCTCCTCCTCCCCTTCCTCCTCCTCCTCTCTCCTGAGGATGTTTCTCCCATTCAGCCCAGTGGGTTTGGAGGGGTTTGGGGGGCTGGTCCTCAGTCCTGCACGGTGGGCCCGGTGTCCAGGGTGTTTCAGGTGTACTCCTGCCATCCTGGCTCCCGGGGGGCCGGGGCAGGAGGACCGGCGGTGGAGGCCGGCCGCAGTGCCCTGGGGCGGGCCCGGCCTCGGCGGGAAGGCGGTGAGGGCGGCCCCCACTTTCTTCATATTCTGGGCAAATCCACATAGCCGTGCATGTTTGCCATTTTAAAGGCCGCCGTGCGGGGATAAAGCCAGGTTTTGTTCACAGCCGTGGCTGCCATCTGTTAGGCTGAGAAAGGAGAAGGAGGCGAGAAAGGAGGCCGGGCCGCACCAGCGTGGGTTTATTAGGAGACCCTGTGGGGTGGGGGCACCTGGCTCGCAGGCTGGGGTCGGTAGGGGGTCCGGAGGGCGCTGCATTGTCTGGGGGCCACACCAGCGCAGGTTTATTAGGAGACCCTGTGGGGTGGGGGCACCTGGCTCGCAGGCTGGGGTCGGTAGGGGGTCCGGAGGGCGCTGCATTGTCTGGGGGCGGGGTGGACGCATGGGGGGAACAGGGAGGGCTGAGCCAGGGCATCTGCCCTGGTCCGCGCTTGGGTCTGGTCCTGGGACGTGAGTGTTTGGTCTGGGAGGGCGGGCGGGCGGGACCGAGGTGAGGCTGGATACCCACTCCCGCACTCTCCCCGTCCAGCATGCACCTCTGCTCCTGTTCACTGCGCTGCCGGCTTTGTCTGTGCGTGTGGCTCCATTCACCTGGCGTGGTCTGGGAGGGCGGGCGGTCGGGGCCGAGGTGAGGCTGGGTACCCACTCCCGCACCCTCCCCGTCCAGCATGGCCGGCTTTGTCTGTGCGTGTGGCTCCATTCACCTGGCGTGGTCTCCTCAGGGCACACCCAGGCTGCAGCATTTATCAGAATTCCCTTCCCCTTTCAGGGCCAAATAGTATTCCACAGGCAGCGTCCACACATTCTGCTTCGTTGTCTCTCTGTCAGTAGATCCTGTGGTTATGTCTTCCTTTCTCTGCCGATGTTGGAGGAGTGGGTGTCCTGGTGCCCTGCTGTCATTGTCCTTGTGAGGGACAGAGAGCTGGCCGCCGTCCCTAAGGGCGGGCTCAGAGCTGTGTCCTGGGAGCACCCCAGATGGGGTTGGAAGCTTCCAGAAGCCTTTAGAGGCCTCTGTGTCTTGGTCCATGTGTTCAGCAGGAGCAGAAGGGCAGGGCTGGTGGGGTTCAGGGAGAATCATAGAATGCCATGTTGGTTGGGAGGAACCCCGGAGGTTTTTCTGGGCAAACATATTCAGGTGTATTTGCTGAGCCGGTTGCGTCACGCCTGTAATACCAGAGGCTGAGATGTGAGGATCACAGTTCAGGGCCAGCCCAGGCAAGAATGTCTGTGATATCTCTACTTAACCACCAAAAAGCTGGAAGTGGAGCTGTGGATCAAGTGGTAGCATGCCAGTGTTGAGTAAAAAAGCTTAGGGACCGTGCCCAGGCCCCGAGCTCAAGCCCCAGCACCAGCACACACAGACCAAAAAGAAAAGGAGTGTTTCTTAAAAGCTGGAAATAGAGCCAGGCGCTGGTGGCTCACGCCTGTAATCCTAGCTACTCAGGAGGCTATCTGAGGATCATGGTTCAAAGCCAGCCCAGGCAGGAAAGTCCGTGAGACTCTTATCTCCAACTAACCTCCAGAAAATCGGAAGTGGTGCTATAGTTCAAGTGGTAGAGTGCTCGCCTTGAGCTGAAGAGCTGCAGGACAGTGTCCAGGCCCTGAGTTCAAGTCCCACAACTGACAAAAAAAACAAGCTGGAAATGGTCTGGAGTGGGGAGCACAGGGGCAACATGGTGATCCTGACGGTGTTCATATGTGACGCGGAGCCTGGCAGCGTGGGGCAGGGCTGGGCGAGGCTGGGATGCAGCGGGAGAGGGGACACTGACCAAGATACTTGGTCCTCACTGACCGGTGTGGGGAACGGAGACCCTGCTTGTGGAAAACATGAGTTCACAGCCTTGGAGGCTGGTCCCTCCCTCCACCTGACGCCACCTCCCTCCTCTGTGCCCGGCAGTGAGCGACCTGCAGGAAGAAGGCAAGAGCGCCATCAACGCCCCGATGTCCCCGGCTGCGGTGGACGTCCACCCGGAAGACACCCAGCTTGGTACTGCCCGGCTGGCCCAGCCTTCCTGGGGCCCGTGGCTTGGGGTGGGACCCTACAGGGGACATTAAGCTTCAGGCCTTGGGGGAGTCATGTTTGAGGCTCACGGAGACGCCAGCCCTCTCTGACAGGTTTCTATCCTGGGAGTGCCCCTCCTGGGGCTTGAACTCAGGGCCTGGCACTGTCTTTGAGCTGTTTTTGCTCAAGGCTGTGCTCTACCACTTGAACCACGGTTCCACTTCTGGTTTGTGGCCTCCTGTCCCTGCCGGGCTGTGTGGGGTCTCCGCGGCGGCTGGGCGGGAGGAGACCAGCTGTGGTCTTTGGTCCCGCAGAGGAGAATGAGGAGCGCACCATGATCGACCCTGTGTCTCGTGAGGACCCCAAGTTCAAGGAGCTGGTCAAGGTGAGGGCGTCTGGCACCGGGGGCCTGTTCTGGGCCTTCGTACAGGGCGGGCCACCGGCCTGGGCTGCTCCTGGAGGAGGCCGACCCCGCCCTGGCCCCTGGCCGGCTGGTTCTGCTTTTCTGTTTTTTGACCAGATTGGGATTTGAACTCAAGACCTCACACTTGCCATGCCTCTAGCTGATTTTGGCTTTTTGAAATTTTGATTGGTTGATATTGTGTGTGTGTGTGTGTGTGTGTGTGTGTGTGTGTGTGTGTGTGTGTGTGTGTGTGTGTGTGTGTGTGTGTGTGTGTTTTGGTCCTGGGACTTGAACTCTAGGCCTGGGTGCTGTCCCTGAGCTTTTTTGCCCAGGGCTAGTGTGCTCTACCACTTGAGCTACAGCTCCACTTCTGGTTTTCCGGTGGATAATTAGAGATGAGAGTCTCCCGGACTTTCCTGCCTGGGCTGGCTTTGAACCTCGGTCCTCAGATCGCAGCCTCCTGAGTCTCTGGGATGACAGCTGGAGCCCCGCGCCTGGCGTGTGGGCTGCACTCTTACCCGTGGTGGGTCACTGTAGGAGGCCGAGTGGCCACAGACTGACCAGAGCAGGGTGGAGCAGAGCCCCTGCGGGGCAGGGCAGGGCGGGGGCTCAGGCTGAGGCTGGGTGCCTCCGAGCGGACCACAGGCCGCCACCCCACCCCACCAGACACAGCTGCTCCCACCTGCAAGTCCTGATTTTCTCCTCTCGTTGCCTGGAAGAAAGTCGGCTGCAACGATGTGATTTCTGGCTGAAGTGGAGGCAGTGCAGTAGCCAGTGTGACCAGCCTCCCTCCAGCCTCCTGCCTCCCTCCAGCCTCCAGCCTCCTGCCTCCCTCCAGCCTCCTGCCTCCCTCCCGCCTCTCCTGCCTCTCCTGCCTCCTGCCTCTCCTGCCTCCTGCCTCTCCTACCTCTCCTGCCTCCTGCCTCTCCTGCCTCCCTCCAGCCTCCTGCCTCTCCTGCCTCTCCTGCCTCCCTCCCACCTCTCCTGCCTCTCCTGCCTCTCCTGCCTCCTGCCTCTCCTACCTCTCCTGCCTCCTGCCTCTCCTGCCTCCCTCCAGCCTCCTGCCTCTCCTGCCTCCCTCCAGCCTCCTGCCTCTCCTGTCCCTGGCCTCTATCTGCCTCCAGCCTCCTGTCTCTCCGGCCTCCGTCAGCCTCCTGGCCCCATCCCCAGCCCCTTTCCTCTCCTGCCTCCACCTCCGGCTTCCTGCAGTGGGCCCACAGTCCCATGGCTTCCTCAGCCAGGACTCTGGACCTGATTAAAACATAACTGTCACAGCTCCGGGGGACGGGCCGCAGGTCCCGATTCTATTTCAGAAGGATGGAGAGGAGCAGTGATTTTTTATTCAGTTTGAAGCAGGCTGGTGGACAGTCCATGATAGAGCGCGGTATGCTCATCACAAACCATGTCAGAGGCATTGCCCGGCCCTGAAAATAATGGCCCAGGCTGTGCTAGGAGCAGATTTGTGGACCACGATAAGGACCCAGGGCCCAGAGGCCAGCGCCTGGGCCGCGCTCAGGGCGGCGTGGAGTGCGGTTCTGATCTTTCTGTGGTTGTTTTTGTGTTTGTGTTTGTACCAGGTCAGAGATCGAGGCGGTGTGTGAGTGTGTGCGTGAGTGCGTGCGTGCGTGCGTGCGTGCGTGCGTTGTGTGTGTGATGTGTGTGTGGGGGGGACTCCGGGGTCTTCTTTCCTGTGTGTGTGCCTGCATGCGTGAATGTATGTGTGTGTGCATGTGTGTGTGTGGGGGACTCTGGGGTCTTCTTTCCTCTGTGTGTGTGTGTGCGTGTGCGTGTGTGTGTGTGTGCATGTGTGTGTGTAGGGGACTCCGGGGTCTTCTTTCCTCTGTGTGTGTGTGCGTGTGTGTGTGTATGTGCGTGTGCATGTGTGTGTGTGTGACTCCGGGGTCTTCTTTCCTGTGTGTGTGTGTGCGTGTGCATGTGTGTGTGGGGACTCCGGGGTCTTCTGTCCTGTTGGACAGCAGCACTCATGTCCACCCTATGTCCAGGGGGTCCACAAACCCCGTGCCCCAAGCACCCCACTGCCCATCATCCCAGGAGGAAGAGCAGGTCCACCTGTTCTCGCCAGGGCTCCTGGGTCTCGGGGGGGTCGCCCCACTCTGATCTGGTATAGATGGAGGGGCACTCGTCTTGTCCTGTGGCCACCAGGCTGCGTGGTGACTGTCACAGTGATGGCAGGTGTGCTGCTCATGGCCTGTCCCCACGCCTGTCTGCCTGTCCTCATGCCCTCCCTCCTGCCCCCACGTCCTCCCTCCCGTCCCCACGCCCTCCCTCCTGTCCCCACGCCTGTCTGCCTGTCCTCATGTCCTCCCTCCCATCCCCACGTCCTCCCTCCCGTCCCCACGTCCTCCCTCCTGCCCCCACGTCCTCCCTCCCGTCCCCACGCCCTCCCTCCTGTCCCCACGCCTGTCTGCCTGTCCTCATGTCCTCCCTCCCGTCCCCACGCCCTCCCTCCCATCCCCACGTCCTCCCTCCCGTCCCCACGTCCTCTCTCCTGTCCTCACGTCCTCCCTCCCGTCCCCACATCCTCACGTCCTCCCCCCCGTCCTCACTCCTGTCCCCACGTCCTCCCTCCCGTCCCCACACCCTCCCTCCCGTCCCCACGTCCTCCCTCCCGTCCCCACGCCCTCCCTCCTGTCCCCACGTCCTCTCTCCTGTCCCCACGCCCTCCCTCCTGCCGCATGGCCCATGCCTGCCTCCACGCAGACCCTGCTGGACTGGATCAATGACGTGCTGGCGGAGGAGAGGATCATCGTGAAGCAGCTGGAGGAGGACCTGTATGACGGGCAGGTGCTCCAGAAGCTCCTGGGTGAGTGTCCTTGGGCCCTCGGGCCTCCTGCCCCTCGGCTGCCCCGCACACCTGCTGCGGGCGCGCTTTCCTCTTCCTGCTGAGAGCGGGTGTGGGACGAGGAATCTGTGAATCCCGTTGCGGTCCTGCCTGGTGGCGCAGTGGCTCTCAGAACCCGTGCCCGGCCCTGCCAAGGACCAAGGCCTGAGCTCACCTCACCTGTAACCCGGAAGGGATGAGCTCTGGAATGAATGAATGAATGAGGGGAGGGCTCAGGGATGAATGAATGGATGAAGAGGGAGGGAGGGGGTGGGGGTGCGTGAATGAAAAGGCGGGCTCCGGGTGAGGACTCTGAGCGCAGCCCAGCCTGGCAGCGTGCTCTGGCGCCTGGCTCTGCTCCAAGCACCTTCCACGGGGTGACACGTCTGTCGCCTGGCCTTCTCGGGCCGCGTGGGGGACGCTGTGGAGTCAGGATTCACCCCGCAGGCGTTGTCTTGGTGGCCTGGGGCTGCCCGCCTGATGCTGGGGGCTGGGGGCGGCGACGCCTCTCCTAAGCCATGGGCCGAGGGTGGGATGCGGTTCTAGGCCTGGCCCGGCTGGACACCCGTGCTGCCCATGCTCTGGCATCAGCACGCTGGTCCTGAGGGAGGGGGATGCTGAAGCCACCCCATGTCCCCTCCCTGGGAAGCTGGCAGGAGCTGGCCTCGGGGCTCTGGTCGTCCACTTGCGGCGCTGATCGAATGCGGTGGTTCTCTTGGAAACGGCTCCCGTTCTCCTTGCTGCATCTAAGACCTTGGTGGTTGTGGCATCAATCTCTAACCCTGGGGGGCCCCCGGGGTGTCCTCACCCCGCCCCGTCCTTCTTGCAGAAAAGCTGGCAGATTGCAAGCTGAACGTGGCCGAGGTGACCCAGTCCGAGATAGGACAGAAGCAGAAGCTACAGACGGTTCTGGAAGCCGTGCAGGACCTGCTGCGGCCCCACGGCTGGGCCCTGCGCTGGAGCGTGGACTGTGAGAGCTGGGGGGTCACTCCTCCGTCACCGAGGGCAGCCGTGGGGAGGGAGGACGGCGAGCAAGCGCCACTGCAGGGACAGCACCTGCCGTGTCCCCCGGGGTGCTGGGCAGGTCAGGGAGGGTTCCGCCCAGCCCAGGCGAGCTGCGCCACCGGTGACCGCCAGCCTCGGGCTCAGAGGCTGCGGCATCACACTCCAGCTCTGACACTGCACAGGGAGAGGTGGCTGTTCTCAGCCCCCCGCCCCCCGACCGCACAGGGCTTTTGCTGGCCTTGAGGAACTTGGGGTTCTGGGGCCGAGTTCTGGGCTGTGGGGCAGGGACCTGGCTCGACCCCGATTCCTTGGCATGAGACCTTGGGTGGAGCTAGCCTGCCTTCCTGGATTACGGGGCCATGAGTGGGGTAGTGAGGGCCTTGTAAACTAAAGCTCTGCCCAGGGGTGCTGGGGCTTGAACTCTGGGCCTGGGCACTGTCCCCAAGCTTTTTCACACAAGGCTGGCCCTCTCCTACTTGAACCACAGCTCCGCCTCGGCTTTTTGCTAGTTAATGGGAGATAAGAGTCTGGAAGACTTTCCTGCCTGGGCTGACTTTGAGTCACCGTCCTCAGATCTCAGCCTTCAGAGTGGCTGGGATTGCAGGCATGAGCCACCGGAGCCTGTGTGCTGCTGCTGATAGAACCTGGGGGGGCGGGGCCGGGGGGTGAGAAGCAGCCAGGGCCAACCTGGTGGTGCAGGGGTTAACACCTGGCATCTCTGCGCAGGGGTCACCCTCACCCACCAACCGGGGTGGGAGGTGGGGGGCTGATTGCTCAGCGTCAGACCCAGTGTCCCATCCTTGTGACAGGTACTCGGCCACAACCCGTCCTTCCCTCTTGGGCCCCCACTTTCCAGCTCTTAAAAAAGCACGATGCTTTTAAAAGTGATTGCAGGAGTCACCTTTGCCCCACAGAGCAACATTAGAAGCTAGAAATAGATTCAGGGGTCGGGGGTCTGGTTCTCGGCGGGCCGGCCTGCTCCGTCCTGGCCTCTGGGGCTGCCCTGCGTCCGTCCAGGAGACCTTGCCTGATGCACCCTCGTCCTTCCCCTGCTGCCAGCCGTCCACGGGAAGAACCTGGTGTCCATCCTGCACCTGCTGGTGGCCCTGGCCATGCACTTCCGGGCACCAATCCGCCTCCCGGAGAGAGTGGCAGTGCAGGTGGTGGTGGTGCGGGTGAGTGCCTGGGCGTGCCGGTGGGGACAGACGGGCAGACGGACAGACGGCCTTCTTCTCCTGTTACTTCTTTCCCTCCCCCTCCCCCCCCAAGAGCCTACCTTCGTTGTCCCCTCTTGCAATTTATATCTCGCCCTGGCTTCCAGATAAACGGTGGAGCTGGGACAATAGCATTGATTTTCTGAGGCTGGAGAGTTAAGGTTTCATTTCCCAGGGTTTTGAAAAGAACGCTCGTGTCTTTCCAAAGCCAGCTCGTGGGAATCCAGCCATCTTGAGTGTCTCTTTCCTCACCAGAGGGGCTGAGAGCCGCAGGATGAGATGCGCCCCACATTAAAGCTCTTACCCAAGAGCCCCAGGCTCTCTTTCTTTTTTTTTTGAGGTTCATTTCTCTTGATGTACGGGAGGAATGGAGCCAGGACTTGGCGCCTGACTGATGCGTCAGAAGTAGGTCTGCCTCCATCAGCCTTTCTCCTCACCTCGAAGCACGGGGGGGGGGGGGCTCTGCACCCGGGGTTCCTGGGGCAGTTTTACCAGCAGGCAAACAGATGCCACACCCGCCGGTGGCTGAGCTTGCGCCAGGAGGCTGGATGTGTGTTTTACTGGAAGCATCTGGCCGCAGCCTTCCTGTGGGTTCTGAGCGTCCCAGTGCCGTGGTCTCCGTGGCCTGGGAAGGCCCTGGCTGGGCTGTGTTCTGAGGCCACACTGGCTCCTCTGTGACCTGGCGGGAAGGCCCTTCCCTGCACCAGGCCGTGTGGCCAGTCATTCCTCCGTCCTCCTGGGGACACGTGTGTGTGTGTGTGTGTGAGTGTGTGTGTGTGTGTGTGTGTGATCCCGGGGGGGGGGGCAACGCGGGCCCTGGGGCCGGTTCCCAGGCAGCCAGCCGGGAGAGGACATGTGGGAACTCGGGTTCCTGAACCCCCTGTGTGCAGGCCCAGGGGATGGGGGATTTCCTTTCAGCTTGGAGTTGGGGCCAAGATCATCTCTGGGCTTGTGTGGAAAGTCGGCCTGCCCCTCAAGCTCTTTCCGGCTCTCTCCGTCTCTCTTGACCAGGTCATCGGATTCCTTAGGCCTTACCCCTAGGAGAAGGAAGCCAGGAGGGAGGGGCTGGCCAGCCTGAACCCTGGGGGAGGGTTCCCCAGAGCTGCCCCCCCCCCCGCCTCCCCCTGCCCCGGGGGCCAGCTGCCTGGTCTGAGCCAGGGAAACGAGGCAGGGAGTTTTGGTGGATGGATGGTTGAAGGCCACGTCTGTCCAGCGTGGCCGCGGTGGGTGGTGATTTCACAGTGCTGAGGTGATCCCCCTGTGGCACTTCAAATGCCTGGTGAACCTTGACCGTGTGCCGCGAAGAGCATGTCTGTGGGCTCTTCCTCTGGGCTTTGCTCCATCAGGACTGGGGCCCTGAGCGGGTGTTTGCGCCCGGCTATCACTTCCCACGAGAGTTCTCCCTGCCCAGGCAGTGGGAGGGGAGGGAGGAGGCCCACCCCCATCCTGGGCAGCGTCTGTGCGAGGCTCCCTCACAGGAAGTGAGCGGCCCACCATCAGGAAGTTCTGCAGAGCCGCTGGCTACGGCGGCAGTGGCTTCGCTGAGCTCCCGGGGGCGTGGACCGTCCCAGGCCCCGTGACCTTTGTCTGTTCCCGTGTCTGGTCCCTGGCTGGGTTTGGGGACCCGTCCACTCCCACGTCAGTGAATTGTCTCCCTGCGTCTCCCCGGTGTCCCAGCATTCCCTGGGGAGTGGGAGAAGGGGGAAGGGTGGGGGGCTGGTCCCGGGTGCGGGTTGCACCTGTGCCCGGGCATGGGGCAGGCACCGGGCACCCCTTCATCCTGCTGTCCCCATCTCAAAGGGACTCCAGCCCCAGGACCTCTGCGCCAGCCCCCCCCCCCCCGCCAGCCTGCCCGTGACCCCTGCATCCTCACCGCTGCCCTGCCGGCGTGTCTGGGTGTTTATCTGTGTTTTTGGGGTTTTCAGAAGCGGGAAGGCCTCCTGCATTCCAGCCACGTCTCAGAGGAGCTGACCACAACCACAGAGTGAGTGAACCCCTGCCCTGGGCCGCCGGCTGCCCCAGCAAGGCCCTGGGGGTGGGACGTGGCCCAGGGCGGCCTGCCCCTGGGACCCCTTAACTTAAATGCGCTTTCATGGGCCACACCCCGCACCTGGCTCTCCTTCCTCCTGGGGCGCTCTCTCTCTCTCTGTCTCTGTCTCTGTCTGTCTGTCTCTGTGTCTCTCTGTCTGTCTCTCTGTCTCTCTCTGTGTCTCTCTGTCTGTCTCTGTCTCTCTGTCTGTCTCTGTCTCTGTCTCTCTGTCTCTCTCTGTGTCTCTCTCTCTGTGTCTCTCTGTCTCTCTCCCTCTCTCTCTTTCTGTCTCTCTGTCTCTCTCTGTGTCTCTCTGTCTCTGTGTCTCTCTCTGTCTGTCTCTCTGTCTCTCTGTGTCTCTCTCTGTCTGTCTGTCTCTCTGTCTCTCTCTGTGTCTCTCTGTCTCTCTCTGTCTCTCTGTCTCTCTCTCTGTGTGTGTCTCTCTCTGTCTCTCTGTCTCTGTCTCTGTCTCTCTGTCTCTGTCTGTGTCTCTGTCTCTGTGTCTCTCTCTGTCTGTCTGTCTCTCTGTCTCTCTCTGTGTCTCTCTGTCTGTCTCTGTCTCTCTCTGTCTCTCTGTCTCTCTCTGTGTGTGTCTCTCTCTGTCTCTCTGTCTCTGTGTCTCTGTCTGTCTCTCTGTCTCTCTCTGTCTGTGTCTCTGTCTCTGTGTCTCTGTCTGTCTGTCTGTCTCTGTCTCTGTGTCTCTCTCTGTCTCTCTCCCTCTCTCTCTCTCTGTTTCCACATTAGAACCGAGCAACTTTCCAAGGCGTTTTGGTTCGGTACCTGTGCAGGGGAGGGGCCATGCGGGCAGGTGGGCGGGAGGGGTGCGCCCAGCTCGGTGACCCACTGCTGCCGTCCCTCCCCTTGGCTGGCTACCTCACACTTTCCAGAACTTTCCAACTAGAACTTTTCTTTGGCAGACATCACTAAGCCAGCATCTCTGGTCTGTTAGGAAAAGCCAGGGCATGTCTTTTTTAGTTAGTTTTTTTTTTAAAGACATCTAAAAAACTGCACCCCTCTTGAAATCAGCAAAGCTGCGGGCATATTGTGTGGCTTCTGGAGCCGTCAGGACACCCCTAAAGGGGTGAAATGTCCACGCATAAAACCCACTTCAGAGGAGGCACGGCCGTGGTCTCCGCCGAACCCCTAGCTCCAGCCAGGGCTTAATGACGGGGTTCTGAAGCCCCGTGAGGCCTTTCACACATGGGCCGACCCAGACACCAGCCACGCGGGTGCGCGTGTGCACGCATGTGCACGCTGCCTGAAGCTGTGGAGTGGCCCTGGGGCCAGCAGAGGCAAGGGTACGGCCTCACAGCCCCCACAGCCCACGAGTGCACAGTCCTCCCGCAGCCCACGAGTGCACAGTCCTCCAGCCCACGAGTGCACAGTCCTCCCACAGCCCACGAGTGCACAGTCCTCCCGCAGCCCACGAGTGCACAGTCCTCCCGCAGCCCACGAGTGCACAGTCCTCCCGCAGCCCACGAGTGCACAGTCCTCCCACAGCCCACGAGTGCACAGTCCTACAGCCCACGAGTGCACAGTCCTCCCACAGCCCACGAGTGCACAGTCCTCCCCACAGCCCACGAGTGCACAGTCCTCCCGCAGCCCACGAGTGCACAGTCCTCCCACAGCCCACGAGTGCACAGTCCTCCCACAGCCCACGAGTGCACAGGGCTCCTCTTTCCCTACTCCCCTCCCCCACTGCCCCTAGGGAGCCCCAGGCCTTGTCCTGGAGGGCGGAGGACCACTGTGGGGTGGATGGTCGTCTCTGCCTGCATGGCTGGGACCCGGCAGCAGGGGGAGCAGCGGAGGGGATCTGGGGTACAAGCGGGGGGGGGGGGACGGGGCCTTGCTTGTCTATACCCAGGAAACCACCTGGGTCGTTTCGCCAGCCTCTGATGCTGGTGCCACTGGCCATCAGGGCTGGGCTGGGAGGGGGCGTTTGCTCTTGGGCTGGTCTAAGTGGGACCCCGCCACCCCTTGTCACCACCAGGCTTGTCCCAGGCCGCCAGTCTCATGATCCCCTCTGCAGCCACAGAGATCTGCTAGGTTATTAATGGTATCATCCCTGCGCGCCTCCTCTGGTCTTGGCCCCTTCTAGTGGCCAAGAGGCAGCCATGAGGTCCCCTCCTCCAGGAAGCACTCTGATCGGCTAAGCAGGAGTGCAGGGCTTCCTTTCTGCTCCTACTATGTGTCCAGCCTGGGAGAAACAATGGCCTAGGAGACACCCTGTCCTCGGTGCACTGTGGGGTGTCTGTCTCCCTGGTGCCCACATAGTAGATGCTCAAGTAAACACAGTAGATAAGATGGAGCCAAGGGGCGTGCTCAGAGTGTGGTTTGGGGAGGGGAACAGGCCTGCTGGTGGTGCTGGGCAGCACTGGGCAGGGGCAGAGCACCCGGGCGCGGGGACCGTCATCGCTGCCCCTCTGGTGCCCAGGCTGCCGGGCTGCGCCCGCCCCTCCTTGGCATTCCCACCCCCACCCCCTCCAGAGGGCCTGGGAAGAGGGGGTGGCGGCACCCGTGCGAGTGCTCTGCCCGTCATGAGAGCTGCACAGAGCGTAGCACAGTGGGAGCCTGGCCAGCTCTGCCCAGCATGGGGTCGGCTCACCAGGGTGGGTCCCAGTCACTGCCTGATGGCACGCTCTCTCTCTCTCTCTGCAGGATGATGACGGGCAGGTTTGGTAAGTAGCCGGGGCCGAGGCAATTGGAGGGTCTTGGGCACACCAGCACTGTCCCAGCAGCCCTTGGCTCACGTGCTCCTGTGGGGGGTGGGGCGGGGCTCCAGGTCCTTTCCTGGAGCAGGGGGGAGGGGGAGCTTTGGGGATGAGGCCCCTCTGTCACTGTGGGGTACCGGGAGGGAGGAGGGTCCCTCGAGGGACCCAGTACCCCCCAGGCCTCTGCTCTTTGCAGATCTCCCTGCGGTCAGGCCACCGGCCTGGCCGCTCAGACATCTGCTCCCTGTGGGGGGACAGTTCAGGCCCGGTGCCCAGAGCAGGGTGCCCGCGGTGCCTCACCAAGCCTGTGACCGCGCCTGGATTCCTGAGTTGTCAGGGCTATTCCCAAAGGGGCCAGGTCACCCACCCTGCACCCCGCTAAAGCCGGGACCCATGCCCCACCCCTGTGTGACCTGGCGAAGGCAGTGGCGGCTGTGTCAGCTCCCTGCCCCCAGGGGCAGGAGCAAGGGCCGCAGCCTGGCCAGTGGCACTCCCTTGGGGTACGTGTGTGTGAATACGTGTGTGTGTGTGTGTGAAATACATGACTATATGTGAGCTACATATATTCGTGTGTGTGTGCGCGTTGTGCCAGTCCTGGGGCTTGAACTCAAGGCCTGGATGCTGTCCCTGAGTTTGCGCAAAGCTAATATTACCAACTGAGCCATCGCTTCACTTCTGGCTTTTTGGCAGTTCATTGGAGATGAGTCACTCAGACTTTCCTGCCTGAGCTGACTTTGAACTGTGCTCCTCAGATCTCAGCCTCCCGAGTAGCTGGGATGACAGATGTGAGCCACCGGCGCGTGGCTTCTTTGAAAGGTCTGGAGCAGCTCTGTGGGCCCGAGCTCTCTCTGGTAGACTGAGGCAGTGCTGGGAAAGGTTAGAGGCGCTGCTGATGCTTTTTAAAGCAGCTCACTCCCTCAATCTGTATCATCCATTAACAGTCCCCAGAGGTGACCTGTGGGGTGGGGGCGGCCACGAGCCTGCGTGCGACCCTGAACGTGTCCAGGTGGAGGCTGGTTTGAGGCCTCTCGGTCAGCCTGGCAAGGCTCGGACACCTCCAGGACTCCGGGGTCCGTGGCTCAGCCTGGGCTCCAGTTTGGTGGACTTGAGGGGGAGCTGGGCCGTGGGGTGGTGGAGCGGGCAGCCTCGGGAGGGCCCTGCGGGCCCAGGCGCGGGGCGGCCCTGGGGCCACGGCCAGGTGTGCGACGGGAGCGCGAGGACATTTGAGGCCATGAGCGAGCGGCCCGCATTATTCTCCTCTTCACCCAGCGCGAGAGCTGAAACAGGCTATTAGCCGGTGACAGGCAATTAGTCCCGCCCCCGCCGCTCTGACGCAGGCTGCACAGTCTCCTAGCGACCTGACCAGCACCGGCACGGGGGGGGGGGGGGGGCTCCTGGGCTCGGCCGGGCCCTGCTTGCTGAGGGCTCCCGGTCACGGCCCTCCAGACCCCGCGCCTCCTCCTAGGGGCACAGGCTCCTCCCTGGGCCCTGGGCTCGGCCTGCTCTTCCATCTGCGGGTGCAAATCCCATTGTTGGGGGGCCTAAAGTGCCCCTAAACAATCTGCTTCGCCCATAGCCCTGTGGGGACCCCAGACAGCCTCCTCCTGCCTGGCTCCTCTCCCCCAAGTGTACAGACCAGCCTGGGGCTCCCAGCGCTGTGAGCACGCCCCGCTGAGACGCACTCCTTCTAGATGGCTCTGTGACTCACGCCCTCAGCTCTGGGGGGTTGTCACTTGACATCGACCCCCCCACCCTGAACTGGCATCTGCTGGCTCCTGTACTCCACCCGGCAGGCTTGCCGCTGCAGTCATCATGCTCAGGGTGGCTTGTGCGTGCGTGTGCTCAAGACTGATTGTACACGCCAGCCTTCATGTGTGTGTGTGTGCGCATTCTCATGGCTGTGATTGCACACGCCAGCCTGCGTGTGTGTGCGCGCGCGTGTGTGAACATGCTCACACGGGTGCACATTCTCATAGCTGTGATTGCACACGCCAGCCTGCGTGTGTGTGCGCGCGCGTGTGTGAACATGCTCACACGGGTGCACATTCTCATAGCTGTGATTGCACACGCCAGCCTGCATGTGTGTGCATGCGTGTGAACACACACGTCTGTGCGTGCTCATGGTTGTGATTGCACATACCAGCCTGTGTGTTTGTTCACACGTGTGTGAACACGTGCACACGTCCGTGCGTGCTCATGGGCTGTGATTGCGCACAACGGCCTGCGTGTGTGTGTGTGTACACGCTCTCATAGCTGTGATTGCACACGCCAGCCTGTGTGTGTGTGTGCTCATGGCTGTGATTGTGCACGCCGGCCTGCGTGTGTGTGTGTACACGCTCTCATAGCTGTGATTGCACACGCCAGCCTGCGTGTGTGTGTGTGCGCACTCTCATAGCTGTGATTGCACACGCCAGCCTGTGTGTGTGTGCACGCGTGTGAACACACGTCTGTGCGTGCTCATGGTTGTGATTGCACATACCAGCCTGTGTGTTTGTGCACACGTGTGTGAACACGTGTACACGTCCGTGTGTGCTCATGGCTGTGATTACGCACGCCGGCCTGTGTGTGTGTGTGTGTGCATGCTCTCATGGCTGTGATTACGCACGCCGGCCTGCGTGTGTGTGTGTGCACGTGCATGCTCATGGCTGTGATTACGCACGCCAGCCTGCGTGTGTGTGTGTGCACGCTCTCATGGCTGTGATTACGCACGCCGGCCTGCGTGTGTGTGTGTGCACGCTCTCATGGCTGTGATTGTGTATGCTGGCCTGTGTGTGTGTGTGTGCACACTCTCATGGCTGTGATTGCGCACACCGGCCTGCGTGTGTGTGCGTGCATGTGCGTGCTCATGGCTGTGATTGCGCACGCCGGCCTGCGTGTGTGTGTGTGTGTGTGTGTGCTCATGGCGGTGATTGCGCACGCCGGCCTGCGTGTGTGTGTGTGTGCTCATGGCGGTGATTGCGCACGCCGGCCTGCGTGTGTGTGTGTGTGTGTGCTCATGGCTGTGACTGTGCACGCCGGCCTTCCTGTGTGCACCTGGCAGGCTGGGGCAGTGGGATGGATGGCACCCCTCCCCATCCTGCGCCCCAGCTCTGTGACGTGTCCTGCGGGCTGGAGCGTCCTGCCGGTGGCCTGGGCCCTCTGTGGCGGGGTCTGCAGGCAGGAGCCGTCGGAGCTTCCGGAAGCCTCTGGAACTCCAGGCAGACCCTCCTGGGCTAAAGGCTGCCTTCAGGCTTTGCTGGGCCCCTGCTTTCTCCTGTGCCGCTCTGAGCTCCACGCCGGCCGCATCCCGGGGCTGTGGCAGGTGCATTCCCTCCCCACCCCCAAGCAGGCTTTTCTCTCCCTCTTGGGAGCCCAGGTTGTAGCCTGATCTCCATGACAACGGCTCTGCTGGTTGCTCTTGAGTGGAAGGCACCCCTCCTCCGCCGGCGCTGGCTCGGGCTGAGTCCTCCCTGAGCTGTCAGGACAGGGGCACGGGGTCCTCTAGCCTCTCCCCTTCCCATCTCCCCATTCCTGCCAGCCTGGCTGCTCCAGACCCTGCCCTAGCCCGGTGCTGGCGGCTCAAGACCTTAATCCTAGCCACTCAGAAAGCTGAGATCTGAGGAGCAAAGTTCAAAGCCAGCCCAGGCAGGAAAATCCACGAGGCTCTTATCTCCAATTAACCAGCAAAACGCTGGAAGTAGCGTCATGACTCAAGTGGTAGAGTGCAGCTGTGAGGGAAAAAGCCAAGGACCAGTGCCTGGACCCTGAATTCAAGCCCCAGCACTGCACAGAAATAAAAAAACTGACCTGATGCCAAGGCCCCGGCGGCTGACCCTACCATAGGACAGGCCCCGCCGGCCTCCCTCATTGGTCACCTTGCTCTCGGTCAGCGCTGGCCCCGCCGGCCTCCCTCACTGGTCACCTTGCTTGGTCAGTGCTGGCCCCGCCAGCCTCCCTCACTGGTCACCTTGCTCGGTCAGCGCTGGCCCCGCCGGCCTCCCTCACTGGTCACCTTGCTTGGTCAGTGCTGGCCCCACCGGCCTCCCTCACTGGTCACCTTGCTCTCGGTCAGCGCTGGCCCCGCCGGCCTCCCTCACTGGTCACCTTGCTCGGTCAGCGCTGGCCCCGCCAGTCTCCCTCACTGGTCACCTTGCTCGGTCAGTGCAGGCCCTGCCAGCCTCCCTCACTGGTCACCTTGCTCGGTCAGCGCTGGCCCCGCTGGCCTCCCTCACTGATCACCTTGCTTGGTCAGTGCTGGCCCCGCCAGCCTCCCTCACTGGTCACTCTGCTCTCGGTCAGCGCTGGCCCCGCCAGCCTCCCTCACTGGTCACCTTGCTCGGTCAGCGCTGGCCCCGCCAGCCTCCCTCACTGGTCACCTTGCTCGGTCAGCGCTGGCCCCGCTGGCCTCCCTCACTGGTCACCTTGCTTGGTCAGTGCTGGCCCCGCCAGCCTCCCTCACTGGTCACCCTGCTCTCGGTCAGTGCTGGCCCCGCCGGCCTCCCTCACTGGTCACCTTGCTCGGTCAGCGCTGGCCCCGCCAGTCTCCCTCACTGGTCACCTTGCTCGGTCAGTGCAGGCCCTGCCAGCCTCCCTCACCGGTCACTCTGCTCTCGGTCAGCGCTGGCCCCTCACTGGTCACCTTGCTCGGTCAGCGCTGGCCCCGCCAGTCTCCCTCACTGGTCACCTTGCTCGGTCAGTGCAGGCCCTGCCAGCCTCCCTCACCGGTCACTCTGCTCTCGGTCAGCGCTGGCCCCGCCAGTCTCCCTCACTGGTCACCTTGCTTGGTCAGTGCTGGCCCCGCCGGCCTCCCTCACTGGTCACCTTGCTCTTGAGCAAGGTTTTCTGGTGGTTCCTTGGAGATAAGAGTCTCACTGACCTTCCTGCCCGGGCCGGCTTTGAACCGGGATCCTCACATCTCAGCCTCCTGAGCAGCTGGGGTTTCCCGCGTGAGCCCCTGGGGCCTGGCAACGCTGAGCTGTTGAGGACCCGGCACATTGTTTCTTCTGCCTGTGATGCCTTCCTTCCCTGCTTCTCACAGCAGCTGGAGAGCTCTGAGGCCAAGGCCCGCCCTCCCGGGGCACCCCCACCCCTTCGGACCTCTGGGTCCTGGGAGGGGATGTGGCCAGGCCATCATGTCAGCTGTGACAGACAGCTGCCCTTTGCCTGGTGTGGTGGCCGTCCCCAAGCGCGGCCAGCTTCCTGCTCTGCAAGAAAAGCCAGGAGCCTCGGGCTCTGGGGCCAGACATGGAGACAGTTTTCCACGGTCCCCATGAGGAGCGAGCACGAGTGTGCGTCCTATCTGGCGATCCCAGGACCCCAGTCGGCCTGGCCCTGGCCCCACGGGACTGTACCTCCAGTTTGCCCTGCCCATCCCCCAGCCTGGCCTTCCCCAGGGCCTGACCCAGACTCTGCAGCCAGAGCGCCCCCATCCCAGCCGATCTCCTGGGTGCAGGTGAGCCATGGCCAAGGTTCGCAGGACCGCGCGCCCCCCCCCCCCCCCCCCCCCCCCGCCCCCCCGTGAGGCTGAGTCCACCCCCCAGCGGTGGCCCAGCTAAATTTACCACTGACGTCAGGCTTTGCTTAAGCGGCTTTGAAAGTTTGCGATGGCTCATGGGGACTTAGCTGCCGTTTCGCCCCTGAACAGCTGTCTTGGGGAGGATAATCTGACTTACAGGGGCTGGAGAATAATTTACATCTGCTGCTGGGGGAGGAGCGGCGGCCTGGGGTCCCCGGGGCCCCACAGCCCCTCCCCCCCACGTGTGCACACACCAGGCCACACACATGTGCACGTGTGCACACGTGTGCAACACGCAGGTGCCTTCTTTCCCTCCCCCCACCCCAGGCTAAGGCAGGGGCCGGAGGGCTGGGCTGGCAGGAGCGGCCTCCCGCCCTGCTGCCCCGCACCTGGTCTTGGGGCCGGGGTGGGGAGAAAGCCTGGCCAGTATCTCTCCACCGCTTCCTCTCCCGCCACTGGGCTCGTCTTCCGTGCTCCTCCCCTCCCTCACGCAGCCCCGCCCATCCTCACCTCTGACCCCTGTCAGCCTTGTCCTCAGAGCACACCCCAGGGCTCCCGGAGTCCCCAGGTGGTGGCTGACCACCACTGCCAGCCCTTCTGTCCTGGAGCCAGAGACAGCCACTAGGGGCTAAAGGCTCAGCGGACAGCAAAGAGCCAGTCAAGAATCATTTCAAGAAAACCTGCCCCGGGTTGGGGAGGGAGGGGGGTTAGACCAGGGCCAGGTGTGCACGGCCGGGGAAGCTGGTCAGGAGAGTGAATTCTGGGAAGGGCAGCTGAGGCCGAGCTTTCTGTGGCCCACAGGAAGCCCACAGGAGTGTGGATGGGCTCTGTCCTGAGGGTGTCCAGGCTGGCTTCAAACCTCGATCCTCACATCTCGGCTCCCCAGGTGTCTGGGATTACAGGCGGGAGCCACTGGCTCCCGGCCTGCTGGGGAGGGTGGATGGTCTGAGCCTGGCAAGGGGGAGGGTGCTGAATGGGGGTGCAGAAGTGCTCATGCCTGTAGTCCCAGCTACTCCAGAGACTGGGATCCAAAGCCGGTCAGGAACCACCAAAAGAGGTGGAAGCGGAGCTGTGGCTCAAGTGGCAGAGCGCCAGCCTTTAGTGAAAAACAAAGGGGCAGCACCCAGGCCCAGCGTGTGCGCACGCTCACACACGCACACACCACCTTCTCATCTCTGGGTCTGATCTTCCATGGCTGCTCCACAGTGGGCTGTGTCCCCTGCTTGTGCCCAGGCTTGGTGCCAGACTTGCCTGCGGCCGTGGCAAAAACCAGTGCACACTCAGGCTCTACGTGGTCGGGAATTGGCACACATCCCAGCGGTCGGGGTCAGAGCGGCACTGCTGCCTCCTAACCCTTCTCCCCCTCTCATCCACGCATCTGCAGAGCGGGACGCCTTCGACACGCTTTTTGACCACGCCCCGGACAAGCTGAACCTCGTGAAGAAGGTAAGATGCCACGCGGGCCTGGCCCAGCACCCTCGGGAGGAAGGTGTGGATGCGCTGTGAATCTGAGCTGTTGGCAGTGGGGACCAACATGCGACTGCAGCCAGAAATATAACTCCTGTGCACAGAATGCGCGCCTTTAACTCCGCTCCCGCTCGGTGACCCCTTCTGTTAAGTGCATCTCCTCCCGCACCTGTCAGGCACCTCACGGCTGCTCATTCCCAGTGCAGGTGTGTGCGTGCGTGTCAGCCCGCTGTGGTCACCTGCCTGCCCCCAGAGCCGTCTGCGGGTGCCTGCCCCTCTCCCGGCAGGGAGCCCTGCCGCCCGCGCCCCTCGTGCCCCGGGCCTGGGGCGCCGCTCCGCACAGGATGCACCCCGTGAGGCCGAGCCGCAGCCGGCAGCTGCCAGCGTCTGCCAGGACAGACAGCTCCCTGTGAAGGATGGTGCCCCTCTGCCCCGCACACAGGCGGGGGGAGCCCCTCCACCCTGCGCACAGGGGCTGGCCGGCTCCCGTGGCTCCTCGGTGGCTTTCTTATGTCCCCGGGCTTCAGCACAGTGCGCACAGCCCTGGGGCCCAGCTGGGCTGACGCGGGAGGAGGCTCTGCCCCCTTGACCTCCTGGCCCCGCTGCCTGCCGGCCAGGGAAACGGGCATGGAAGGGCCGTGTGTTGAGTGCCAGGCCACGGGCAGATCGCCACCCTGTGTGAGCCCTGCACCCCCTTCCCTGCCCACTGCAGGGCCCCCAATGAGGCCAGGGTCTGCCACCTCCCCTCGCACCATCCCCTCCTCAAGCACTGCAGCCTCAAGCCCGCCGGTGCCCGTGCGGTGTGGTGCCCGTGCGGCGTGGTGCCCGCGCGGCGTGGTGCCCGCCTGGCGTGGTGCCCATGTGGCGTGGTGCCGTGCAGCCTGGGCAACAGTGCTGCAGCTCCATCTCCCACCCCAGGTAGTGCCAGTGGCCCCTCAGCCCTGCCTGCTTGTGAACCACCCCAGGCAGCAGCGTGCCCCGCTGGGAGACACTGGGGGACGCTGGGAGACGTCCGGAGACGCTGGAAACACTGGGGAGGCGCTGGAGACGCTGGGAGGCGCTGGAGACACTGGGAGGCGCTGGAGACGCTGGGAGGCGCTGGAGACGCTGGGAAGCGCTGGAGACACTGGGGAGATGCTGGGAGGCACTGGAGACGCTGGGAGGCACTGGAGACGCTGGGAGGCGCTGGAGACACTGGGGAGGCGCTGGGAGACGCTGGGAGGCACTGGAGACGCTGGAGACACCAGGGAGGTGCTGGGAGGCGCTGGAGACGCTGGAAGGCGCTGGAGATGCTGGGAGGCTCTGGAGATGCTGGGAGGCGCTGGAGATGCTGGGAGGCGCTGGAGACGCTGGGAGACACTGGGGAGGCGCTGGAGACACTGGGGCGATGCTGGGAGGCACTGGGAGACGCTGGGAGGCGCTGGAGACACTGGGAGGCACTGGAGATGCTGGGAGGTGCTGGAGGCACTGGAGACACTGGGAGGCACTGGAGATGCTGGGAGGTGCTGGAGGCGCTGGAGACACTGGGAGGCACTGGAGACGCTGGGAGGTGCTGGGGAGACGCTGGGAGATGCTGGGGAGGCTGGGAGGCGCTGGAGACACTGGGAGGCGCTGGAGACACTGGGAGGCGCTGGAGACACTGGGAGACGCTGGGGAGGCACTGGGGAGATGCTGGGGAGACGCTGGGGAGGCACTGGAGACGCTGGGGAGATGCTGGGGAGGCGCTGGAGACGCTGGAGACTTCCTCACGGGCTTCTTGTCCCAGCTCCAAGCGCGGGGCACCGAGCGTTCCAGCAGCACCCGGGCAGCCAGGCCTGGACCCCAGGCCCCTGGACGGCAACTATGTCTGCCTCCTGCCGTCCTGTGAGCGTGCGCACTGTCCACGACTCAAGCTTACACCCGGGGACTGCTCCGCCTCCCTCCATCCCTCCTCCCTCCTTCTCTTTTGTGTGGGGGTTGGAACCAGGGCCTGATCTTGGGCGTCTCTCTCTCACTTGGCTTTCTTGTTCATGGCTGATGTTCTACCCTTGGAGCCATGCCTCCAGGTCCAGCTTTTTGCTGGTTACCTGGACTGGCTTCAATCTGTGCTCCTCCCCGTCTCAGCCGCCTGAGTGGCTCAGATGACTGCTGAGCCGAGCCCTCAGCACCCGGCCAGGGGCGTTTATCCATTGATTGATTGATAGGACCTGGACTCAACTTCAGAGGCTTGTGCTCACTTAGCTTGCTTGCTCATCCCTGGCTCTCCACCACTTAAGCCACACCTCCGGTCCAAAGTGCAGTGTGTGTGTGTGCGTGTGCGTGTGCGTGCACGCGGGCTGGTGCTGGGGCTTGAACTCAGGGCCTGGGCCCTGTCCCTGAGCTTCTTTGGCTCAAGGCTAGCGCTCTACCCCTTAAGCTATAGCGCTACTTTGAGTAGTTTACTGGAGGTAAGGGTGTCACGGACTTTCCTGCCCAGCCTGCTTTTGAACCACAGTCCTCAGATCTCAGCCTCTGAGTAGCTGGGATCACAGGGTGAGCCACCGTGCCTGACCCCAAAGGCGTTTCTAAGAATTTCCTTGGAGCAGTTCTGGGTGGGAGTGATGGAGTGCGTGCGTCCGGGCTCGGCCCCCACCGGCGTTCTGGGAGGTGGGGGCGCAGACCCAGCAGACCTCCGGCGACAGGAGAGGGTGAGGACGGTTTGCCCGGCCCCGGGCGCTGAGCGCACGCTCACCGCGTGCCCGTCGCTGATGGCACCTCCTCCCTCCCCTCCCCCCCC
>NW_012267427.1:453155-455255 GCF_000151885.1 Dipodomys ordii | reverse complement strand
TGGCACTGTCCCTGAGCTTTGTGTGTGTGTGTGTGTGTGTGTGTGTGTGTATGTGTGTGCACATGCATGTGCACCAGTCCTGGGGCTTGAACTCGGGGCTTGGGCACTGTCCCTGAGCTTTGTGTGTGTGTGTGTGTGTATGCGTGTGCGTGCATGTGTGCACCAGTCCTGGGGCTTGAACTCGGGGTTTGGGCACTGTTCCTGAGCTTTGTGTGTGTGTGCGCGCGCACATGCGCGTGCACCAATCCTGGGGCTTGAACTCGGGGCTTGGCACTGTCCCTGAGCTTTGTGTGTGTGTGTGTGCACACCGCGTGCACCAGTCCTGGGGCTTGAACTCGGGGCTTGGGCACTGTCCCTGAGCTTTGTGTGTGTGTGTGCACACGCGCGTGCACCAGTCCTGGGGCTTGAACTCGGGGCTTGGGCACTGTCCCTGAGCTTTTGTGCCTCAGGCTGGCACTTGAGCTACAGACCATTTCCTGCTGTGTTTGGAAGTTCATTGGAGATCAGAGTCTCACGGACTCTCCTGCCCGGGCTGGCTCTGAACTGGGATCCTCAGGTCTTAGCCTCTTGTGTAGCTGGGATTGCAGGTGTGAGCCTCTGTGCCCCCCTGCATGGTTTTGTTTAAGGCAGGACCTCAACTTCACCCAGGCCCAGGCTTGGGCCGTGACCTGCCTACTTTGGGCTTCCTTGTGGTTGTTGGGAGGTGACAGGTGGGACTTTGCTGCCCTGGTGGCCTCCCGCCCTGACCCTTCTTTCTCAGCCTCCCACGCAGCGAGGATCACAGGCCTGAGCTCAGCCTGCTTTTCGCTTCGTGTCTCTTAGCAACGTCTCCTGAGGTCCTGGGCTGTTTGTGGCTTCTACTCTTGCATGGAGACACTCGGAGACGGGCTGCCTCGGCGGCCGCGGGCTGGGCTGAGCGGAGGTTTGAGAACCCATTTCCTTTCCTCAGGCTCTCATTCACCCATTTCAACCTGCTGCCTGCGGAAGCCTGGGCCCCTGGGGTGTCCTGGCCCCTCCTCCCCCTCCAGGTGTCTTGTTTGAGAATCTTCTAGACGGCTGCTGGCCGGCGGATCTCTTGTAGTGATGGAGACTCTCTGACCCATCTGACAAGGCAGTGGTCACCGGCTGCGTGTCGCTGGTGCACCAAAGAACTGAATTTTGTACTTAATTGTTTAAAAAAATTCAAATTCAGAACCAGGCACTGATGGCTGTCTGTGATCCTAGCTATTCAGGAGACTGAGATCTGAGGATTGAGGTTCAACGCCAGCCCCGGCAAACGAATCCTGGAGACTCTTACATTTAATTAACCAGCAAAAAGCAGGAAGTGGAGGTGTAATGCAAGAGTGCCAGCCTCGTGTGAAAAAGCCAGCGAGGAGCTCTGGCCCCTGGTTCAATTCCCAGGACTGGCACAAAATAAAAAGGCGTGGACGTCCAGGGCGGATGCCCAGAGTACACTGTGTACATCTCAACAGAACAGAATGCATTGGCTTGACAAAAACAGGCAGCCCAAGAGGAGGGGTGCTGTGGGCCCCCCTGCACAGACCCAGGCGGCAGAAAGGGTCTCAGGTGGCGGCGCGACCGGCCGCCGCCCTGCCTGACCCCCTGTGTGCACACGCGTCACCGAGTGTGCTCTGCAGTTCGCAGATGGCGTCTACCTGGTCCTGCTCATGGGGCTGCTGGAAGATTACTTTGTCCCCCTGCACAACTTCTACCTGACTCCGGACAGCTTCGACCAGAAGGTGCGTGTGGGTTCTGTCCTGGGAGCCGCCCGGGGCTCGTGGCCAGGGGCCAGGCTGACTGTGTCCACCGGTGTGCGACTTTCCTCAGAAAGTAGAAACTAGCACCTCGGGACTGCAACTCTGTCACTCAGTGGGAAGGAAAAACCCACCAGCAGCCTGGTGCCTCACACCAGTAATCCCAGCAACTCAGGAGGCTGAGATCGGAGGATCTCTGTCCAAGCAAGAAAGTCTGTGAGATTATCTCCAGTTACCCAGTGAAAAGCCGGACATGGGGCTGTGGCTCAAGAGCACCAGCCTGGAGTGAGAAAGCTAAGAGACAGTGTCCACACCCTCAGTGTGAGCACTAGCACTGGTGGGGAGG
>NW_012267427.1:448267-451800 GCF_000151885.1 Dipodomys ordii | reverse complement strand
CCCCAGGGCAGGATGCCTGTCCTGCCTGCGTGGGCCCGGGTTCCTGGGTCTCAGGATGGAGGCCTGGCCTGGGCCCGGGCCTGACATGGGCCTGGGCATGGACCTGGCCTGGGCCCGGGCCTGGCATGGGCGTGGGCCGGGCTTGGGTGTGGGCATAGGTAGCAGGTTCCGGGTGATGCGCTGGTGTTTTGTTTCCCCACAAAGGCACTCAAAGCTTTTGACTTTAGCTCTGGGGAGCTGACAGGTGTCTGTGCCAGCGAACTGCCGCCTGGCACTGGTGGGATGGGTGTACACACACCTGCTGCACACAGGGTGGGATGCGTGTGCACACCACTGCTGCACACAGGGTGCGATGCGTGTGCACACCTGCTGCACACAGGGTATGATGCGTGTGCACACCACTGCTGCACACAGGGTGCGATGTGTGTGCGCACGCCTGCTGCACACAGGGTGCGATGCGTGTGCACACCTGCTGCACACAGGGTACGATGCGTGTGCACACACACCTGCTGCACAGGGTGGCATGTGTGCACACTCCTGCTGCACACAGGGTGTGATGCGTGTGCACACACCTGCTGCACACAGGGTGGGATGCATGTGCACACCTGCTGCACACAGGGTGGGATGCATGTGCACACCTGCTGCACACAGGGTGCGATGCGTGTGCACACCTGCTGCACACAGGGTGCGATGCGTGTGTGCACACCTGCTGCACACAGGGTGCGATGCGTGTGCACACCTGCTGCACACAGGGTGTGATGCGTGTGCACACACACCTGCTGTACACGGTGCGATGCGTGTGCACACACCTGCTGCACACAGGGTGCGATGCGTGTGCACACACACCTGCTGTACACAGGGTGCGATGCGTGTGCACACACCTGCTGCACACAGGGTGGGATGCGTGAGCACACCTGCTGCACACAGGGTGTGATGCGTGTGCACACCTGCTGCACACAGGGTGGGATGCGTGTGCACACGCCTGCTGCACACAGGGTGGGATGCGTGTGCACACACCTGCTGCACACAGGGTGGGATGCGTGTGCACCCCTGCTGCACACAGGGTGGGATGCGTGTGCACACCCCTGCTGCACACAGGGTGGGATGCGTGTGCACACCTGCTGCACACAGGGTGGGATGCGTGTGCACACACCTGCTGCACACAGGGTGCGATGCGTGTGCACCCCTGCTGCACACAGGGTGCGATGCGTGTGCACACACACCTGCTGCACACAGGGTGCGATGCGTGTGCACACCTGCTGCACACAGGGTGCGATGCGTGTGCACACGCACCTGCTGCACAGAGGGTGTGATGCGTGTGCACCCCTGCTGCACAGAGGGTGGGATGTGGCCAGGGTGGCTCTGTGGGGGGCGGCGGCGGCCAGGCTCCGCTAATCCAGGCCCTGGTCGTCTGCCACACTATTTACTGTGTCGGTGTCCTCTGCAGATGTGGTGAACCTGGACCTCAAGTCCACCCTGAGGGTTCTTTACAACCTGTTCACCAAGTACAAGGACATGGAGTGACCAGCAGCGGAGCTGTCCACAGCGCTGGCCCTCCTGACAGCCACGCAAGAGACATGAGAGACACAGACGCCGTGGCCTCCACCGCCCCTGGGCCCACCCCTTCCTGTCCACGGGAGGGGGCTGTCCTCAGACTCTGGCTTCTGTGACAGCGCTCGGGCAAGGCCCTTGAAAACGCAGTATTTAATCAGCTTCCGCACGTTGGAGGCCTGGCTCCGGCTCCTTCCAGAAGATGCTGAGCGGCTGACAGCCGAGCGGCCACTGCGCGGTGTCACGGGCCAGCCTGCGGTGCACCGCTGTACCCAGGGGCTCCGCGCTTCCTCTTCTCTGGAATTTTCCAGGCTGGGCTCTCCTTGGAAGTGGAGCATGTTCAGCAAAAGGGTTTTACAGATTAAACAGCTTTATCTCAAGTCCTAGAGGTTTCAGTGTGACACAAGTATGGTTGTGAGTATGTGTGTGTGTGTGCACTGCTGTGGGGGCTCAAACTCAGGGCCTGAGTGTTGCTCCTGAGACGTTTTGCTCAAGGCTAGTGTTCTAACACTTGAACTGCAGCACCACGTCTGGTTTTCTGGAGATACAAGTCTCACAGACTTTGCTGCCTGGGCTGGCTTTGAACTGTGATCCTCAGATCTCAGCCTCCTGAGCCGCTGGGGACCCAGGGTGAGCAGGCTCCACGCCCACAGGACATCGCAGGGCTGGGGGGTGGAGGGGCGGTGGGGTCCGCCTCTGAATGTCCCAATCAGGGACCCTCCTGCTGCAGAGACGGCTTTGGAACGCGTCGGTTCAAGCGGCTTTGAGAGGACCACCATCGCAGTGCATGAGCTTCGCCGGAGGGCTGGCCTCTTGCTAGGCCTCTTCCTGCTGTCCTGTCCTTGGTGCGTGCCAGCGTCTGGCCTCAAGACCCCGGTCATGCTGGTGTGGACCCCACCGCCCGCTGGGACGCCCCGAGTGCCGGGCTTGGCCTGTCACGGACATGGTGCATCGCCCAGAGCCCGCCGTGAGTGTCCCCGGCATTGGCTGTGTCTGCTGGGTCTCGGGACCTGCCTGGTGCAGCACGCCTCCCTGCGCCCCATCTCCACCGGCTGGGAGGAGGGGCCCTGCGCAGTCGCTCCTGCTTCAGCTCTGAGCCTGGGCGGCCGCAGCGGGGAGGGGCCGTGCTGGACCCCTCCACCACGCCGTGTGGCTGTGTCACCTGGCCGGGCACGGGCCGGGCGCGTTCTGGGTGCAGGAAGCGGTGATGTTGGACAGCCGAGTCCAACAGGCCACCCGGGGGGGCTTCTCCTCACCCACAGCTGTGCGCTGCGGCTCTCGGGATGCCTGGCTCAGGCCTCGGCCAGTCCTGCCAGACACAGGCCGGGCAAAGGCGGGAGTCAGGATTTACGGGGCACCTGGGGTTGTGAGGTGGGCAGGCAGCTCTGGGCAGCCAGGCCTGGACGCTAGCCAAGGTGGGGGCCGCCTTCTCTTGCAGCCAGCCAGGGTCCAGTTGCCTGGCTCTGAGCCTCCCGGTGTCCCCCAAACAGCATTCTGGGCACACGCCTCAGATGCACATGCCCCTTAGTTGCTAATTCAAGAAAGTGCTGGAAACTTCTTTCTGCTTGGTGGTCACATTTTCTTGATTTTCTTTTTTGGGAGGGGTCTGGGCCTCGAGAGCACATTCCCGGGAGGTCGTTTGTGCGTGGCCAGGGAGGGGCTGAGGACAGGGGGTCTGTGGGGCTGTCCGCGGGTGCCCATGCCCTGCCCTGTGTGGGGGCCTCAGCCCAGCCTCCCTCCCCCCCGCCACCCACGACCACACCCCCTCCTTCCCGGGTGACATAGTGCCCCCCACCCACGACCGACCACACCACCCACGACCACACCACCCACGACCACACCACCCACGACCACACCACCCACGACCACACCACCCAGGACCACACCACCCACGACCACACCACCCATGACCACACCACCCACGACCACACCACCCAGGACCACACCACCCACGACCACACCACCCAGGACCACACCACCCA
>NW_012267427.1:443846-447422 GCF_000151885.1 Dipodomys ordii | reverse complement strand
CCAGGACCACACCACCCACGACCACACCACCCATGACCACACCACCCACGACCACACCACCCACGACCACACCACCCACGACTGACCACACCACCCACGACCACACCACCCACGACCACACCCCCTCCTTCCCGGGTGACGTTGTGCCCCCCTCCGCCATGTCCTGACCAATTCACCACCTGGATGTGTTCCCCTCCCTTCATGTGCCAGCGTATTACCAACTTTTAAACTGCTCTGAGCAGCATTTACTTCTTAGTGTTACATACAAAGCCACAAATAGAAAGCTGACCGCAGGAGGTAGAGCTCGCCACACCCACTGAACCCAGCACCCAGTACCCAGCACCCTGTACCCAGTACCCAGCACCCAGTACTGCTTGCGCCTGAGATGGCTGTGGAGGCCATATGGCAGGCCGCAGATGTGTACCCATAAAGCTCTGGAGCGCACGGGCAGCCTGTGTGTGTGTGTGTGCGTGTGTGCGTGTGTGTGCATGTGTGCGTGTGTGTGTGTGTGCGTGTGCGTGTGTCTGCCTGAGTGCTGTCCCTCAGCATTTTTACTCAAGGCTGGCACGTTACCATTTGAGTTACAGCCCCACTTCCATTTTTGCTGGCTAACTGGAGACAAGAGTCTCATGGCTTTCCTGTCTGGGCTGGCTTTGAACTGTGATCCTCAGATCCCAGGCTCCTGAGGAGCTGGGGTTACACTGTGGCACCTGGCTGAGCTTTGTCTTTTACGGCCATGGGTCTTCGTGAGTTTGGTGGTGGTGTTTGTGCTGGCTCTGTGCCAGGGCTGCGGGTACACACACGCCAGCCTGTGTGGGCATGCTGACCCAGAGTGGACGGTGACTTGGCGAGGCTGGTCCCCTTGTCTGTCCTAGAAGGAGCAGACGGTCCTGAGCTCAGCCAGCAGGGTGGTCTGGCATTGATTCTCCTGCCTGGACAAAGGTCTGGGGTGCATCCAACACAGTGGTTTCCTCTATAGAACGGTTCTAAAATTGTAGCTGGCCGCAGGATGGCTGGCCTGGGCTGGGACTGGACAAACGCTATTTACAAAGGCGAATGAACATTCTAGGCTGGCTGGAAAGAAAGCAGCAGGCTATGGACAAAACGAGTCTGGAGCCAGCTGTCTGCACGTGTGGGGGCTGGCGGCTAGCTCATGCCAACCGTCCAGCTCAGGACTGGGAGGGGCCGAGCTGTCCCTGCTGGGCTCTCCAGCGGTCAGCCGCCCCTAGCCAGCCTGTCCCCTGTTCCGTCACCCTCTGGGATGGTGAGCTGCTGGCGGAGCCTGGTATGCTGTTCAGGGCCCCGAAACAGGACAGAGAATGCTCTGTCCCGAATGTCTCCCTCTGTGGTTACAAATGCCCGCCGTGGGGATGACGCACGACCTTCCGTGCGGCCTGTTCGGCCTGCGTTCCGTGGTCAGGGACAGCGCTGGGCTGACCCCTGCCGCCCCTACTCCTCCAGTCACATGGTTCAAATTCAGTGACAGAGGCCAGCACAGGTGTTGATCCTGGAAAGGGTGGGCGATGGCGGCGAGGCCCAGAGAAGGGGCAGCTCCCCAGGGCACTGCCACGGGTGGGGGGAGCGAGAATGGGGCACCCCATGCCGTGACCGCTGCAGCCTCCATGCAGGCCTCCGGCCGGCCTGGGCACGACTGAGCGGCTCTTCCTGTGCGGCTGCTCCGTGTGAATCCTAGGACTCTGGGCTCCACTGTCCACAGCCCGATGGCCCCGCACGACCTTGCGGTGTATTTACCACCAGCCCCCACCAACCAGTCCGTCTGTCTGTCCATCCGTCGGGGCCTGGAGTTGCTCTTGGATCTGGGCTTGTGCTGGCCAAGGGGACGATTCGAGGAGGGATGCCAATAGAGATTTGGAGAGCGCTGTGTGTGCCCAGTCTGCTGTGGCCGAGCCGGACCAGCCTGCCAGAGAGCCCGCCAACTCTGCCCACCGGCTCTCCAGCTTGGAGTGAGGCCATTGTAGATAATCAGATGCCAGCTGGCCAGCCCAAACTGCCCGTCTGTCCTGGAGTGCCTGGCCCAGCCATATGTCCAGGAGACCTGTTGATTCGAGCCGCTCGATTCTGGGCTGTTTTGTTAGGCAGTGGTGACTAACTGATGCACCCGCCCTGCCTTGAGACGTGGAGCGTGACCCCTCTGGTGTCAAGTCCCGGGCGGTCCACGAAGGAGGAGGGCGGGCCCATGATGGTGAGTGGCGGAAGACCACCACGATGGCCGAAGTGGCAGACAACCTGCTGATGGCCCAGTGCAGAATACCCCCATCCCCCCGCCCCCCCCCCCATCTCTAGCATAGCAGGGGAGGATGGGGAGGGCCTGGCCTGGGGGAGGGGAGGAGGGAGAAAAGTGGGAAATGTCCCACCCCATGTCAGAGGCCAGCCACCGTCCTCCAGGAGTTGGCAAGGAGGAGGCGGGGCCTCTGGAGGAAGTGGGCCCCTCCGGAGGAAGTGAGGGCGGGGCTGCTGCCAGCGCCTGCTACGGAGGGGGCTGCAGGTGAGTCCTTCGGGCACCCTGGCCCTGAGCTGCTGGAACCTTCTTCCTGCCCACAGGTGAGGTGTGGGGCCAGAGAAACCCCATCTCGGCAGGTGGCTGGCGAGGGGAGCCCCCAGAGGGCAGCCCCAAGTCCCACCACCCGCTCGGACGCACATTCCCCGCGCGGCCCGGCCCGGAAGGCCTCTCCCCGCCCCGCGGTGCAGCCCGGCAGCCCCTGTCACCCCCGGGCGGCCTGCCCACGGCCTGCTCCCGCCCAGCCTTCTCCAGAGGAGCCGCCCAGGCCAAGCGTCTGGCACCAGAGCAGCGTCCGTCTGCCCCTCCAGCCCGCCCTGGCAGGACCAGAGAGGGGAGGAGGTCTGCCCAGCGTCACACAGCCTCTCTGGGAGGAGCGGGCGGTGGCCAGGCCTAGGAGGCCTCCTCTCCCCTGCCAGCCTGGAGGTGGGGCCCGGGGCCATGCCTGTCTGTGTCTTCCCCCAGCATGCGGTTTCCAGGGCCCTGCAAATGCTCTTCTTCCCCCCAGCTCTGGGTTTGCTCCCCATCTCATAGCTGAGCTGAGAAGGCCAGGAAGGCGCCGGGGTGGGGAGAGGGAGGGTGGCAAAGCGGAAGTTGGGCACCGGGGAAGCAGCTGCTGCCCTGGGGGGGGGCGAGCCACTTCAACACCTTGGGGTCCCCAAAGATGCCAGCGCACCCCACCGAGGCTCACCTCCACACAGGGGAGGGGGCAGAGGGCCGTTTCCTGGGCCGAGCTGGGCTGGGGGCCTGGAGCTTCCAACTCCGTCCCCGGAGCTGGGCTGGGGCCCTGGGCGGGGTGGGGTGGGGGCTGCAGGAGCACCCCCGGCCCGAGGGCGCTGGTCCACGCTCGCCAGCCTGGCTCCACCGCCTCCTCCCTGGGGTCCTGTCCCGGCCCAGCACCTCCCGAGTGACGCCCAACTGTCCCCGCAGCCACTACCACCCGACGGAAGATGGAGCCCGATCCGCTCTACAACCTGCTCCAGTTCCCGAAGGACGCGCCCGGGGCTGTGGAGGAGGAGATCCCACAGGGTGCGGCGGGGGCTGGGGTCGGGGCTGGG
>NW_012267427.1:437806-442426 GCF_000151885.1 Dipodomys ordii | reverse complement strand
CACGTCCCCCACGCCCCGTCCCTCACAGCCCTGTACAGGCGGCACAGCTGTGGGTACTGATTGCCACAGCAGGACCCCTGTGGGCCTACTCTGTGCAGTGCTGAACTAAGTACTGCTCTCCCACAGTACCTCATTTGTTCTGAACTGAGTACTGCTCTCCCACAGTACCTCATTTGTTCTTGGGGGGTGTCATCACCTCCTTTCCACATAAGAGGAAACTGAGGCACAGAAGCAGCCACCACAGTCCCTGGCAGCATGTTGTGAGCTCATCAGGGTTCATGCAACCATTAGAGCAGAAATCCTTCCCAGGAAGGAAGGGGCAAGGGCGGGAGGGCTTCCTGCAGACCTGGAGCTCAGCTTTGGCGGCCAGGCTGTGGCGTCTACCCGGGGCACCACGCTTTGGCGCCCGGAGGACCCCGGAGGCCCCGGGCCGGCTTCCCGGCCTCCCGCTGGCCTCTTGCTGTGCCGGTCCAGGTAAGTTAGGTGGGACCTTCACCATTGGAAAAACGTTCATTTGTTGTTTTATAGCTCATTTCTCCAATTCTGAAAAACCAGAACTAGAGCAGAGATGATTAAGAGAGGCAATCTGCCCCACGAAGTGGGGAAGCTAACATGTCCATCCACCCTTCTGTCCACCCATCTATCCACCCTCCCACCCACCCATCCATGCATCACATACATCATTTTCCATCCATCCATCCATTCATATATCCACACATGCATCATCTGTCCATCATCTATCCATCTATCCATCCATCATCTTTCCATCCATAACTATCTGTCTATCCATACATCACCTATCATCTTTCTATCCATCCATCCATCCATTCATATATCCACACATGATCATCTGTCCATCATCTATCTATCTATCCATCATCTTTCCATCCATAACTGCATCATCTGTCCATCATCTATCTATCTATCCATCATCTTTCCATCCATAACTATCTGTCTATCCATACATCACCTATCATCTTTCCATCCATCTATCCATCCATCCATCCATCCATCCATGTATCATCTTGCCACTTACCATCTATCTGTACATATATACACATATATAATCCATCTACATCTTTCCATCCATCTATCCATCATCCCTCCATTCTTCCACCCCTTCGCCATCCATCTGTCTCTCCTGTGGCCCTAGTCTGTGGGCGACCTGCAGGGAGAAGGCTACCGAGTGCCCATGTCATGTCTCCCTCTGCCTCCAGGAGAAAAGAAGAAGTACCTGCCACCCAGTTCGCGGAGGGACCGGAAGTTTGAAGAGCTGCAGAAGGTACACCACCTTCCGCCCAGGCCCCTGAACTCCTCCTTCCCCCCAGGGGAGGCGGGGGCAGCAGCCCACCCCCCGGCCTTGGCCCAGACGGGCAGGCCGCGGCCCCGAGGCCCCAGGAGACGCGTTGAGTGGCTGTGGTGAACACGGGCTGGGCGCTGACTGCCACCTTCATGTGCAATCCCCACGTGCTCCCCGGCAGTGGAGAGACACCTGCCGTCCCACGGGAGAGGCTGCCTGACCCTGTGGGACCCTGCGGCCAGGCAGCGCTGGGCCGGGCGGGGAGGGCAGGCTGGCCACCAGGCCTAAGCCTGTGCTGCTCGCCTGCTTGGCTGCACTCCTGGCTCTCTCCTTGGCCGTGGGTCTTTCTGTGGCCTCAGGGTCAGCTGGCATGGCGGGTTTGGGCCCCTGCTGCTCTCTGTCCTGTACCTCCAGTCTGAGGTCTGTTTCCCCCTCCAGGGAGGCCTCCTGGCCTGCACCCTCTCCCAACCCACAGCTCTAGGGCCCCCTGCTACATTCTCTCCCGACCCTCTCCTTCCTGTGTCCAGTCCCATGCGAGGTCCTGGGCACAGACAAGGACTCCTGGACCCGACCTGGGCCTCCACGGCCCCCCTGGTCAGAGTCCTCTGACGTGGATCCTGGGAGGAAGTCTTGGTTGATGGAAGTTTCTGTGTGTGTGTGTGTCGCCCGCCAGCGTGGTGCAGACGTCTCGAGCCACATCCTCCCGACAGAGCCGGGCCTGGGGCCACGGCACCCATTGCAGCAGCTCGGTCTGCTCCCCACCTGCCCCTACGCCAACCACAGGTCCCTCGCTCCCGTCTCAAGCCTAGTCAGACACAGCGGGTCTGTATCCCCCCTCTCTTTGAGGCACCTGCTGTCCACTTTGCCACCACTCTGTTCCACGGCTGCCTACCCCGTGTGGGGTATTTGTGACAGCAGTGCCAATTGCTGAGCACAGAACCCTTACGCGCCCCAATGCCAACCCCACCCTGCCTGGTGTGGTGCCGGGACCCAGGGCTCTGTGGAAGCCGGGAAGGCAGGGAGGGCTTCCTGCAGGAGGTGACCTGCGACTGGAGGCAGCGCCGGGCTGAGGTGGACGCAGGGCCCGGTGCCCCCAGCCGGGTCAGCTGTCCCCTGGTGGCCGCAGGTGCTGACCGAGTGGCTCAACATGACCCTGCTCCCGGAGCACATCGTGGTGCGAAGCCTGGAGGAGGACATGTTCGACGGGCTGGTCCTGCACCACCTGTTCCGTGAGTGCTGAACCCCCGTGCACGATTCCAGGCCGAGCCAGGCTCCCGCCACCATCCCTGGGGAAGGGGTGGGCAAGCGGTGTGTGTGTGTGTGTGTGTGTGTGCATGTGTGTGTGTGTGTGTGTGCATGTGCGTGTGTGTGTGCATGTGCGTGTGTGTGTGCATGTGTGCATGTGCGTGTGTGTGAGACACTGCCCACGCCCAAGGCGGGAGGGGTGGAGATGTGGCTCCAGCCCAGCCGGATGCCCGAGACCGCTCCTTCCTGTACCCCACGGTCTCTCCAGCTTTGGAGACGGGGCTGCTGGTTCTAGGGACTAGGAGATAGGGAAGAAGCCCCTGTCCCTGCTGGACGCGGTGTGCACAGTCCGGGCCTCCCCCGACCCCGACGGCTCCTCCCAGGAGCCCCAGCGGCCCCTGGCCTCCACCCTGAGGGCGCCTTTCCTGGGGCTGGACTCAGGTCTGGGTACTCTCGCTTGGCTTTTTCACTCAAGGGTGGCACCACTTGCACCGCACCTCCACTTGTGGCTTTTGGGTAGGTATTGGAGAGGATAGTCTCATGGACTTTCCTGCCCAGGCTGGCTTTGAACTGCAGTTCTCAGATCTCAGCCTCCTGCGTAGCTAGGATTCCAGGTTTGCCTTCCAGGGACCCTGGTCCTGGAGCTGGGGGTGGGGGCGCTGGCCAGCAGCCACACTCCTGGCAGACAGACTTCTGGGAAGTGTCAGCAGGCAAGGCCAGCTCAGAGGCCGGGCCCGGCTCCTGCACCCAGCCTGCGGCCCCGGCCCGTCCAAGAGTGGACAGACGTCTCCCGGGAGGCGATGGCACTTCCGCCTGTAGGAGTAAGAGGTAGCCCAAAGCTGGGAATCCGGGGCATGCATGCTGCATCCCCCCCCCCGTTGGGCTGGGAATCCTGGGCATGCATGCTGCACCCCCTCCCCTGTCCCGGGTGCTCAACACCACCCCCCTCCCGCCTTCAGAGAAGCTGTCGGGGCTCAGCCTGGAGGTGGAGGAGATCGCGCTGACCGCCGCCAGCCAGAGGCGGAAGCTGGGCATCGTGCTGGAGGCCATGAACCGGAGCCTGCAGGTGGAGGAGCCCAAGGCCAAGTGGACCATGGAGGGTAGGTGGGGCTCGGCCTGGGCCCTGGCCCACAGGAGGGAGGCTGGGTGAGGGTAGGTGCGGCCTCGGCCCTGGCCCATGGGAGGGAGGCTGGGTGAGGGTAGGTGCGGCCTCGGCCCTGGCCCATGGGAGGGAGGCTGGGTGAGGGTAGGTGCGGCCTCGGCCCTGGCCCATGGGAGGGAGGCTGGGTGAGGGTAGGTGCGGCCTCGGCCCTGGCCCATGGGAGGGAGGCTGGGTGAGGGTAGGTGCGGCCTCGGCCCTGGCCCACGGGAGGGAGGCTGGGTGAGGGTAGGTGGGGCGCGGCCTCGGCCCTGGCCCATGGGAGGGAGGCTGGGTGAGGGTAGGTGCGGCCTTGGCCCTGGCCCATGGGAGGGAGGCTGGGTGAGGGTAGGTGCGGCCTCGGCCCTGGCCCGCAAGTGGGAGGCTGGGTGAGGGTAGGTGCGGCCTCGGCCCTGGCCCGCAAGAGGGAGGCTGGGTGAGGGTAGGTGCGGCCTTGGCCTGGCTCGCGGGAGGGAGGCTGGTTGAGGGTAGGTGGGGCGCGGCCTCGGCCCTGGCCCGCGGGAGGGAGGCTGGGTGAGGGTAGGTGGGGCGCGGCCTCGGCCCTGGCCTGCCGGAGGGAGGCTGGGTGAGGGTAGGTGGGGTGCGGCCTCGGGCGAGGGAGGCTGGGTGAGGGTAGGTGGGGTGCGGCCTCGGCCCTGGCCCGCAGGAGGGAGGCTGGGTGAGGGTAGGTGGGGCCTCAGCCCTGGCCCGCGGGAGGGAGGCTGGGTGAGGGTAGGTGGGATGTGGCCTCGGCCCTGGCCCGCAGGAGGGAGGCTGGGTGAGGGTAGGTGGGGTGCGGCCTCGGCCCTGGCCCGCGGGAGGGAGGCTGGGTGAGGGTAGGTGGGGTGCGGCCTCGGCCCTGGCCCGCGGGAGGGAGGCTGGGTGAGGGTAGGTGGGGTGCGGCCTCCGCCCTGGCCCATGAGGCGCAGGCACAGAG
>NW_012267427.1:434823-437528 GCF_000151885.1 Dipodomys ordii | reverse complement strand
GGGAGGGCAGGGGGAGGAACCGCGGGACCTGGAGGGCTGCTGCGTGGCTCCCCCGAGGCCGGAGGTGATGGTGTGAGGCGGGCGGTAGCCTCTGAACCCAGCTTGGGAGCCAAGTGTGGGGGCTGGGGGGCTGGCTGTTTGCTCTTCTACCAGGCCCTGCCTTGCTGCTTGGTGCTTTGTGCTTTGTGCCACCCTGTTGGCCGCCTGAGGTGTGAACATTGTCAGCGTGAAAGTGGAGTGTGGCCCGTGGGCCAGCAGCTCCCCCACCCCCCCACCGTGGTCCTAGCTACTCAGGGGGCTGAGAGTTGAGGACTGTGGTTCAAAGCCTGTGAGGCAAGAATGCCTGTGAGGCTCGCCACCAAAGCTTTAGCCAGAAGTGGAGCTGTGGCTCAGGTGGTAGCGCTCAGAGACAGCACCCAGGCCTGGGCTCAGGCCCCAGGACTGGCACATGCACGCACACACACACGGACACACAAGCACGCAGGCACACACATGACTAGAGAGATGTCCTCCCAGGTCCTCCGACAAGAGGCGGGACCAAGCCCCCAGGCTCTGCAGAGGGTTCTGGAAAGGGCTGCAGGCCCTGGGGACCCCCGGGCCTCACGGTGCCCCCTTCCCCTCTCAGCCATCTTCAACAAGGATCTGCTGGCCACGCTGCACCTCCTCGTGGCCCTGGCCCGGCAGTTCCGGCCAGACCTGCGTCTCCCGAGCAACGTCCAAGTGGAAGTTCTCACCATCGAGGTAACCGCGGGGCCAGGGGAGCTGCACGGGAGCGGCGGGGAGGGGGCCGGTCTGCGGGGGATGGCGTGTTCCACGGGAGGTAGTGTGTTCCACGGGAGGTAGCGTGTTCCACGGGAGGTAGCGTGTTCCACGGGAGGTAGCGTGTTCCACGGGAGGTAGCGTGTTCCACGGGAGTGGGGGGGCGTTCTGCGGCTGGCAAAGCCCTGCTGGGGCCTGAGGAGGGGCCTGCCTTGCCTGGCCGCCCACCCCGCTCAGAGGCAGGGCTGGAGATGGTGGGAAGACCTGGCGGGGGGCACCTACGTCTCAGGGGCCACCGGGGCCATTTGTAGCCACCCCGCAGAGGTGACCGCGGGCTGACCGCTCCCCACGCTCTCTCTTCTCCCAGGCAGGCCCCCAGCGCCGCAGTGTCACCTTGCGTGTTCCCACTGCTGCCCCCCCCCCTCCTGGGCCCCCAAACCAGGGCCTTCCTTTGGCCCTAACAAAACAAGCCAAGTCCAGGCAAACCCAAGCTCCTGCCCACTTCATTTAAAATTCCATTCTTCTTATCTTTAAGTCACTGTACAAAGGGGTTACCGTCAACAAAGCCATTTAGGCTGGGAAGGTGGCTCAGTGGTAGAGCACTTGCCTGGCATGCATGAGGCCTGGGTTCAATTCCTCAGCACCACAGAGACAGAAAAAGCTGGAAGTGGTGCTGTGGCTCAAGTGGTAGAGCGCTGGCCTTGAGTAAAAGAAGCTCGGGGATAGCGCCCAGGCCCTGAGTTCAAGCCCTAGGACTGGCACAAAACAAAAACAAAGCAGTTTATGAATACAATCACCCCTTCCTCCTCCCCGTCCCTCCCAGCCACCCCTCCCTCAATTTTCTTAATTTCCTAGGACAGGTACCGCATATTATGACTGCACCCCTCCCTCCCTTCTGCCCTCCCCCTCCCTCCCTTCTGCCCTCTCCCCCCTCCCTTCTGCCCTCCCCCCTCCCTCTCTTCTGCCCTCCCCCCTCCCTCCCTCTCCCTTTGACCTCCCCCACAACTCGCCAGCACATTTCCTGGTATGTGTTTCAGGGGATGGTGAGTCTGTTTTCTCTTAGGAACGATACCCTTTAGTCCCCCTGCCAGCACCATGCTTCAGCCGATACGGTTGTGTGCACTTGCACACCACACCACACGTGTTTACTTGCACATCTGTGAGTTACACCTGGCTTCCACACAGGCGAGAAGAGGCGTGCGCTTTGTCTCTCCAGGCCTGACTTCACGTCGTGTGTTCCACATCCATCCGTTTCTTTGCACATGGTGTCCTGTCATTCATTTTTCCTTGTGGACAAGTAAAATTTCACAGTGCATCTGTCCACTTTTTACAGATCTATTGACTCAAATTCTCCACTGAGCAGTGCTGGGGCTTTGTTAATACCAAATCAGAAGTGACATCATTGTTGAGGGTGTCCCTTCCCAACACTCGAGGAGTCACCATTGGTCCTGAAGCCTGGGTGTGGCCGGGGCTTGGCCTGGGCATGGGCTGAACGTGGCCGGGGTGTGGGCGTGGGCTGGGCCTGGGCTGGGCATGGCCTGGGTGTGGGCTGGGCGTGGCCTGGGCTGGGCATGGCATGGGTGTGGACTGGGCCTGGGCTGGGCCTGGGCTGGGTATGGCCTGGGCATGGGCTGGGCTGGGCCTGGACTGGGCATGGGCTGGGCCTGGACTGGGCGTGGCCTGGGCGTGGGCTGGGCCTGGGCTGTGGGCTGGGCCTGGGCTGGGCGTGGCCTGGCTGGGGCCTGGCGTTGCTGAGGCCGCTCTGCCTGCTGGTGGCTGGGTCCAGTCTCCACTTGGTGCCAAGCCTCAGGGGGAGACACAGCCCAGCCAGGCCCTAGCCGGGCTTCCCTGGCCCACTCTTTCTCTTCTTTCCATCCTCAGAGCACTAGGGGTGGCCTGAAGTCGGAGAAATCAGTGGAGCAGCTCACTGAATGCGAGTAAGCGGG
>NW_012267427.1:431528-432815 GCF_000151885.1 Dipodomys ordii | reverse complement strand
GGGGCTGCAGAGGAGGAGGCTGGGGAGGGCTGGCGCTGAGTCCCCTCACGGGCTTAGAGCAAAGCTGGCTTAGGCCGGGGCGGCCTTTGGAATCTTGTAGCAGCTAGTGGCTGCTGTGTAACAGGTTTGCAACATTAGCAGCTTGAAGCAGCTGCTGGTGTCCACGCTCTCACAGCTGCTTGGGTCCGGAAGCCCGGGACGGCTGGACAGGCTTCGGACTCACAGTCCACAAGGACTGCTCTCCAGCCGCTGGCCAAGGCTTGCTTTGTTTTTTTTTTTTTTGGTTTTTTTTTGTCGGTCATGAGGCTCGAACTCAGGGCCTGGGCGCTGTCCCTCAGCTCTTCAACTCTAGGCTAGCGCTCTACCACTTGAGCCACTGTGCCACATCCAGCTTTTTCTGCGTCTGTGTTGCTGAGGAATCGAACCCAGGGCTTCATGCATGCCAGGCAAGCGCTGTACCATGGAGCCCCCTTCCCAGCCCCCAAGGCTTGCGTTTTTGAAGGCTCGGCCGGGGCCGGGGCTGGGCGGGCAGCACACAGCATCTGTCCATCCTGGCAGTGTGGCCCAGGTCACCATCACAGCTGCTCCTCTGCTCCCCTTTGTGACCCAACTCCCTTTCCAGCTCTGTGGCCACAGGGCCTTGGCCTACCCTTGGTCACAGAGACCCTCACTTCCATCTCCATCCGTCCATCCATCCATCCATCCATCCATCCATCCATCTGCTCATCCCAATATCTACAGAGGTTTAACACAGTAGAAGAAAAACCACACTAAACCACTAACAAGAACTCAGACACAGGCGAGGCCTGCACAGGTTGATTCTAGGTCAGACAGAGCCGGTCACTGATGAGAAGCAGAGTCGCAGAGTTGCAGGATGGAAAGGCCTTCTGGGGGTTAGAAAGCCATGTTTTGGGGATGGTGACCACACAAGATTGTGTGTGTGAAACATATTTTGTGTGCTTTATTATACTGTGGCCTCCTCTTCCCCACACCATACACAGCAACCACACAGGCAACGAAGCCAGCATTTCTAAGGGCCTCCTCCTTCCCTCTCTCCTTCCTTCCCTCCTTCCTTCCTTCCCTCCTTCCCTCCTTTCCTCCTTCCTTCCCTCTCTCCCTCCTTCCCTCCTTCCCTCTTTCTCTCCTTCCCTCCCTCCCTCCTTCCCTCCTTCCTTCCTTTCCTCCTTCCTTCCCTTCCTTCCTTCCCTCTCTCCCTCCTTCCTTCCCTCCTTCCCTCCTTCTCTTCTTCCCTCCCTCCCTCCTTCCTTCCTTCCTTCCTGCCTGCCT
>NW_012267427.1:423924-424577 GCF_000151885.1 Dipodomys ordii | reverse complement strand
GGGGGGCCCGAGGGAGGGGGGCCGAGGGAGGAAGGGGGCTGAGGGAGGGAGGGTTGGTGCTGTTCCCCCTCATTTCCCTGTGCTCTGCCGTTTGTGTCTCCAACTCAGTTCTTAGCAGTTTGTTCCCTGCTTCTATTTCTGTCTGTCCATCTATGGAGTTAGCCACGTGCTACCACTCCTGAGGGGGATTTATAATCACACAGATGATGTTATTTATCCCGATTTACAGATGAGGAAACAGAGGGGCCAGGTTAGGCAGCTGCCTAAGCTCAAGGGGCTAATGCCTGAGAGAACTGGTGTTTGAACCAATCTTACCCTTCTATCATCCATCCATCCTTCAACCATCTATCTACCCATCCACCCATCCACCTATCCATCCATCCATTCATTCATCCATCCACCCATCCACCTATCCATCCATCCATCTACCCATTTACCCATCTACCTTTCCATCCATCCATTCATTCATCTATCCATCCATCCACCCACCCATCCACCTATCCATCCATCCATCCATCCATCCATCTACCCATCTACCTATCCATCCATCCATCCATTCATCCATCCATCCATCCACCTATCCATCCATCCATCCATCCATCTACCCATCTACCCATCTACCTATCCATCCATCCATCCATCCATCCACCTAT
>NW_012267427.1:423328-423874 GCF_000151885.1 Dipodomys ordii | reverse complement strand
CTCCTTTCCTTCCCTCCTTCCCTCCTCTCCTTCCCTCTCTCCCTCCTTCTTTCTCTATCTTTCCCCCTCCCTCCTCTTTCTTTTTTATGTCAGTACGGGGGCTTGGGCCTGTGTACTGTCCCTTAGCTTTTTCCACTCAAGGCTAGGGTTCTTCCATTTAAACCACCCTTCTGCTTCCAGCTTTTGCTGGCTAACTGACCATAAGAGTCTCATACACTTACCCGCCTGGGCTGGCTTTGAATCCCAGTGCTCAGATCTTAGCCTCTTGGTAGCTAGGATTATGGGTGTGAGCTTTGGTCGCTGGCCATGAAGACCTGCCTGAACCTGCTCTGACTGCGGGCTGCTGGGGGGAGGCGACTGCAGAATTGTAAAAGTCACTTTTTTTTCTTTCTCTACAACTTCCCCTTCAGCACAGACAAGGACCTGCCTGCAAGTGAGTAATGTTATAACCCAAGGAGAGCTTCCCCATCTGATGCGTGCCTGTGCAGTGGGTGTGTGGGAGGGGGGCTGAGGGAGGGGGGCCCAGGGAGGGGGGCCCAAGGGAGG
>NW_012267427.1:422874-423120 GCF_000151885.1 Dipodomys ordii | reverse complement strand
GGGGGGCACCGGGGACGGAGAGGGGCAGGGAGGGGGGCACCGGGGACAGAGAGGGGCAGGGAGGGGGGCACTGGGGATGGAGAGGAGAGGGGCAGGGAGGGGGGCACTGGGACTGCATGGCTCCCGTGTCTGGCTTCCTCCAGGGCATATCTGCCCTGGGGCACAGGTGGGAAGCCTGGGGCTGGCTTTCTGCAGAGTTGGACAGGGAGCTGCGGGCTGGCAGGCCCTCCGGCAGTGCCCGGGCTG
>NW_012267427.1:421970-422539 GCF_000151885.1 Dipodomys ordii | reverse complement strand
CATCCATCCATCCATCCATCTACCCATCTACCTATCCATCCATCCATCCATTCATTCATCCATCCATCCATGCATCCATTTACCCATCTACCTATATCCATCCATCCATTCATTCATCCATCCATCTGCCCATCCAACCATCCACCCACCTATCCATTCACTCATCCATTCATCCATCCATCTGCCCATCCAACCATCCACCCATCCACCTGTCCGTCCATCCATCCACCTATCCATCCATCCATCCACTCCTCTATTCATCTATTCATCCATCCATCCAATCATCCATCTATCCATCCATCCATCCAATCATCCATCTATCCATCCATCCATTTATCCATCCATTATCCCTTAGTCTCCATCCATCCATCACCTTATCTATCCATCCATCCACTTCCACCATCCATCCATCTATCCTAGGACTAATTTTCCTGTCTGCATCTTCCCTCACTTCAGACAGCTGCAGGGCACCGGGTGCTAGATGGGGCATTGCACCCACAGAGAGGGACCTAGTGGTGTGTGAGCCCCTGGAGACGACAGGTGGCGGGCAGCCTGAGGGGGGCACCGGG
>NW_012267427.1:418497-420475 GCF_000151885.1 Dipodomys ordii | reverse complement strand
TGCCAGACCTCTCTGGCCCTCAGGCTCCGGTTCTCGAAGGCTGGGGATGTGTTCCCAGGCTCCCAGAGTTGAGGGGTCGAAGTCTCCGAACAGGAGTGGTCAGTGCACTATGCGTCCGAGGTTTATTGCTGCTCCCGTTCGTATAAACAGGTGGCCCCTTAGCTTTATATTCCCTGCTCATCTTTATTTCTCCCTGGGAAAAACATCAAATGTCTGGTGGAGAATGGCAGCCCGTGCCAGGACGTGTTAGGGACGCTGTTAATGAGAGTGTGAAGGCCAGCGCTCCAGGGCACACCGGCGGGAGGGCTCAGCTGCCGGCGAACAGCATTGGAACCGAGTTAAGGCGAGGAAATTCCATTAAGGACTTGGGTTGGTGTTTTTCTGGGGAGATCTGATCTTTGGAAAGATTCAGTGGGTGCATTAACATAGGATGAGCTGGTGGCAGAGATGCCAGCCTTATCTCTGAACGCCGGAGAACAGACAGAAATATTAACGTGTGGCTGCAGGGGCCGCTCCTGACAGGATGATTTCATTTCACACTTAGCTGTTTCGCCTGTGTTCCTAGAGTTCCGGGAGCAATATGTCATTAAAAACCCACGTGAGGCGATTCTACGGCAGAGTTGCGAACAGACGCTTTTTATTGAGCATGTACTGTGCACTGGGCTGTCACAACGGCTGTGTTCCTGTTTACAAGCCTGTGAGGCTGGGAGTCGCATGCCCATTTCCTAAAAGGAACCTGGGGCTCAGAGAGGTTGTGCGATGTCCTTAGGGTCACACAGTCCGTAAAAGGCAGCTAGAATCACGGGCTTCCGCCCCTGCGTGCCGGAGCCTCCGTGCCCCTCTCTTAGTTTGCAGATGGAGTCCTCCTGCTCCTGCTGATTGGACAGCTGGAAGGCTTCTTCCTCCACCTGAAGGAATTCTTCCTCACTCCCAGCTCTCCTGCAGAAATGGTGAGTCTTCCGGGGCTTTCCTGCAGGGTGGACCTCAGAGTGGACAGATCTGGGCATCAGGGCACCAGCGCATATTCTCCTACAGTGAAGTGAAGTGAGGAGTCAGTTTCCCCAAGTGTCTATTCATCCACCCACTCGCCCCCCATCCAACTGTCCATCCACCCGGCTGCGGGCTGGCAGGCCCTCCGCAGTGCCCGGGCTGAGGCGGAGGGAGGGACGGCTTCTGTGCGGGGCGGTGCCCGCAGCCCGCACGGGTGCTGGGTCCTGGAGGACCAGCACGCCAGAGGAGCCCGGCCTGTGCGCGTCCGAGGATGCGCAGTCCGGAGTGCCACCCACCACGCGGTGTAGACAAAGGAACGGAGGCTCAGAGAGGGCACACAGCCAGGGAGCCGCAGCAACCCAGACACAGGCGTATTTTGTTCAGGGCTGCTTAGCCTGAGAAATGCTTGTGCAAGCCGATGTTTCCTTTGGCGGGAGGGTAGCAGCACGCTGACTCGTTGTTTGTCGGCTTGACCTGCAGGGGACATCTTTGATGAATTATTTGCGGCAACTCCAGAGAAAGTGAGCGCTGTGAAAGAGGTAAGAGAGATCAAAGCCTGGGCCTCCACGCACACCTGCCCGGCACACCTGCCCGGCACACCTGCCCGGCCCTCCAGCGAGCACCTGCAGTCGAGGTGGGGGAGGGGCCCTGGCTCTGCACCTGTCCTGGGTGTGGAGTCCGGAAGTCCCACACCCGAGCCTCCCTCCCACCTGCCATCCGCTCATCTTCCCCTAGGCTATGCTGAGCTTTGTCAACCAGAAGCTGGAGCGCCTGGGCCTGTCTGTGCAGGATCTGGACACCCAGGTAAGCCACACCCCCAGGCCCGGGCCTGCGCGGCAAAGTCCCCGTTAGGTACCAGCCCGGCACACGTGGTTTTCTCCACATCAGGCCGGGAATCCTCCCAGCAGGCCCCATTTTACAGATAAGGACAGTAAGACCCAGAGAAGTCAATCCGCTTATCCAAGGCCACACAGCAATTAAGTGAGGG
>NW_012267427.1:416315-418302 GCF_000151885.1 Dipodomys ordii | reverse complement strand
ATTCACCCACCCACCCATCCATCCACCCACCCATCCATCCACCCACCCAACTATCTACCCAACTGTCCATCCACCCCCCACTCATTCACCCACCCATCCATTCATCCCATGCAGCCCTGCACCCATGCATCCATGCACATATCCATCCATCCATTCATGCGTCCACCCATGATTCCACCCACCCCCCCACCCAGTTGCTTTCATCCATCCCTTCCCATTTGTCTGTTCATGCTCCCATCTAACCTTCCATGAATCCCCTGGGAAGATGGGGAAGCAGAAGCTGAGAGGGGTTAAGAGAGGAGAGGGAGCTGGGCCTCTGGGCTCACACCTGCAATCCTAGCTACTGGGGAGTCTGAGAAAAGGAGGCAGCCAGATGAAGGCTAGCTCAGGCTGAGGAGCCTCTCAGACCCAGACTCACCGAGCACCCCACCATCAGGAGTGAGTGTGTGCCCCAAACCTCGGTCCCACGCCAGGCGCCGGTGTGCCAACTCCAGCTTGCTGAGCACACCCCCCGCTGTCAGAACCGGCTCCGAGCGGGGCGGGGCGAGCTGGGGGCGGGGGCCGGGCAATCTCTCAGCGCAGACCCTCTGGAGGCTGGAAGGCCTACGAGGGGCTGGCGGGAGGAGGGTGCTGCGAGCGAGATCCTGCCACAGAGGCCTCGGGAAATTGGATTTTTCATTTCCAGCCCCGGCTTGCCCGCACTCGTGACGGGAGATTGTAGAACAGGCGTTAGGGACGGAGGGACAGGGATCCTCGGCTCTGCAGAAATCAAAGCGCGTGGAGCCAGAACCACGGCTTCCTCCCACAGTCAATTATCTCTCCCAGGATGCCCTCCCTCCCTCCTTCCCTCCTTCCCCCCTCCCTCCCTCCCTCAGCTGCAGGAGGCCATGGCTCCTCCACTCAGCATCCCAGACTGTGCCCAGAGGAAGAGGCCGCACTGGGGCGGGGGCAAGCGTCGGGCATTGGGGGCTCTTCGGGGAGGTGATCTTTGGTTCCCGAGAGCTTCGCTGGAGAAGCGTGTGGCAGCAGGGCTGGCTGCGGGTTTTCAGTGTCACCGCTAGCAGTTCCCAAGGGGGAGTTGCTCCCTTCCTGGCACTCAACTCAGAATTTTCTTAAAAAAACAAGTTTTCAAAACATCAGTCCCCAGGGGCTCCGGGGCTCCATCCTGCGGTCAGCTGACTTCGGGAAACACTCCTGAGCAGCCTTGATCTGCCCGCCGGCCGGCGCCGGGCCCGAGGGGCCCGCAGCACAGGCCCTGGCTCTCTGCTCAGCCCAGCCGCCCCCTGGACCACGCTCCCCTGGCCATCTTGGTCCCCACTGAGGTTGTGGAAGGCTGAGCGTTGGAACCGAGTCTGTGTCCTTCCCTCTCAGGCTGACAACAAATCATTCCTTCTGCAACCACCAATAATGTCTATGCTACGTTGGTGACCACAGCGGCACCTGGTCCTCGCCTCCTAGAACTTTCCAGGGAGGACTGGGAGTGGCACACTCCAGACTGACCTGGTCTGAGAGCTTTCTAGAAGCTTGATCTGGACCGTCCAGAAGGGCGCCCCAGCTGGGGAGCCCTGGTACTGCCAGCCATGGGCCTCTGCCGGCTCCGGTGGGGACGGCCCGGCCCGGCCTGGCCCGTGGCTGCCCTCCGCGCTCCCATGGCTGCCCTCCACGCTCCCGTGGCTGCCCTCCACGCTCCCGTGGCTGCCCTCCGCGCTCCCGTGGCTGCCCTCCGCGCTCCCGTGGCTGCCCTCTGTGCTCCCGTGGCCCGCCCTCCGCGCTCCCATGGCTGCCCTCTGCACTAGTGGCTGCCCTCCACGCTCTCATGGCTGCCCTCCGTGCTCCCGTGGCCTGCCCTCCGCGCTCTTGTTGCCCGCGCTCCCGTGGCTGCCCTCCGCGCTCCCGTGGCTGCCCTCTGTGCTCCCGTGGCTGCCCTCTCTGCTCCCGTGTCCCGCCCTCCGTGCTCCCGTGTCCCGCCCTCCGTGCTCTCGTGGCT
>NW_012267427.1:411666-414620 GCF_000151885.1 Dipodomys ordii | reverse complement strand
GTGGCCCGCCCTCCGTGCGCCTGTCCTCCCTCTCAGGGGCTCTGGGCCCTCGAGGAGCTCCCAGGCTCTGCTCATGTCCTCCTGGCGGGTTCTGTCCTCAGTCCCACTTTAGCGTGGCCCTGGAGAGCCAGATGTGCTGGCCCCATGGTGCAGATGAGGAGCCTGAGACCCGTGTCAGGTGGCCTGCGTGGGTGGAGGCCCACACACGCGCCACCCAGACCCCCGTGCTCCGCCTGCCTGCTGCCCCAGCAGTGACCGAGGCAGCCTGGGCAGGGCCGCACCACGGCCGCATCCGCTCGGCTTTGCTTACTCCGCGTCCACCGAGCTGGGAACTGGCCTCCCTCTCACGGCAGAGGGGCTGGGGTGGCCGGGGAGGCGGGGCTGGCACTGGCCCTAGCCGCCCCTGCTCGAGGGAGAGCAGGCCTGGGCTCTGGCTGGTGTAGAGGCTGCTCCAGCCTCCAGCCTGCCTGGCCAAGGTTCAAGTGACACGGGCCCAGATTCTGGCACTTTCTTTCTTTGAGGGGAGCAGTCCTGGGGTTTGAACTCAGGGCTGGGATGCTGTCCCTGAGCTTTGTCACTCAGGCTAGCACGCCACCACTTGAGCTATTATTTCTACCCCTGGCCCTTTGATGGTAAATTGGAGAAACGAGTCTTGCAGACTTTGCTGCCCAGGTTGGTTTTGACCTCAGTCTCCTGAGCAGCTGGGGTTCCAGGCATGGGCCACGCAGCACTGTCTGTGGCTGCAGGTTGGTTCTGACCTGCAGTCGTCTCCTGAGCAGCCGGGGTTCCAGGCAGGAGCCACGCAGCACTGTCTGTGGCTGCAGGTTGGTTTTGACCTGCAGTCGTCTCCTGAGCAGCCGGGGTTCCAGGCATGGGCCACGCAGCACTGTCTGTGGCTGCAGGTTGGTTTTGACCTGCAGTCGTCTCCTGAGCAGCCGGGGTTCCAGGCATGGGCCACGCAGCACTGTCTGTGGCTGCAGGAGGCCCTTTGGCCCTCCTCGGCCTCAGTTTCCCTTGCTTTGCTGATGGAGACCAGTGCCATGGAGGAGTCTCCACGACCCGCAGCCCTGGCTTCTTTCCCTTCACCTGACAGACCCTCCCAGGAGCTTCCCGGCCCCTGCGCACCTCCGTGGTGACGGCGGCTGTGGGCAGAGGCCCTCCTGGGGCCTGTGTGTTCTGAGCAGGACTAGGACTGAGGGCCTCTGATGAGAGGCTGGACGGCCCTTGATCGCCCGCTGCTGCTCGGGGACTCCAACCTTGGGTGGATTAAAGGTTATGAGGGGCAGCAGGTGGTCTGGTGTCCAGGCTCACATGGATAAACCTTGTCCTTGCAGTTACACAACGTTACCCTGGCATTGGAGCTGCTGAGGGACCAAGGCCTGCTGGGCTACCCCGTCAGCCCTGAGGGTGAGGAGCAGGGGGGGGGGCGGGGGGGGCCGGCGTTGGCAGAGGCAGGTGGAGGAGGAGGAGGAGGAATCCTCCTGTGGTGTCAGGTCTCCTCTCGGGGGGCGCTGCGGCTGCCCCCGCGTGGGGGGCAGGGGCTGTCCTGGGGACAGAGGTCCCGACCAGTCAGACCAGGAGAAAGAGTTGCAGTGGTGTAGGGGGAGGGTCAGAGGGGCCTGGGGGGCCAGGAAGCTCTCACCCTGGACTGTGGCCCGGGGGTCACCCTTGCTGACTGGGCTCTGTCCTGTCCCCCGGCCCTCAGACATTGTAAACAAGGACACGAAGAGCGTTTTGCGGGTGCTCCACAGCCTATTCTCCAAGCACAAGCTGAAAGCAGATGTGGATAGGGTGCCCGGTGGAACTCCAAATTGACATCACTGATCCCCCACCCCAAGCCGCGTCTCAGGATCTGCTCTCCGGGCCCTGTGTCCCCCATCTCCCTCCCAGCCCGGCCGTGTCCCGCGCAGTGAGGGCCGTTGAACCAGGATGGGTAGATCTGCTTTGAGCCAACTCGCTGTGCTGAGCTTATTTGAACAAGCATGCTTCTGGGAGCCAGCTGCGGGGCTGAGAGTGTCCAGGGCAGGCGGCCCTGGCCCTCCGCAGCTCTGTGGTCTGGGCTGCCCTCTCCCCACTCCCTGCAGTCCAGACAAAGCACCGCCCTAGGGTCCCAGACGCTCAGGCCGGCTGAGGGCCTGGCCCTGGCCTCCGCAGATGCTCAGGGTCCACCTGCCTCCGGTGCGGGTCATGGGCTCAGGATGGCCGTGAGAGCCAGCCCCGCCCCCGGGAGAAGCAAATTCTGGTTCCTGCCAAAGCACCCGCGGCCCTGGCCGACCCCCACAGCTGGGCTGGGGAGTTCTGCCCCCAAATCACGCCAAAGAAATCTCTGTGGTTGACAACGAGTGCGTGCAGGTTCATCCGCAGCCCGTCTCCCGGGAGGGACCGTGGGGCTCAGCTACTGCCGGGCTCGGTGGCTGGAGCAGGAAACTGGGACACCAGGCCTGGCTTCCTGAGCCTGCGCAGCTGCCGTGGGGAAGCGGGCCTGGACGAGGCGCGGGGTTGAGGCTGGCGGGGGCTGGGAGCCGCCCTGGTGCCAGGCCGCCTCCGCCAGGCCGGCTGCCGGGCCTGGCATGGAGAGGTGAAGGCGTCGAGGGTGGACCCCCTCGCGGCCTGGCCTCCGCCCTGCCCTGGGACAGGACTTGGGGAGCGGCCGCCCCACGGCCTGGGCTCCTCCTCCACGCCCTCCCGCTGCCTTGGGCCAGTCCTCCCAGTCCGGTGTGAGCCCACCGACACCCGACACCCGCCGCACTGGAGCCGCCGCGGCCTCTGCTCCCCCTCCACCAAGACATCCAGCGCCCCCTCCTCACAGCAGGGCATGCTGGGACGTCCCCCCTCACAGCAGGGCATGCTGGGACGCCCCCCCTCCTCACAGCAGGGCATGCTGGGACGTCCCCCTCCTCACAGCAGGGCATGCTGGGACGTCCCCCCTCCTCACAGCAGGGCATGCTGGGACG
>NW_012267427.1:402965-404163 GCF_000151885.1 Dipodomys ordii | reverse complement strand
CCCGCCTCTGGGAGCAGATGGGCCGCTGTCACCACGTGAAGCCCTGTCTGCTGCTGCTGTCACCGTCACTCTGTCATTCCTTGGTGTCTATGACTGAGTCTCCTGGCTACGATTCACGGCTTCCCAATTTCTGCATGCTTGCTTATTTTCAGTCGGATGCTGGACACCGTGAAGACCCGCGTGGCCGAGGGCTGGGCTTCTTTGGAAACACCCCTTCTCGGGTGTGTGTGGGGGGGCCTTTCTGGGATGCAGTTAGGGTGCGGGTAAGGCCGGATTCTATGCTGTTAGAATGGGCCCAGAGCAGGAGTCAGCTCATCTGGGCCTGCGTGGCACACTTTCCTGAAGACCCCTCACACACACACACACACACACACACCCCGCCCCAGGCCGCTGGGACCACAGGCCACAGTCTGCCTGAGCCCAGGGCTCCGTTCCTCCTGCTCCCCTCCTGTGCTCCTGAGGAAGCTCTTCTGTGGGCCGGGACCACGGCAGGCAGCGAGCAACAGGCTCTCAAGGCCAGCCTCCTGCCATCCTCTTGCAGGCCACTTCTTGTGCCTGGGAACCGTGGTCTGAGGACTGTGGTCTGCACATGGTTTGTCTGGAAACAAGCCAACCTGCCTGGGCTGGCTTTGAACCGTGATCCCCAGATCTCAGCTGCCTGGGTAGCTGGGATGACAGGCGTGAGCCCCTGGCCCGTGGCTATTGCATTATTTTAATGTGACAAACTACAAGTGTACACAGCACAAAGGGTGACACTTGAGCCATGGGGTTGGGCAGTGTCTCGCGAGTCCTGTTGTGCCCCAGGGCCCCTGCTGGTCCCCCGGCTTTCTCCTGCAACGCCAACGCTATCATCATCAGTTGATGCTGTCCTGGCCCAAGGTGGCCATTCTGACTTCTGTTATTTTATTGTGGGGCTTGAACTCAGGACCTGGGCGCTGTCCCTCAGCTCTTTTTGCTCAAGGCTAGTGCTCTACCACTTGAGCCACAGTGCCACTTCCAGTTTTCTGGTGGTTCACTGGAGATAAGTCTCACAGATTTTCTGCCAAGGCTGGCTTTGAACTGCCACCCTCAGATCTCAGCCTCCTGAGTAGCTAGGACTATAGGCATGAGCCACGGGCGCCTGGCCTGTTCTAACTTCTGGCTACACCCACGGCTCACCTCCTGGGGTGCTCACTCCTGAATGTCCACATCCAGTTCA
>NW_012267427.1:402112-402915 GCF_000151885.1 Dipodomys ordii | reverse complement strand
AAGGAAAAGGAAGGAGAGAAGGAAGAAAGGAAGGAAGGAAGGAGGGAGGGAAGGAAGGAAGGAGGGAGGGAAGGAGGGAGGGAGGGAGGGAAGGAAGGAGGGAAGGAAGGAAGGAGTGAAGGAAGGAGGGATGGAAGGAGGGAGGGAAGGAAGGAAGGAGGGAGGGAAGGAAGGAAGGAGGGAGGGAAGGAGGAAGGAGGGAGGGAAGGAAGGAAGGAGGGAGGGAAGGAGGGAAGGAAGGAGGGAGGGAAGGAGGGAGGGAGGGAGGGAAGGAAGGAAGGAGGGAAGGAGGGAGGGAAGGAAGGAAGGAAAACGAGCAGGCAGGGCTGATGGACGAAGGCGTCTCAGCCCCAAGGGCCGGGGCGGCCCCTGACCTCGGTGACAAAGGAGAACCATTGACTGGAAAGGGTGCCCACAGTGGTCCCCGGGGGGACTGCGCTTCCTCCTGATTGGTGGTTAGGTGTGGCCATGTGACTTGTGGTAGCCAATGAATGCACCTAGAAGCTAAAGCTCACTTCCTGCTTCAGCCGCTGGGGCGCAGCCATGCTCCCCGCCCTCTCCCCCCCCTGCCTGCTCCCCGGTCGCGGGGCCCTGGGGTGCCGGCGGGCGGGGCCGAGGGGCGCGGAGGAGGGGGCTCGCCTGCGCGCCTGGTTACCATATGCATTTATGGGGGCTCGCCTGCGCGCCTGGTTACCATATGCATTTATGGGGGCTCGCCTGCACGCTTGGTTACCATATGCATTTATGGGGGCTCGCCTGCGCGCTTGGTTACCATATGCATTTATGGGGGCTCGCCTGCGCGC
>NW_012267427.1:400816-401342 GCF_000151885.1 Dipodomys ordii | reverse complement strand
AGGAGTGTGTCACAGGCAGGAGTGTGTCACAGGCAGGCGTGTCACAGGCAGGAGTGTGTCACAGGCAAGAGTGTGCACAGGCAGGAGTGTGCACAGGTAGGAGTGTGTCACAGGTAGGAGTGTGCACAGGCAGGAGTGTGCACAGGTAGGAGTGTGCACAGGTAGGAGTGTGCACAGGCAGGCGTGTGTCACAGGCAGGCATGTGCACAGGCAGGGTTCAGAGCTGGGTGAGAGCGGGCACAGCCCACCCTGGCGCCCGGGCCGAGCCCCGTCACTCCCTTCTTGCTGGAGGACCCCGGCCAGCCACTGAGTCCAGGAGCCTCAGTGTCTGTCAAGCCTGAGGCTATTGCACTTGGAGCTCAGCTGGACACGTCACACTCACCATGGATGTCCGGTGAGGAGCAGCACGGAGTCGGGTGGGGAGCAGCACAGAGTCGGGTGGGGAGCAGCACGGAGTCGGGTGGGGAGCAGCACGGAGTCCGGTGGGGAGCAGCACGGAGTCGGGTGGGGAGCAGCACGGAGTCGG
>NW_012267427.1:397497-400114 GCF_000151885.1 Dipodomys ordii | reverse complement strand
CCCAGAGCCATCCTATCAGTCCACACTACACAGCAGGTCTGGGCTTGGAAGAATCCTCATTAAACCGTGTGTCACGGGGTAATTTTTATCGCAGGGAGCGCTGGGAAGGAGAAGCCAGGAGGCCGCAGTGGACAGGGTGGGACACACAGGGGGGACCTCGCGGCTCGGGCTGCCAGCCAAGTTCCGGGGGAGCAGAGGGACAGACTCCACCGGACCCGATCCCCATTCCCATCCCAGGAGCAGGGGCGGGAGACGAGCCCGACCCACGGAAGGGGCTGGGGGCTCCTGCTCCACCCCTACGTGGGTACTCCACAGTCACAAATACTAACAACATGAATTTAAAGCCAGGGTAGACCACTTCCAAGCGCCCAGTCAACAGAAAACCCTGCTGAACGTGATTTTGAATTCTTGTTCCCAGGAATCCCTCTTAAATAAACGACTGTCACACACACACACACACACGCACATACACACACACACACACACACTACAATGGAGCAGTGGCCACAGCCTGGGCAGCAGTGAACGGAGAAGTATTTAACACCAGGGCTATGTTTGACACAGACCTAAGAACTGAAACTATTCCAGAAAAGATGACAAAGGCAAGCGAGACGTGCTATAAATAACGAGCCCCAGGAGGGGGGAGGTTTAATAAACATGTCTTGTTCATTTGGAGCGGGGTGGGGGTGGGGTCTAAGTAACTGGGAAGCATGATCCTCCACGGGAATAATTCAGGGGGGGCTGGGGACGCGGAAATGTCGAGGTGGTGCGGGCTGGAGGACGCAGTCTTTATCAGGAGACAGGATTAAGTGTATCGCACCATATTTTAATCATGACGGTGACCCTGGGAATTAAAACACGGCTTTGCAAATTATCAGAAGGCAGACGCAAAAAATGAAACAAAGAAAACAGAGGCCATATGGCAAAATCCGCCACCCCCACACCAGCAAGGGAAGCGAGAGGCCTACCACAAACCCAGGACGGAGACAGGAGCAACGTGCAGCTGCTGGGTCAATAAATGCCAGGGAGTCCCCCCCCCCCACAGACGAAGGGTTGGGGGTTAGCTCATGGCAGAGCGCTTGCCTGGCCAGTAAGCCAGGCCCCAAGTTCTGCCCTCAGCTTTGCATAAATAAGAAAATAAATAAATATTCTAGAAAAACAGAATCCAAAGCTGGAATTGACCCTGGATCCCAAACAAAACCACAGGCCGCACAGCTCAGAAAGGTTTGTGGCAACAGCCGCTGAGCCGCGGAGCTCTAAGCTCACAAAGTGGCCCATTTTGTGCCTCACAGCTTATTTAGAAAGAAAGAAAGAAAGAAAGAAAGAAAGAAAGGACAGAAATAGAACAAACAAACGCTCAGCAGGAGGCCCGGGAGGGGGAGGGTGTCATGGCTTCAATACCCACTGCTGGTGTCAGGCGTGGACCGGGCAGGGTCCAGGCTGGACTCAGGGGCCTGCGCGCCGGCACCCACCCCGTCAGACTGGTCTAGAATTTAGGAAAGAAAAAGATGGTGGGGGATGCCGCCACTAGTAAGTTTTTAAAGTAAATCTTTATAGAGGAAGGCTCACTTCTCCTAGCATGTCACAGAACAAGGAGGAGGGAAAAGACTCAGGAACCTTAACGACTGTGTGTGTGTGCACGCGCGTGTGCGTGTGCACATGCATGTGTGTGCACATGTGCACATCATGTGCAGCAGAATCCTTTACCCAAGCACTCCTGGTAACATACACAGTTGTTACCACAAGTAGAAGATACAGAACATTTCCTGATAGCGATATTAAGAAAACTCGAAACCACAATATCAAAGCTACAGAATTGAATTGGATTCTCCCACCAAGAAGGTCATAAACTCTTTTGTTTTTTTTCTTTTGGTTGGTCTGGGCCTGGGTGCTGTCCCTCAGCTTTTCAGTTCAAGGCGAGTGCTCTACCACTTGAACCACAGCGCCACTTCTGGTTTTCAGAGTGGTTCATTGGAGTTAAGTCTCAGGCATTTCCTGCCCTGGGCTGGGTTTGAACTGCGATCCTCAGCTCTCAGCCTCCTGAGTAGCTGGGACGACGCACGAGCCATGGGTGCCCAGCTTTTTTTTTTTTTTTTAAACATAAGTCCTAAGTCAAACAGGGTAGAAACCCAAACACTCAACGCTCCGGGCACCGAGGGGGCCGGAGGCCCAGGCTCAGGAAACACTGAAAACAATCAAAAAGCCTAGACAATAAAAAATTCAAACTTCCGAGCAAAAGAAAAGAAGATAAATTATAAATAAAATGACATTTCTGAGCTAGTCGAGGGTGACGATTGTATTCAGGAGCTGGAAGGCAGGAATGACGTGCCCAACCGAGAAGGCTGGAAGCCACAGACAGAAGCGAACCCGAGGAAAACATGGGACATTCCCGAAATGGAGTTAAGACAGCCAAGAGAGACAGACAGAGAGACAGACAGCCAGCCAGACAGAGACAGAGAGGGGAGGGAGGGAGGGAGGGAGAAAGGCAAATCCAGAATGTAAAATGAGACCCCCCCCCATCAAGGCCTCTCTGAGCACCCGCACGGCCCCTGCCCTGTCTCCTTGGCTCACCTCTGCCCAGGAGACTTTCTAGTAGCTTCCAACCTGTTTTCCCCCC
>NW_012267427.1:392685-397447 GCF_000151885.1 Dipodomys ordii | reverse complement strand
CTGCCTGCGTCCACGGGGAGCGCTGTGGCCTCCACTGCCTGCGTCCACGGGGAGCGCTGTGTCCACGGGGAGCACTGTGGCCTCCACTGCCTGCGTCCACGGGGAGCACTGTGGCCTCCGCCACCTGCGTCCACGGGGAGCGCTGTGTCCACGGGGAGCGCTGTGGCCTCTGCTGCCTCGTCCACGGGGACTTTGTGTCTGCCCAGAGCTCAGGAGTCTATCTTGTTTTGGCCCCAGGTTTACTCTGTCCTCATAAATGAACCGCGGCCAATTTATGCCCTTTTAGCCTTCTATTCTTTTCCTAGTCTCTTGAGAACAGTTGGTAGAAGGTCGGTATTATTGTTATTATTATTATTTTCCTTAACTGATTGAATTGGAAAGATGGGGGTTTTCAGAGTGGGAAAGAGTTGGTTAGAGATTCAAACTTTGCTTGTGATATGTTTTCTGTTTTTCTAAGATGAGGTCTGGGAATCGGTTCTTCTGGGCACGGGTGGTTCCCAGTGTTGTGGAGAGAGCTCTTTGGCACTGGTCCCCCTGGGTCTCCATCAGCAGCCAATGGAGTTGCTTCCCTCTGAGGGCTCACGGTCCACGTGGCTCGGTGGCTCTTGGTGTTGGTGTCCTGTGGGGTTTGGACATGGTGTGGTGATGCTGACCCCTTAACGGTGCCCTACTGGCCAGCCCTCCCCTCCCCACCCCTGCCCCAGAGCCAGGGAACACACTCACACACACTCACACACACACACACACACACTCACACACACACTCACACACACACTCACACACTCACTCACACACACTATTTCTAGCTTCTTTCTCCGTATGGTTCTTGACTTGATGACGCCTCTTGGCCTTTGAATTTTAGAGCTGTATACTATTCCATCATCTAGCTAAAATCACAGTTTATCCGTCCGTTCTCGTCCTGAAGGGCTCCTTCCAGGTGCTGACGATGATGAAGGACGTTGCTACAAACATCCTGTTCAGGTTTTTGTTTTTTTAACGGGAACCTAAGTTGTCGGTTCCTTTAGGTAAAGAGTAGGACAGTTGGATTATTACGACACATGTAGGCTTGGTTTTGTAAGAAACTAGCCAACTTTCTGCCAAAGCAGCGGGCCCGTGTGCGTTTCCCATGACAAGCTGGAGCCTCGCAGCCTCTGCGGTCACCGGCGGTCACTGGGGCTGGTCGCTCGGCGGGCCGTGTGTCACCACTGCTGCTGGGGGGTGGGGGGTACGGTGGGGCGTCGTTGGTGTTGTTTGTCCTTGCGGGGCGTCTTTACTGAGGTGTCTGGACGGCGTTTGGCCCAGTTTTGAACCAGGTATTCATTTTCCTCCAGTAGGATGAGAGTAGCTTGGGTATGTTTTCGATCACGTCACCAGCCAGCTGAGCTCTGTGCTCTGCCCTGAGCCTTGGCTGGGCTTGGCCCTCTCCCGATGATGTCTGTCCTCAAACAGCCCGTGTCATTTTTCATGAAGACGGGCTTGTCGGTTTCCTCCTCAGGGTGGGTGGCGCCTTTGATGTATCTGCAAAGCTCCTCCTGACCCACGCCACCTGGACGAGTCCCTCTTCTGCGTGAGTGTGCGGGGAGCTCTGGGCTCGGTTCTTTCTCTGGACCTTGCGTGGAGGCCCTGCAGGTCCAGCGGCGTTGGCGCAGGGACCGTTTTCCCCCAGGGTGAGGCCCGGCTCAACTGTGCATGAGCTTCTGGACTCTGTCCTGTTCGGCGACGCGTGTGTCCTCTTGGCTGCCACACACGAGCAGTGACGTCTGCTTTTCATACTCAGTGTGTGTGTGTGCGCGTGCGCGCAGGGTATACACGCGTGCCTGTGTGCTGCCCTTTAGCTTTTTCTCAAGGCCAGTGCTCTGCCACGTGAGCCACAGCTCCACCTCCACGTCTCACGGACTTTCCTGTCGGGGCTGGCTCTGAACCACCATCCTCAGATCTCAGCCTCCCGAGTAGCTGGGGCGACAGGTGAGCCACTGGGGCTTGGCTTGACGTAGTAAATTTTAATGATTCTACTCTTTATTCCTATTGTTTCAAATTGCTTCTAAAAAAAAAGCAGGGGGTTGGGGCACTGGTAGCTCACGCGTCAGCCTAGCTGCTGGGGCAGCTGAGGTGAAGATCTCAGGTCTAAGCCAATCCAGGCAGAAAACTCTGTGAGACTCTTTTCTCCCATAAACTATTCAAAAAAGCTGGAAGTGGTGCTGTGGCTCCAGTGGAAGAGCGCCAGCCTTGAATGAAAGCAGCTTAGGAACAGTGCCAGGCCTAGAGTTCAAGCCCCAGGGGTGGCCCCACAGAGAGAGAGAGGGAGAGAGAGAGAGGAGAGAGAGAGGAGAGAGAGAGGAGAAAGAGGAGAGAGAGGAGAGAGAGAGACTGGCAGAGGTAGGGCTGGTGGCAGTGTGGCCATCTTTGGCCATGGCTTCCAGTTGACACACGTCCCCATGACCCCTCAGCAGAGCACCTCGACCCGACCCGGGCCACCCCTCCTCCCCGCCCCCTTCTCCTCCCCTCCCCGCAGTGACAATCCCCACAGGGCCCCACGTCCCCTAGGGCGCCCAGTGACGCATTGAGTCAGATGAGAATTCAGGGAACAGTGGACAGGACACACCTTTATTAAAACCTCAGGACATTGTTATAAAAACTACTGCAATGAAGACAGACAGCCGACAGCTGGGCAGGCGGCGTCCACCGCTAGAATCATTGGTTTTTGGTTTTCCTGGCTGTCAGCATGGACAGGAGGCGGGGTTCCGGGCCCGCCCCCGCGTCCCCCCCCAGAGGCGGGGTTCCGGGTGGCCCCCCGCGTCCCCCCATCAGCATGGACAGGAGGCAGGGTTCCGGGCGTCCCCCTCTCGTCCCCCCCAGAAGCGGGGTTCCGGGCCCCCCGCCCAGCTGACTGACCGCCCTGGTGAGGGGGGCCCTTCCTGCCCTGTGGGGCCACCGCCCCCTCCCGCTGCCAGCCTGGCGCTGGCTGCTTGCGTGTTGACTGCGCTGCAGCCTCGGATTTGGAAGCTGGAAATTGGAAGGAGTGGGGGGGGACCTGTGTCACCATGGCCTCGGTCTCAAGCCTGGACTCACAGCCGGGGACGGGCACAGCGGAGGAGGGCTGGGCAGGTCCGCGGGGCGCCTTGCGCCCAGGGCCAGGCATGGAAGGGCTGTCACCATGTGGGTGTCACGGTGGCAGCTCTAATTCCACTCTGCGGAGGGCAAATGGGCCAGGGCTTTGATGTGAAGATAGGAGCTTGTCACAGAGTGGCGGGGGTCAGCCCCTCTCTCCCACCAAAGCGACTTCCTGGCCTCGGGCGGGGTGGGAGGCGGGAGGGGGCTACCTCTAAGGGCACTTTCAAGGTTGGGTTAGGTGTCTGTGTCTGTGTGAGTCTGAGCTCTGAGGGGGTTTCTGAACGCTGGTTGAGCTCTGGGGTTAACTAGAGCTAACCATTAGGCACAGCTAGTCATTGGACTCATTTTATTTTTCGTGTTTATTTTTGGTGGTACTGGGATTTGAACTCGGGGCTTGGCACCGCCTGAGCAGGCGCTTTCCGTGGAACCACGCTGCCAGCATGCGGTCATCTGGCCGGCGCTCCATCCCAGCCATTTCCGGGAGCCGGCCGTTCTGGTCTCCGTGAGGAGCGGGGTCCCTGGGGGGCGGGGAGGGGGCTGCTGGGCCAGAGCGGGAGCGGGCCACCCCCGTGCGGGGTGCGTGTGTGATTTTGGATGGCCTAGAACATTCTGGTCTCCTCTAGGTTTGCAGGTCACAGCCCCCGGTGCGTGCAGGATCGTGTGCACAGGCGGTGTGTGCAGCAGGAGACGGGGCCGGCGCCAGCGGGTGACTGTGTTTGCCTTCTGGGGCGCGGGTCACGGCCCTGGGGGGGCGGCGGCGGCCCGGAGCGGCCGTCGGGCTGCGGGCCTCCCCCGCCGCGCAGGCCTCGCGCCCAGCGGCTTGTGCTCGAGCTGTTGGTCAGGTAGTCTTGTGCGTCTGCGCACTGAGCGCCTCTCCCTGCATGCGCCCTGCGGTGTGCTTGGCGGGTGGGTTGAGCTGGGGTCTTCCCGGCTGGCCTGGAACCGAGCGGCTGGGATGACGGGCCTGAGCCCCACGCCCCAGCCTCAAGGTGGGAAAGCTCACGTTCACTTCCAAGCGCTCTTCCTCCCCGAGGACGCCAGCCCGCGTCAGGAAAGGAAGGTCAGCCTGCAAAGCCCTGTCTCAAGCCGCTCGGGGCCGCCTTGTCTTCTTGCGTGCATCCTCGGGCCGAGGGGCCTGGCGGGCGTGGCCGCACCCTGGGTCTCCTGTGTGTGGTGCCCAGGCCGCGGGCAGGAGCTCAGCCAAGCCCTGAGCCCCCTTCCGGTCAGCCAAGGCCCAGAGAGGTCAGAGGGCCGGCAGGGGTCACCCAGCAGGTGGAATGGAGCCCTGACCATGGGGGGCAGCCCAAGAGGGGGACCTGGAACCACAACCCCCTGGGGACTTGGGGGACCCTCTCCTAGGGGGCCACCGATCCCCAGGGAGGCAAGGGTGAAGTGGCCCTCGGTGGCCGTGACCTCTGAGCTCTGAGGGAGGCCAGGCCACCGGCAGGCTCCTCCGGGCAGGGGAGACACCTCTGGGTGGGTGGCTGCACCCACAGCTACAGGAAGCCGGCCCTGACACAGGCGGTCCCCCTCCTCTGGCCAGTGGGGACACTGAGGCACGGGGCCCGGACCCTGCCTAGGCCCCCACTCTAGGCTCCTGAGTCTCCCCCTGGGGGTGCAGGCGTGGGCTGATGGGGGGCGGGGGAGGTGA
>NW_012267427.1:386947-392635 GCF_000151885.1 Dipodomys ordii | reverse complement strand
GGGGAGCAGCACGGAGTCGGGTGGGGAGCAGCACGGAGTCGGGTGGGGAGCAGCAGGGAGTCGGGTGGGGAGCAGCACCCTGCCGTCCTCACCGCATCCCCGCCATCATCTTCCTTGTCTTCGCCACACTGTCATCATGACCGCCACCACCACCACCACCATCGTCGTCGTCCCTATTGTCATCTTTTCACGTGTCTGTCTGTCTGTCTGTCTCTCTCACACACCAGCCAGGCCCTGCAGGTCACGGGAGTGAGGAGGCGACGTCGCCCACGCGGAGGGAGCGCTGCGATTCCACATCTTAAAGGAAACGCGCGGGCGATGCAGCAGCCCCGCAGCCCTCACCTCCGTGCAGGAGTCTCGGGGGTCCTGCCGCCGGCTCGGGACAAAGTCCTGGATGTGTGGGACCCTTGCCCGCCCGCCCGCCCGCCCGCCCTGCAGCCTGCCCAGCAGCGTCCAGCCGTGGGGGCCCTCGGGGAGGGAGGACCTGGCAGCTTCTCCGCGCAGGCCCGTGATTTGCCTTTGCCCACATCTGCACACGGCGCCTTTCTGGTCTCCACGCTTCATTTCTTTCAGGAGCTACATTTTAGTCAGCATGTTACATTTAAAAAAAAAAAAAGAATCTTGGTTTTTAAATGAATCCTTTCACGGGTTTAATTTAGTGGAGGGCGCACAACAGGGTCACCACATTGTTCTCTCAAAACGGATTCGCAGCTGGAGGGAGAGGCTGGACTTCATTTACATAACCAGGACCAGGCTACAGTTAGAATTACCAACGGGAGCCGGGCACCCACAATCCTAGCCACTCAGGAGGCTGAGCTCTGAGGATCACAGTTCAAAGCCAGCCAGACACAAAAGTCTGTGGGCCTCTTATCTTCCATTCACCACCAAAATGCGGGAAGGGGAACTGGGGCGACCTCCATCCGAGGCCGCTCACGATTTGCTTCCGGGGGCCCAGGCACCGGGGTGCAGTCACCGCTCAGCTTCACTCCCAATGGCATCGGGGCAGGACGAGATCTTGGGGGAAAGGTCTGAAGAACGAAGTTCTTCCCCGCATTGGAGGCCAGTTGGGCCTTGCACCCCAATGTGTGGCCTCATGAACCACCAGCCCACCACAGTCCAGCAGGGCCCCATCCTTCCTCCCTGACGCCTCACGGGCCCCCTTCCCCCTCCCCAGGTCCCAGCTCCTGGCCCCACCGGAGCCCTGCCGCCTCTCCCCACCCCGCGAGCCCTGCGCCACCTGCTGCCGTGACTGCGGGCTGCTGGCTGTGTCTCTCGAGTCCCATGTGGGGACTGGCGCTCAGCAGCTGTGAGATTTTGAAAAGAAGTGTGTCCTATGGAAGGGCCTGGCCATGATGCTTGGTGGGGCGCTCGGGACAAAGACAAGAGACAGAGCTCAAGCAGCAGGAAGTCCAGGCCCCTGGAGGCCTCTAACCGTCCCATCCCCTGGCCCGGCCCACTGCCGGGTGTATGGGTGGGTAGATGGATGAATGGGTGGATGGATGGACAGATGGAGGGATGTGTGGATGGATAGATGAGTGGGTACATGGATGGATGGAAGATGGATGGATGAGAGGATGAGTGGATGGATGGATGATGGACGGGTAGGTGGATGGATAAAGGGTGGGTGGACGGATGTATGTGTATGTGTATATGGATAGATGGATGGATGGATAGATAGGTGTGTGGATGGATAGTTTGATGATAGGTGGATGGGTGGATGAATGGATGTGTATGTGTGGATGGATAAATGGGTGGGTAGATGATAGATGGATGAATGGGTGGATGGATAAAGGGTGAAGGATGGAGGGATGGGTGGATGGAGGGGTGGATAGCTGCATGTGGAGTGATGGAGATACGTGCTGCCTAAGCAAGGACAGACAGACTGACTGACTGGTCAAGAAAGGAGAAGGGGTAAGCCTGGTATTTTAGCCGAAGACTTGGCTCATGCCACTCTATGCTGCTGTGTGATGATTTTTGCTTTCATCTCTGGGCCTCAGTTTTCCCATTACTAATGTAAGTCCCTTCCAGATCCCAAACTCAATGAACCCAAGGTTCAGCCTCTGTTGAGAGGAGCAAGGCCCCTTCTGTGTCTTCCTAGATGGGCACTACGCTACCTATCTGGCCCTGCCTCTTCCTTGTTAAGAGCTGAACAAAAGAATGTGATGGAAACTACCCCACCCACCCAGCTCCACCTTTGCCACTTGGAGTGTTTCTCTTTGGAACCCAGAGGCCATGGCGTGGGGAAGCTCAAGCAGTCGTGTGGAGGTTGCTGTGGAAGATGTGTGTTCCCCACAGGTCGCAAGCTGGCCTCTGCCACCAGCCAGCTGAGGGAAGGCGTGAGGACCCCACCGTACCCCAGACAGCACCACAACCTGACATGCATGACCCCAGACCCATGTCGTAAATTGGTGATAGTGTCTCCAATTGTCACGGCCGTTCTGTGCTGGAATAGCAGAAGACTTGAAGCATGGATCATTAATTTGTAATGATCCAACAGTTATGTTCTGTCAGTTCTGGAGGCTGGGAAGCCCAAGCTCAACTTTTTTATTTTATTTTTTATTTTTGTCGGTCGTGGGGCTTGAACTCTGGGCCTGGGTGCTGTCCCTCAGCTCAAAGCTACCACTTGAGCTACAGCGCCACTTCCGGTTTTCTGGTGGTTTATTGGAGATAAGAGTTTCATGGACTTTCCTGCCCGGGCTGGCTTTGAACTTCGATCCTCAGATCTCAGCCTCCTGAGTAGCTAGGGTGACAGGCGTGAGCCGCCGGCACCCGGCCCAGCTCAACTTCTGTATCTGGCAAAGGCCTCGGGTGATGTAATCCCATGGTGGGCCCAGGAGCATACCTCCCCCACCCTGCTTTTTATGCCAGTATTGGGGCTTGAACTCAGGGCTTCATACCCACGTTCAGCTTGCTTGCTCACAGCTGGTACTCTACCACTTGAACCTGACCTCCAGTCTAGCATTTTGATCATTAGATGGAAATGGAGTCCTGTAGGCTTTTCTGTCCCAGCTGGCTTGAAACTGTGATCTTCAACTTCCTGAATAGCTAGGATTACAGGCACCAACTACTGGGACCCAGCTATCATTTGGATGCCAGTGCCAGGGCTTGAACCCGGGCTTCAGGCTCGGTCAGCTTGCCCTTGGCTGATGCTGTACCACTGAACATGCCTCCAGGGCCTTTTTTCCAATTGCCTGGAACCATGCACAAAGGCAGAAACCCCGCGATCTCAGCATGTGTGCGTGGGGCTTCCGGGGTTAAGTTCCTCACACACGAGTTCTGGGGTGCTAGATTTGGGGGTGATTCACACTCTGAGCACCCGTCCAACCACAGACTTGGGTTGAAGCTGAATTTAACGACATGAACAACATCATGTGTGGACGATACGTACATGCTCAAATCTGTCACCATATGCGCAATTTGTTTTCTTGGCTGTCTTTTTGGTGCTGTTTTCTTATTTCGCTTGGCTATATTTTACTCCTTCCTACACAGCCCACCCTTGGCCCCAAACCAAGTCAGTTTCTGCCTGCGGATTCTCACCCCATTATGTGCTAATGTATAAAATCCATCGATTTCAGTATTGGGGCCATGGTATTGCACAAACTCCATCCATAGTATACCCTTTGGCCCATAATTCTTTTTCTCTTTTGTGGTTCTAGGGTTTGAACTCAAGGCCTCAAATTTGCTAGGCAAATTCTCTACCCCTCCAGCCCTATTTGCTTTGTTTTTCAGATCCAGTCTTACTTACGTTCTGGCCCAGGCTGGCATTGGACTGTGTAATCCTCCTGACAAGCTGGGATTTAAATTTCCCTTTTCCTACTTGACAGCCCCTTGTGAAAAATCCTTTTAATTCTACAAGAGATTGAAAATTCATTTTGTACAATAACTGCACACCAGTTCTCAGCGTGGTCCTTCTGTGGTGAGCCCTGGGGCTTGAACACGTGGCTGCGAGGGCCTGTCGTGGATGCCTTGGGACCTGCGTGAAGCAAGCTGGCAGAAGTAATCCTATGAGCTCCTAATGAAGTTCGTTATATTGAAAATAACGATAATAAGCACGACGAGTCCCTTCATTTACCGCGCATAGCGCCGCAGGTGCCCTCGGGGTTCACAGAGCCCGCGGGGCGGTCAGAGCTCCCGAGGCTGAGCTCAGGGTCCCCACGAGGGTGATTCCCAGGGGCCATGGCGACCTGGGTGCGGCCGCCGGCCCACACCACGCACCGGGCTGGACGCCGGCTGGTCAAGGAGAAAGTGGCGATAACACCCGCTGACTTCCACGCTAGAGTCGCGTCCCTTGCCGTGGCGTTGCGAGGAGTGTGAGAAAACGAGCACACAAAATGAAACTGGTCTGAGCAGGCGGCTTGGGGTTGGGGGCGGTCGGGCGCAGCGTGGGGTCCCGGGGCTCAGGTGCCCTCTTTGCTTCCCTCCGTCTCAGTGTCTGCAGGCGTGGGAACAGCCACGGCACTGGCGTTGGACCGGCGTCTGCGTGGCCCGCAGGTCCCAGCCACGGGGAGCCGGGCAACACTTGCCAAGGTTTGTTGGGTCTTTCTCTGTCTTTGGATGGACGGGGTCCGAGGAGAGATAAGTGCGAAGTGAAGTGCGGCCGCTGGCCCGTTCCCCAGCCTCCCTTAGCCCAGGAGACAATCAGACGCAGCGGGGAGTCAAGTCAAGCAGAAACGCGTTTATTAACAGGGAGCATCCCCTTTTTAAAGCAAAAGACTGCGTGGGAGGGGAGGAAATGGAACCAACCAATCACTGAAAGGCCACACCTTATCATGCACCTAAGCTTCCATGAGTTGTTTGACCCTGAACCTGAACAAATCCAGCTCTGCCCACTCAACTTCCTCTCAGGGCCATCTTTGCTGCCTGTGTTCCCCACAGATTTCCCCACAAACGTTATTAAAGTGCTGTGACAGGTCAGAAAGTACAAACCGTATCTTTATTTTTACATTCAGAGCTATAGATTACAGTCACAAATTCTAATGTAAATGTAGGCATGTATGTGTGCCTGTATTTACTTGTATCAGTCCGTGAGGCTCAGAAGCTCAGGAAGCAAGTGTCTAGACTGTGTGGGGACACCAGGGGACAGAGGCGTCCCAGATGACACTGACGGCTGCAGCCGGACACGGGGCCGGCAAGCCTTTGAACAAGGAGACACGCAGCTCCGCGGGCGAGATGCAGCCTGGAGGGAGCCGCCGGCCCAGACATCGGGGCGGGCTCAGGGTGCCTGCAGCTTCCGGGAAAGAAATGAAAAAGTCTTACATCTTAAAGGGAGGTTTATTGCAAAAGAATCCCAGAGCTTCTTCCCACGGGCCCCCGGCTCAGCGGTGCTCCACCCTTCTGGGCTCAGCCCAGGGAGGCGGCAGAGGACGGAAGGACGGAAGGACGGCAGCCAGGGCTTCTCCAGAGGAGAGGCGGCCGAGCCGAGGCCCCGCGGCAGCCTGGCAGCCTTCACAGCTGCCCTGGGGCTCCGGAACCGCTCCAGCGCCACGCCTGCTTCTGTGCTTCCTGTCTCCAAATGGAAGCAGCTTCTGTGGCTGTCCCAACTCCATGCCACGTTCAAGGAAGGAAGAAGGAAAGAGGAAGAAAGGAAGGAGGGAAGGAAAAGGAAGGAGAGAAGGAAGAAAGGAAGGAAGGAAGGAGGGAGGGAAGGAAGGAAGGAGGGAGGGAAGGAGGGAGGGAGGGAGGGAAGGA
>NW_012267427.1:384619-386897 GCF_000151885.1 Dipodomys ordii | reverse complement strand
GAGCACGCTCACGGAGAGCACACGCTCACAGAGAGCACGCTCACGGAGAGCACACGCTCACAGAGAGCACGCTCACGGAGAGCACACGCTCACAGCACGCTCACGGAGAGCACACGCTCACAGCACGCTCACAGAGAACACGCTCAGAGAGCACACGCTCACAGAGAGCACGCTCACGGAGAGCACACACTCACAGCATGCTCACAGAGAACACGCTCACGGAGAGCACGCTCACAGTAAACATGCTCACGGAGAGCACGCTCACGGAGAGCACGCTCACGGTGAACACACTCACGGAGAGCACACACTCACAGAGAGCACGCTCACGGAGAGCACACGCTCACAGAGAGCACACTCACGGAGAACACACTCACGGAGAGCACATGCTCACAGAGAGCACACTCATGGAGAGCACACACTCACGGAGAGCACACACTCACGGAGAGCACACACTCACGGAGAGCACACACTCACAGTGAACATGCTCATGGAGAGCACACACTCACAGAGAGCACGCTCACGGAGAGCACACTCACGGTGAGCACACTCACAGTTAGCACACTCACAGTTAGCACGCTCACGGAGAGCACACGCTCACGGAGAGCACACACTCATGGAGAACACGCTCACAGTGAACATGCTCATGGAGAGCACACTCACGGAGAGCACACACTCATGGAGAACACGCTCACAGTGAACATGCTCACGGAGAACACGCTCACGGAGAGCACGCTCACGGTGAGCACACTCACAGTGAACACGCTCATGGAGAGCACACGCTCACAGAGAGCACGCTCACGGAGAGCACACTCACGGAGAACACGCTCACGGTGAGCACACTCACAGTGAACACGCTCACAGAGAGCACACGCTCACAGAGAGCACGCTCACGGAGAGCACACGCTCACAGAGAGCACACGCTCACGGAGAGCACGCTCACGGAGAGCACGCTCACGGTGAACACACGGAGAGCACACACTCACAGCACGCTCACGGAGAGCACACGCTCAGAGAGCACGCTCACGGAGAGCACACGCTTACAGAGAGCACGCTCACGGAGAGCACACGCTCACGGAGAGCACACTCACGAAGAACACGCTCACGATGAGCACACTCACGGAGAACAAGCTCACGGTGAGCACACTCACGGTGAGCACGCTCACAGTGAACATGCTCACAGAGAATACGCTCACAGTGAACACACTCACGGAGAACACGCTTACGGCGAGCACACTCATGGAGAACACACTCATGGTGAGCACACGCTCACGGTAAACACGCTCATGGTGAGCACACACTCACGGTGAGCACACTCATGGTGAGCACGCTCACGGTGATCACGCTCACGGTGAGCACGCTCATGGTGAGCACACACTCATGGTGAACACACTCATGGTGAGCACGCTCACGGTGAACACACTCACGGTGAGCACACGCTCACGGTGAACACGCTCATGGTGAGCACACTCATGGTGAACACGCTCACGGTGAGCACGCTCATTGTGAGCACACGCTCACAGTGAATACGCTCATGGTGAGCACACGCTCACAGTGAGCACGCTCATGGTGAGCACATGCTCATGGTGAGCACACTCTGCCTCTCTCTCCCTTGAGACCCTCCAGCACCCCTGCTCATCACTCAGCCGCCCAGGCCCCCGGAGGCTCCAGCCCCAGGACCTTGGCACCTGCTGGTCACGCTGCCCGGATGGCCGCCCTGAGCAGTGGTGAGTGACACGGCCCTGACTCCCAGACGGGATTCGCACTCAGTGCTCCAGAGAGCTGCGGGTCCTCCTCTGAGAGCTCACGGCCCTGGCCCGCCTCTCACAGCCTGGAGCGAGGGGGGCAACAGCCCAGCGCACACAGCCCCCCCACATACACGGCCTGAGGTCCAGCGGCGGTCTGCAGTCTGGATGCTCAGCCGTCTGGATGCTCAGCCGTCTGGGGTGGTGTGAATGGGGAAAGTTTCTAGAAGCATTGGCTCTGTGAGTGCATGGGGAGCCAGGGCCAGGCTGCCAGGAGCGCTTCTGATCACCCTCGGAACCACAGCCCGGAGGAGCGGCCGGCTGGGCCGGAAGTCCAGCCGGTGAGCGAACCACCGGGCCGCACTCTTGTGGCCGTCTGGCTGGGGTCTGTGGCCTGGCCGCCCCTGGGCCCCGGGGAGCGGGGTGCAGAGTCTGGCCCGGGCTGCCCGGCCCGGCCGGGCTGCAGGAGCATGGGGGAGGCGCAGGGCTGCGGGTGTGGGGCGGTGTGGGCTGCGGGTGTGAGGGGTGCAGGGCTG
>NW_012267427.1:384053-384569 GCF_000151885.1 Dipodomys ordii | reverse complement strand
GTGTGTGTGTATGTGCGTGTGTGTGTGAGTGCATGTGTGTGAGTGTGTGCGTGTGTGAGTGTGAGCGCATGTATGTGTGTGTGTGTGTGCGTGTGTGAGTGCATGTGTGTGCACGGAGTGTGTGTGCGTGTATGTGTGTGCATGGAGTGTGTGCATGCGTGCGTATGTGTGTATGTGTGCATGTGCATGTGTGTGAGTGTGCACGCGGAGTGTGTGTGCGTGTGTGTGTGCATGTGTGTATGTGTGCATGTGCAGTGTGTGTGCGTGTGTGTGCGCACGGAGTGTGTGTGCGTGTGTGTATGTGCATGTGTGTATGTGTGCATGTGTGTGTGTGTGCGTGTGTGTGCGTGTGAGTGTGCGGGCAGAGTGTGTGTGCGTGTGTGTGTGCTTGCGTGTATGTGTGTGTGTGTGCGTGTGTGTGTGCCCGTTCTCTTTAAATGCTTCTGCAAGCCTAGCATTTTTAACTCGAGTGGGATGGAATCTTACATTGTTTTCTCTCCTGTATCTGTGGAGACG
>NW_012267427.1:377806-380188 GCF_000151885.1 Dipodomys ordii | reverse complement strand
CTCCTGCTCCTGCTCCTGCTCCTCCTCCTGCTCCTGCTCCTCCTCCTCCTCCTCCTGCTCCTCCTCCTGCTCCTCCTCCTCCTGCTCCTTCTCCTGCCCTCCATCCGCACTGGTTCATCACCAGCATCCAGTCGCGGCTGTCTTTCTGAACTAGCCTTAGAGTCTCAGCTTGACTCCACCTCTAGCTCCATAGGTGCCTCTGACTAGACGGCTATGTCCCAGCACAGCTGCAGGGAGCAAAGTGGACAGAGAGCAGTAAAGGTTTGAAGCTGCTCAGTGTGGGGATATTTGTCACGCAGCACTAGCTGACTCACATGAGACCAGAGTAGAACCAGAGAGTCTAGGAGTGAGGAAGATCCTGAGGGGCCCGACCTGGGGCCTACCAAGCAAGCGCTGGGGTTGGGAAGTGGGGTGGGGCCTGGTCCTGGCTGGGACGTGCTTCCTGGCCCGGCACACAGCCAGCCCTGGGTGCGAGCCCCTCCACCACAGCCCCCTGATCTTGCTCCTCAGTGGGGCGCTCAGCAGGGGTGGAGGCCAGCACACAGGCGCACGCCCTGCCGCGTCCCGCGTCTGCCTCCCCCGGCCTCACCAGGCCACAGGGGCGCGGAGGAGCCGTGGGCCCAGCACTAGAGCAATAGCCCTGAGTAAAAAAGCTGAGTGAGAACCAGAAACCCCAACCCCAACACCAAAGAGGAGGAGGAGGAGGAGAGGCCGCCGGCCTCCCTGTGGGCTGCGCAAGCGGCCCCACCTGGCCCCTGCCCCCCCTCCCTGCACAGGGCCACCTGGCCCCTGCCTCCCCCCTGCACAGGGCCACCTGGCCCCTGCCCCCCCTCCCTGCACAGGGCCACCTGGCCCCTGCCCCCCCTCCCTGCACAGGGCCCCCTGGGCTTCTCTCCAGGGCTGTGACTGTATGCACTCTGCTCTGCGCCAGTGCCTTGGCGCATGCTGCTCCCGCACCCCCCAGCCTCCTCCAGGCAGGACAGGCTTGCTCTTTTCCGCCCAGGCATGGAGCCAAGGGCAGCCACCCTCCTGAGCGTCTAGAGAACTGAGGGCGGAGGACCAGCCGGCGCCTCTGCCGCCCTGGGGCCGTGGAGAAGGGGGGGGGGCTTCCGTCACCCGCTGTGCCCTCAACTGGACTGTTGGAAAGGCTCAGGGCCTCTAAACCCCCCCCCCGAAGGTTAATTTTTAATGTCACGCCGGTAAATGTTTGATGCCGCTGCTTTAACGGGAGGCAGTGCCCGGGACATGCCAGGCCGCGCCGCGCGGTGGGCCCGCTCCCCCGCTCCGCATCCCCTGCAGGAATATTTCAAAGCCCTTTCTGATCTCCGCCGACAGACACAAGGTCAGGGCCTTGTCTGGGAAGAAGCCATTCTTCCATCTCACCCAGGGGAAACTGAGGCCAGGAGGGGCTAGGCCTGCTAAGGCCAAAGGCTCGGGGCCAGGCAGACACACCTTTGTGTCTATGACAATCTATTCACAGGGCTGTGGCGTTTGATCATGAGTTATGGCTGCTTTGAACAAGAGACCCCCCCCGTTCCTGTCGTGTCTGTGCTGGTCATGGCTGGGCCCACCTGAGACAGGACAAAGGGAACACACACGCGCACACACATGCACACACACACATACACGCACACGTACTCTCACACACATACACACACGTGTACTCACACATGCACACACACATACACGCACGCGTACTCACACATGCACACACACGCACGCACACACACACGTACTCACACATGCACACACACATACACGCACACATACACATGCACATACACACACAGATACTCACACATGCACACACACATACACGCACACACACTCACACACACATGTACTCACGCATGCACATACATACACATGTGCTCATGCACACACACATACACGCACACGTACTCACACACATACACATGCACACACATGCACACACATACACACACGCGTACTCACACATGCACACACACATACACGCACGTGTACTCACACATGCACGCACACACTCACACACACATGTACTCACGCACACACATGCGCATGCACACGCACATACATACACATGTACTCATGCACACACACACACACACACACACACTTCCTAAGAAGAGAGGACAGTGCTTCGGGAGAATCTGAGTTCTCTGAAGAAGTTCCCTTGATTTAAAGTCAATGAAAAAAAAATGTGTTAAGTAAATTGCAGAAGATCAACCCCACAGAAAGGGGGCCGAGAGGGAAGCGCGCCTTCTCCTAAATGATGGTGACGGTGACTTGTCTGGGGAGGAGGGAATTCGACCCGGTGTCAGGGGAGGGACAAAGACAGGGGTGGTGTGGGTGAGTGAGGAGCCTGGGCCAGGACTGCACACTGCCCCCCACGCCCCCCAC
>NW_012267427.1:367103-370078 GCF_000151885.1 Dipodomys ordii | reverse complement strand
TTCCTGCAGTGCTGCCCCTCCCCGGCCCGCTGGACCCCCGCCGTGGGATGGTCCTGGGGCTTTCCTGCAGTGCTGCCCCTCCCCGGCCCGCTGGATCCCCGCCATGGGATGGTCTGGCTTTCCTGCAGTGCTGCCCCTCCCCGGCCCGCTGGACCCCCGCCGTGGGATGGTCCTGGGGCTTTCCTGCAGCACCGCTCCCCCCCACTGGACCCCCACGGCTTTCCTGGGGCTCCTGTTGCCTTCCCAGGCAGCGCCGCCCCTCCCCGGCCCGCACTGGGCAGGAAGCAGGCCCGCTCCCTCCCTCTTTGCACTCCAGCCGGCTCACTCATTACTGACCAGGGCTGAAGTGTGTTAGTGCGCCCCTGTGGTGCATGCCCAGCCAGGGGGCTGTGCCCCTGACTCTCCGCCAGGATCTGGACAGAGCTGAGATGTGGCGGCGCTGGGGTTGGGGCAGAGCCTGGCTGGCGGCAGGGCCCTGGGGCCCTAAGCCTGGTTTGGGGTCCTGATGTCCCCGCAGGGCACCGGGCCCTGTGGTCACAGCCACCCTACAAGATGGTCCCCAAACATCACCTCCCTCCTCCTTCTCCGCCTCCCACAGCACTCAGCTCAGGGGCCCTTAAGGCAACAAGACAGTCCACAGAAGATGAGTCTTTCTGACCTCACCACGCCGTCTTCCCAGCCCCAGACACGCTGATTCTTTCCCTGGGCCAGACCGTGAAACTTGAAGCACCAGCCAGTCCCTCCTTTCACCCTGGCTGCTAGGAAACTCAGCACATAACGCTCGCTCAAGCTGCGGCTGTCAGTACAAGCGTGCAGGCCTTCCTCCTCCCTGCTCTCCTTCTGCCTCTCCTTCCTCGGCCCATGAGCCACTTCTACTCATCCTTGGCCAGAAAAGAAATGAGCACGCACAATCATGGGGTGACGCAGACAAGCAGACAGGGCGGTGGGGGTCACTCACCAGGCGGACGAGCTCTGGAAGGTCATCAGCGGTGGGCTGTGCCCAGGCGCGGGCGCGGCCTGGGGGGGCTGCAGCCGGGAGCCTGGCGGGGGCTGGGGCTGCGGGGCCTGGGCGGGGGCCCCCCACCGCCGGGGGTCCTGTTTCATCCACCGCCCGTGGACACCCCACCGCACCAGGTAGCCTTTGCAGAAGTCGTAGTTCATCGCCGAGTAATACAGGAGGTCCAGGATCAGCAGCGTGAGCACAAGGAAGCCGTAGATCCACACGCCCAGCAGCGCGGGGTAGTTGCTGGGGACGACAGACAGGGAAACTGAGTCACAGGCCCAGCAGCACCGGGTAGCTGCTGGGGTGGACAGGCTGGGAAACTGAGTCACGGGCCCAGCAGCGCCGGGTAGCTGCTGGGGTGGACAGGCCAGGAAACGGAGTCATGGGCCCAGCAGCGCAGGGTAGTTGCTGGGGACGACAGACAGGGAAACTGAGTCACGGGCCCAGCAGCGCCGGGTAGTTGCTGGGGTGGACAGGAGTCACAGGCCCCGCTGGCTCACATGGGCACCCGCACTGACCCGGCCTGCAGGGCCAGTCCCTGCCGCTGGCCTCTCCCGGCACTGCCCTCTCCAGGGCCGGCGGGCTGCGAGGCTTCGGGAGTTTGTTTTGGGGCTGAATTCGAATGTGCGCTGTGGACCTGGAGCTGGGCCGACACAGCGGTGGGCCAGGGGGCACGGCCCACAGCACGCGGGCACCGGGGGCCATCACCACGTCGGAGCCCGAGCCCCTGCCATTTGCTAAGCAACCCCCAGAGGTGTCCTGGGGAGACACTGCCCCGCACTCCAGACCGGAGCAGGGTGCGGACGGGGGCCCTGTCCAGGGCCGGGTCAGGGCCGCTTCTGCGGGGTCCTGGAACCGCAGGAGCCCCGGCCCCCTCACCACACGCCCACAAGCCTCTCTGCGGGCCAGGGGTGGGGACATGACCCCAGCCTGGCCTGGGGCTCCCCACTGTGGGTCCAGGGCCCACCCCCGCCCCGGCACTGGAGCCGGGTCTGCAGGAAAGGGAGGCCGTGGGAAGACGGCTGGAAAATGACAAGAGACCGAGGCTCTCCAGAGCGGCAGCCCTCGGGCGGGGCCGCCGGGCACCCCAGGGTCTGGAGGCACTCGTCCCCGCGGGCCCACAGGGCACAGGGTGGCCTGGGCCTCCCCCACCCCCTGCCTGGGCTCCGTGCTCAGGGCGGTGGGCTGGAGCAGGCGGCCTGGCCTCCTGCTGACCACTGTGACTGGATGGGGCTGCCCCGTGGTCCCCGCATGGGAAGCGGGCTGAGGGCACGGCCGGTTCTGGGGGGGGGTGCAGAGCTGGGCGGAGCTCCGCAGAGGACGCAGTCGGCAGCTGCACCCCTAACCCTCCGTGACCTGTCCCCTGGGGCGGGCTTCGCACTGGCCCCGCCCAGGTGCAGCCAGGGGCCCACGGGGTCCACGGGGTCCACGGGGCCTTGCTCGATCACCTGTGGGGTCAGGGGAGGCTGCAGGGCCTCAAGCAAGCCCGCGTGCCCTGCCCAGCTCCGAAGGCTCTCCCCGGCACCGGCAGCGCTCCGGCCCCCGCTGGACGTGGCCATGCCCCCCCTCACCTCCCCCCCGGGAGCTGGTCCTGGCCCTACACAGGGCTGGGGCCGCACCCCAGGCCCGGGGCCGCACCCCAGGCCCGGGCCAGCACAAAGCTGGCCAGGCTGGCGGGGTGATTTCACACAGAATTATTCTCAGGCCCGAGCAGATGGTGAGAGAGATTCAGGGAAGTATTTGGGGAAGGACGGCTGTGACTGGCGAGGGGGGGCGCGGGGAGGGGAGACCATAGCCAAGGAGCTTCACTCCTCCCAAACACAGGGAAGAGGCACAGGCTTGCCTGCCCCCCTTCCTTCCTTCCTGCCTGCCTGCCTGCCTGCCTGCCTGCCTGCCTGCCCCCTTCCTGCCTGCCTGCCTTCCTTCCTTCCTTCCTGCCTGCCTGCCTGCCTGCCCCCCTTCCTGCCTGCCT
>NW_012267427.1:363542-366844 GCF_000151885.1 Dipodomys ordii | reverse complement strand
CCTGCCTGCCTGCCTGCCTGCCCCCCTTCCTGCCTGCCTTCCTTCCTTCCCACCCTCCCTCCCTTCTCCTTGCCTTTCTTTTCCAGACCAGAAATGCACTGGCAAAGCAGAAGAAGCCTAGACACGGAGGCTCATTGGCCTGGTTCCACTCCCCCCAGCTACTCAACAGACACTCATCGATCCCATCTCTCCTACCTCGGAAAAAATACATCCTCCCCAAGATTTAGCCTCACACACATTAGGGAAATATTTGAAGCATCTCATTGGAGTCAAGAGAAAGAAAGAATTCTGACTGCATTAGGGATACTAGCCAACACAATCAGACAAGGAAAAAAAAAAAGATGTGGCACAAAGATCTGAAAGTAGGCTGGGTGTGGTAGTGCATACCTATAGTACCAGCATTGGGGAGGTTGTGAGGATAGCAAGTTAGAAGCCCCCTGGGCTACAAAGCAGGAAAGAGGGAAGGAAGGAGGGAAGGAATGAAGGGAGGGAGGGAGGATGGAAGGGAGGGAGGGAGGGACAGACGGACAAAGGGAGGGAGGAGATAACATTGATTACTAGTGTTGTGGTAAGTATTGGAGGTCACCATAGGTGACAATCTAGACAGGTTCACAGAAGCCATAGAAGTACCAGTCCGGCGCACAGGCTTAGGGCACAGCGTGGGGTACATTTGTACTTCAGGCCAGCAGAGACAAGCTAGACAATGGAATGGAGTTGGGACAGCTGGATCCTTATTTAGAAAAAAAAAGAAAGAAATAAAATTGGATTCTTACCTCAAAATTTACACCTGAGCAAATCTTATCTAAACACTAGACCAGAGACTTGGAGATTAAAAAAATAGCACAGCATGGAAGAACTAGACATCTCAGCCACACCCTTGCACCTCAAAAAGGAAACGGAAAACGGGGCGCAGTGTGATTCCATGAAATAAGGAAGCAGGAGGAGAAAGCATGGAAGCAAAGGCACACACCTTAACCCTTCCTATGCAGAGAGTTCCGGTAAACAAATCAGACGTTTAAAAAGAAAAAAGAAAACAGCAACAGTAATGGCAGCCGAGGTGAAGTACGAGGGGAGGCTGGCTGCGCTGTGTGGCTCGGTCGTCCCTGCCTTCCACGGCGCAGTCCGCCACCGCCCCGTCCGGTCTCCCCATCCCGCACCGTGGCCCCCTCCTGCAGCAAGCTGACCTCCAGGGCCCTCCGTCGCCTTAGGGGAAGGGACCCACCACGGGCTCACCTCTGGGGTCATCATGAACCCAAAGCCGAACAAAGGAGGCAACCCCAGCGCCTCACACCCCAAAACCTGACGCCCGGGTTCACGGGCCGCTCAAGCCAAAGGGCAGGAGGGACCAGGCCGTCCGGAGCTCCGAGGCTGGGGCCCCCTGCCGGGGCACTCACTTGTGCGCGTCGCCCTCGGGGCCGGCCGTGAGGTTCGCCTGCATCACCGCCTGGAACTCGGCCTCGCTGCAGCAGTACTTGAACACGGTGCTGTTCCGGTAGCAGCAGAGGAAGAAGCTCTTGTTGTCCGAGAGCCGGGGGCAGTGGAAGCCGAAGTGGTAGCGGCCTTTGTGGTCGGTGTAGGGCTCACAGACGCGGAAGTGTGCAGACAGCACTGCAAGGCGAGCGGCCGGGCTCAGCGGGCCCCGCCAGCCCCTGGTGCCCGGGACGGGGGCTCTGCCCCGGGCCCCGCCAGCCCCTGGGTGCCCCAGACGGGGGCTCTGCCCCGGGGCCCAGCTGCCCCTGCCCGGGACGGCTCGGCCCTGGAGGCGCCGGGCAGCCATGGGCACCTCCTGGGAACCCCAGCGGACCCCATCACCGCCCCACATCGCAGCCAGCAACGCCGAGGCCCGAACGGGATCTGGCTGGGCTTCAGGGTGGTGAAATGAGCCTGGCACTGCCTCCTCCCTGTGCTGGGCCGGCCAGCCCGGGACCCCTCCTGGGAGTGTCAGGCAGTGCGGGCCTCCTCCAGCCCCAGGCTGGAGCACTGGAGGATGAGCACTGGGTAGTGAGCAGGCCACTGGCTTCCTTCCTGTCTTTCTGTCAGGAATGGCGGTTTCTAACTTGTGTCTCTGAGCCGGGGTTTTGCAGGCCATGTGCCCCCCTCCCTGCTCTGCGCGAGGCCCGGCCGGCGGGAGGCCCTGTCTGCCACCGCCGTCCGCCCACAGCCCACACCGTGCCCGGCGGCTGCCGCTGGAGGCCCGGCTGCGCCAGCTGGCGGGTGGGCGGGCGGCGGGCACCAGGCTGGCGTGGGGGCCTTGACGCTCTCCTGCCTGCCCCAAAGGCTGGCACTCTCTTCCAGGGATGGGACACAGTAGACAAGAGCCCTGCGGGAGGGGCACGGAGGTGGTGGGGTCACCCTGGGGCCTGGCTCCCCTTCCTTTGTATTCAGGAATACATAGTATATAGACGGGGGGTTCTGATGGTGTTGCAGCGTTGGGCTGGACCCACGGGCCATCAGCACCTCCTGCCTGGCGGGGGGGGGGTGGCAGGTGCTCCAGTGGGGACACCTGGCTGGGGACCCGCAGGCCGTAGGGCTGGGGCTGGGCTGGGCACTGGGTGGCCCTCAGAGCAGCCAGCAGGGACCTGGGACCCGGGGAAGGAGGGAGGGGACAGAGCCTGGCCTGCCACTATCCCGCACAGCGCTGGCGCCCGGCTGCTACCCGCAGCTGACCGAGCTCCGGCCTCTCCCCTCCCTGTGGGCGGGTGAGCCCCCTCCTGTTCCCTGGGGTCCTGGGCCAGGCCCCCCAAGGCTAGGGCAGAGGTCCGGGGACTTCCTTCCTGGGAGGCCGTGGTCACGGGCATTTCTAGGTCTGCTTCTTCCTTTGTTAGGTCAGGGAGCTGCTGCTCCCTCGTCACCCCCCATCCTCCTCCCCCCCCACCCCCCGGCACAGCTGGGCCTGGGTTCTGCTGTCCTGGGGGCCCAGCCCAGCGCGCCCCAAACCAGTCTGTGGGCCCCACACCAGCAGTGGGCTCCAAGCTGCAAACCTCAGCCCCGTGTGTGAGAGGAGGAGACAGAGAAAGAGAGACAGGAAACAGAGAGACAGAGGCAGAGGAGACAGAGAGGGGGAGACAGAGAAAGAGAAAGAGAGACAGGAAACAGAGAGACAGAGGCAGAGGAGACAGAGAAAGAGAAAGAGAGACAGGAAACAGACAGAGGCAGAGGAGAAAGAGAAAGAGAAAGAGAGACAGGAAACAGAGAGACAGAGGCAGAGGAGACAGCGCCGGGCAGAAAGACGCAGAGAAAACCAGAGGCAAAAGCAGAGAAAGTGCTGGAGAGAGACCAAGAGGGAGAGACCGACAGCGAGA
>NW_012267427.1:360277-361837 GCF_000151885.1 Dipodomys ordii | reverse complement strand
AAACGCTGCCATGCAATTTCCTCTGGGGAGTGAGCTGCCTGTCACCTGTCACCCCTCCTTCCCACACGAAATGAGCCTTAATCAGAGGAGGCGCGGCTCAGGTGGCCGCGGGCGCAGGCTGGTGCGGGCGGCAGGGAGCCGGCCCGGCGGCTCTCTCTAGGGGTGGCCGCGATCCAGTCCACATTAGAGACACAGCAGGAGGCCACAGGCGCAAACCAGACCCAAACGGACGCTATCCCAGCCCCAGCGCGGCTCGCGGCCCCCACACAAACCCAGCACAAGTGAGGGTTTTAGTGCTGAGAGGTATCTGAGTGCACACACACGCACGCGCACACACACAGAGCCAGAGGCTGGGCCCTAGCAGGCCCTTACTCAGACCTGGGCCTCTGCCAGACATAGCCGCCCAGAGGGAAGCCCCCCCATGCCTGGAGAATGAAGAAGAACACAAAACAGCACCGCTCACACGGAATAGTATTCAGCCATAAAAAGGGAAAGGGATGCCAGGTGCTGGGGGCTCACGCCTGTCACCCTGACCTCAGGAGGCTGAGATCTGAGGATCATGGTTCAAAGCCAGCCCAGGGAGAAGCGTCCCCGGGAGATTCTTATCTCTCATTAACCACCAGAAAACCACAAGTGATGCTGTGGCTCAAAGTGGTAGAGCGTTCACCTTGAGCAAGAAAAGAGCTCAGGGATAGCACCCAGGCCCTGAGTTCAAGCCCCACAACCGACAACCACCACCACAAAAAGGGGATTCTGCCCTTTGCTAGGGAACGGACAAGCCCACAGGGCGCTCAGAAAAGTGACGGAGGTGACCGGGGATGGCCCCCTTCCAGGAGTCCTGGCTGCAGGGCGTGGCTGGGGGGAGGGACCTGGGTCTGGAAACGCACTGGGGCAGGACGGCCGTACAGGCCGGGGCCTGGAGAAGCCGCCAGATGCCTGCAGAGCCCAGGCCTGGCTCCCCCGTAAGCTGCTTAATGGCTGCGCTGGCCCTGGCAGATGCAGGGAGATGAAGGCGGTGGAGTGTGCTTAGGAGAATGCCCAGCGCGGCCGGGGCTGCCACGAACCTGCGCTGTGGGCAGCCAGGTCCCTGGAGATGCCCCCCTCGTCCCCGCCCTCTGCCCTTCCAGAGTCAGAGCCCAAGTCCAAGAGCGGCTGGGCGGCCGGGCAGCCGGGCGGGTGCCGATCCTGGCTGTGCCCGCGCCCCTCAGAACCCTAGCCGCTGCTCCTGTCCTGCCAGTCTGAGTCCTGATTCCCCTCAGAGCAGACACCACGTCACCTGGTGTCACCTCCCCCAGGAAACCCGCCGTGATTCTGGCAGCGGGAAGCAGGGCGCCCCTCCATGCAGGCCCACCGGGCTCCCCGCCCTTCCCCCAGTGTGCTCCCAGGTAGCACCCCAGCCGGACCCCCGCGAGGCTCTCTGCCAGTGGCTGAGCGGGCCGCCCAGGCCAGGTACACCCGGGGCACAACCGCCACGTCCGCCCCGGCCCAGCCCCGGCTGCCCTTGGTGCGAGGACTCCGTGGACTCCATGGACTCCGTGGACTCCGTGGACTCTGAGCCCC
>NW_012267427.1:357153-358116 GCF_000151885.1 Dipodomys ordii | reverse complement strand
CCCTCTGACCCCAGCGGAGCCCCGCACTCCAGCAGCCCCTCCTGGGCCCCCCGCCCTTTGACCCCTGCCCTCTGACCCAAGCAGAGCCCTGCACTCCAGCAGCCCCTCCCTGGCCCCCGCCCTCTGACCCCCGCCCTCTGACCCCTGCCCTCTGACCCCAGTGGAGCCCCGCACTCCAGCAGACCCTCCCCGGCCCCCACCCTCTGACCCCAGCGGAGCCCCACACTCCAGCAGCCCCTCCTGGGCCCCTGCCCTCTGACCCCAGCAGAGCCCCACACTCCAGCAGCTCCTCCCCGGCCCCTGCCCTCCTGCTAGACTTGGCACACCCAGTCAAGTGCCCCCCCGCCACTCACCCCCTCACCCTCTGCTCTGCGGGCTGCGGCCCCAGGGCCTTTGCAGGAGCTGCCCCCCCGGGAGGGCACAGGCTGGACCACCCACTTGGTGAGCTCCCCCTGAGTGAGGGGGTGGGCAGGGCCGTCGCTGTACCGGAGCTGGGCCTCCCCAGAATGATCCAGGCCAGTCCGGAGTCTCCCTGCGCTGAGGTGTGGAGGGCAGGAGAGAAAAGGGGCTCAGACGGTCCCCCCTGGATGGCCGGAGGCCGGTGGCCATCCCTGAGTCTGCTGGACCTTGAGGGAAGCTGGTCCTTCCGCTGGGCGCCCTCCGTGCTGGACGTCCCGTTCGGCTCTGCCCTGCGGCCGGTCCTTCCCGGTCCCTGAGCTCGGGCCCAGCTTCCTCTTCCTCCTGCCTGCTCCGAGCCGCCCTCCCCAGCGGCCATTGGGCCTCGCACAGACCAGGCTGGACGGGGTGGACGGGGTGGACCAGGCCTCGTGCAGGGCCTGGGACGCGGGGCCGGGGAGGGAAGAGTCGGGGACCAGTGACTGAGGCTGGGCAGGTTTGGGGGGCAGTCCTGTTTGCCTGAGGGGAAGTCAGCAGGGCCCTGTGGCACCAGGGTGGGTGGGTGGG
>NW_012267427.1:351649-355083 GCF_000151885.1 Dipodomys ordii | reverse complement strand
CCCCCCAAGACTCCAGCCCCAGCTCCGGCCCGGCTCCCGGCGGGCCGCGTCGCCGCCCCTCCCTGCGCCCGAGCCGTCTGGAGCCCAGCACACCCTCTGCGCACCCTCTGTGGTCCCACGTCCCGGGCAGGGAGGCCGGCACTGGGACGTGGCCCACAGCGGAGGCCCTTAGAGCGGCCCGTGCTGCGCCACGCCAGGAGGTAGCTGAGGTCCCTGGACACACGCAGAAACGATCCCCCAAGGGACCTGTCCCCGGGTGGCAGCGGGGATGCGGCCCGCAGAGCGCCCCTCGGGGCCTGCCCCGCACCCCACCCCTCAACACCAAGGCCGAGCCTCGGGTTCCCTCATGTGAAGGGGCAGTGCAGCCTCCGGGAGGGGCGGAGGAGCGTCACGAGGAACAGAGGCCTTTGTTCACAGATCATTACCCAGCTCATCGGTCCACCGAGGCCCAGCACATGGCCAGCACTCCAGCAAGGTCTCGAGGCTTCCTGAGGGTGCAGGACACCTGGAGGCAGAGGTCTGGCAGGTCACTCAGCCCAGACAGACCAGGGCAGGCAGTGCTGGTCAGCACGAGCATGTGCTGGTCGTGCGAAGGCCCCGGGGTGAGGAGTGGAGGGGGTGGAGAGACCCGGGCAGACGCAGGACCAGTGAGTGCCCGACAGAGGCAGGGCCCACACTCACGGAGACCTCCCCGGAGCGAGGACACGGAGGTGGAGAGTGCGCACAGCTCAAGCCCCAGCTGTGTGGCAGAGGAAGAGCCCTGAGGGGCCAGAGCCCTGCCTGGCGGGGGCCGCGGGAGGAGGGGGGCTGGGGGCGCTCAGCGCTCCTCTCCTGCTCCCCCCCACGACCCGGCCCACTCCCAGCATCTGGGCCTCTATTCCCAGGCCCTTGACCTAAACTCACGGAAGCCCAGAGAGGGTGAGCACCTTGCCCAAGGTCACGCAGCAGGCAGACAAGGAGCAGGCCGCAGCCAGGCCCCCCAGGCCCCCCTGCAGGCCTCCTGCTCCGGTCGGCCGGGGCCTCTCCTGTGAACCCCTCACGCTCCTGTGACCTGGGGGTCACTTGGAGCTCTGCTCAGCCCTGCCCCTGTGGTCTGGAAAGTTCCACAGGCCATGCTTACCTTTGGAGCTCCAGGACTGAGCAACCCAACCCCCTGGGCACACCGGCTGCCCGTGTCTCTCCTGGTGGCTGGTCACCACCAGCCTTCAGCCACCAGCACGGGCAGCCGGGCCTCGCACGGGCAGCCGAGCGGCTCTGGCAGGGTGGAAGGAATTGGCTCTTTCTCCGGGGGAAGGGGGCTGGGAGTGCCGGGCGGGCAGGCGGCTGGAGGACGGGGACCGTCCCCCCCTCTCAGGCCGCCTGCCCTGCCTGCGCTCACGGCAGGGTGCCCCGTGGGACAGGACAGTGCTGGGGGGGGCTCGGAGCTGGGCCTGGGGCTCAGACCCCGCCACGGGCTCCGGGCACCACCTTCAGCCAAGGCTGGGCAGTGTGCAAAGCCCGCCCTGAGTCTGTCTCTGGGGTCCAGTGGTGACCAGGACCGGCGCCACCCGGGCCTCTCCCACCCAGGGGACCGAGCGGGAGCCCAGGCCAGCAGGACAGCGCGGGGGGGGGTCCCCCAGAGAGGCCGCCCTTCCCGCACCCTCCAGGGCCAGGAAGCCCCAAGGCACCGCCATCTCCACACCCACCCTGCCTCCTCCACCGGGGCCTCCTCCCCACAGACACAGACGCCCAGAAGGGCTGAGCCCGGGGTCGCCCCCCGGGCTCCAACCCCAGCCCAACCCAGCAGCCCGGAAGGCAGAGGGCTCCCCCGAGGGCGCGGGACCCTGGCTTCCCTGCATTGCCCCGCACCCTCTCCCCGCCAACCCCATGCAGAGGCCCCGATGGAGCCTGGATGGAGTCCACACCCTACAACGCACCCCAAGGAGACGGGTCGCAGGGCGGCCGACCCCGGAGCTGTCCAAAGCCGTCCCAGTGACAGGCAGCAGCAGCCATCCAAACCCCGGAGCCCGAGCCCCGCCGCGCACCGATGCTCCCTCCTGCCCCTGTACGAAGAGCTGTGGACGTGTGGCGAGCTGGGGCCACGGGCAGGGGGCTGGGTGGGAAGCGGGCGCGGGGCCCGGGCCTGCGATGTCGGCTGGCTGGACGGGTTTGGTCTACCACGGACAAACACATCCACAAAGAGGGCTGGCGCCGAACCAGGGGCAGACACGGCTCTGGGGCTCGGAGTTGGACCTAAGAATCTCCTGGCCTCGGGTGACCCTTGGTCGGGGGCGGGGGACCGGTGATGCTTGAGCACGTCGGGCCAAGGCCTGCCCGAGGGGGCGCCTGCCCCCCACCGCGGAGCCCCGGCCAGTTAGCCGCGCAGGGAGGCCCTGTGTGGGTCTGGGTTCGAGATGCTGCGTGCAGTGGTGAGGAGGTGGCGCCCACCGGCGTGGGCTGAGGCTCCATTTGCCACCCACAGGAGGTGGTACCTGGATGCCAGGGCCTGGCTCTGGAAGATTCTGTGGCAGGGTTGGAGGGCAAGTCCCTTGAGAGGACAAGCAGCCCCAGCAACCGCGGGGCTCCCCGACCCGCCCCATCCCTCCCCACACAGCCCACAGCCCACAGCCGCGGGGCTCCCCACACAGCCCACAGCCGCGGGGCTCCCCGACCCGCCCCATCCCTCCCCACACAGCCCACAGCCCACAGCCGCGGGGCTCCCCGACCCGCCCGCGGCCTCCAGATCCACCAGCACCAAGAGCCCTCTCCTCGTCCTTCAGCGGGTGACGGGGACTCAGTCACGGAGCTGCGCGGGTGGCAGAGTGGCCGAGCCCCTCCTCTCACCCGGGCAATGCGCTGTTCCAATAAAGCTTTATTGACACCAACCCCCCCGCCAGGCGCCGGCGCCTGTCATCAAAGCCACTCGAGGCTGAGATCTGAGCATCATGGCTCAAAGCCAGCCCAGGCCATGAGACTCTTATCGCCAATAAACCACTAGAAAACCAGAAGTGGTTCAGTGGCTCAAGTAGTAAGAGTGCTGAGTTCAGCCCCAACAACAAATAAAACCTTAAAACGCAAACACCGCTCCTTTGCAAAGCCCTTCTGGTACTGGCCACCATGCAGGTCCGCAGCCCCCATCAGGGCCTCCGGGATCCTGGCAGGACGCAGGCCTGGGAGCCAGGGGCCCCCCGGAGCCCCCCTCCGGAGCATGCTGGGCTGCAGGCCCCGGCTGGAGGCCCGGAGCCGCAGCAGGTGCTCCGGCAGCAGGGAGCAGCCATGGATGGGGGTGGCAGGGCCGCCTTGTCACCACACCGCTAATTGGGAGCAGTTGCTCTTCCAACCAGAGACTTGTCAGCTGTGATGAGGCCAAGTTGCCTTCAGGCCAATCAACTTCAAAACGATGCAAATTGGGCAGCAGTGGAGGCCATGGAGATGGAGCCAGGGCCTGCGCCCCA
>NW_012267427.1:342148-350466 GCF_000151885.1 Dipodomys ordii | reverse complement strand
CTCGCCGGCCCCCCGGGCAGGGAACCTGCCTCCCTGCCTCCATGGGGCTCCCATGGCACCTGCTCTGCCCCCCTTGCTGAGCCTCCTGCCCACTCTGTGCCTGGCCTGGCCAGAGGAGGGGTCCAGCTAGTCCCGCCTCCACCCACAAGGCCCCTGCGTCCACCCCGGGCAGAGGGCAGCGGGCTGTGCTCCGGGCTTCCCACCCAGAGGCTGCACAGGCTGGGACAGCCCTGGGGGGAGGGTGGGGGAGTCAGGTGCAGAGTCAGCCCCTCCCTCCCCCCCTCCCTCCTATTTCCACCCCCATGATGGACCCCAGACAGGGCTCCTGGGTGGCCCCAGCTCTGGACGCCGCACCTGGCTCCACTCCCTCACCCAGGTTGTAAGTCTGGGGGTGGCGTGCCCGGTGCAACCAGGGAGAAGGGCCGGAGGGGACCCCAGGGACAGAGGCCGGGTCTGGTCAGAGGTGACGGCCAGGGGACGGTCTTTCCCAGCTTGGGGAAAAGGGGCCCCTCTCAGAGCGGCGTGGGGCTCTGCCCTGAGCCCCCTGCAAGACTGGGGCGCTGGGGGCTCTTCCTGCCCCTGCCCCTCCCCCTGAGGTGAGCGTGAACAAAGGAACCACTAATAAAGAACCACCCCGCGGAGATGCTGGGGCAGAGGGGGGCGGGGGCAGGGGGAGGGCAGCCCCCTCCACGCGGCAGACCACCCACCCGGCGGGGGGAGTCCACCTCGGCCACGTGTCCCCAGGAGAAGCCCCACGTGAGCCTCGCCCCCCTCCACCTAGCAGGCCGCCCTACAGCATGAAGGTCCCTTTTAATGGGGAGAAAACGGCTCGATCTCGCAGCCTGGGTTGACGTCTGCGTAAACAGAATTCCGGAGGTCTAATTAGCAAGCGCTCAGCTCCAGGGAGCGGAGCCTCCAAACTTTCCGGGAACTGGGGAGGTAACATCAAAAAGCAATTTGGAAAGAGCTTGGTGGGCAGACACCGAGGCGAGGCGAGCCGGAGCTGCTGGGGGGAGGGGGGAGGGGGAGGAGGAGGGGGCTCCCAGAGGAGGCCCGAGCCACAGCCCCCCCAGGACAGACAGGGCGGCCTGTCCAGGCCCCTCAGTCCTCAAGACCCGTCTCTAAAGCGGTGCTGTCCCAGCCCCCACATGACCTCATTCCTGGAAGTCCGAGGGCAGCACCGTTGGCTGAAAGCCAGCGAGGCCCCCCCCACCCTCGGCACCCCTGCTGGACCCCGTGACCTCTGCCAGCTGCTTTGGGGGGCGGCGGCAGCCACGATGCTCAAGGGGACGCGGAACCCTCGGGGGTCACAGCTCCCTCAAGGCCCCGCCGGCCCCCCACCTGGCTCTGTGGCTGGGACTGGACGTCTGCAGGGGCAGCGGCCTGGCCCCGGCTGGGGGACCCCTGGGCACTGACCCCCCCGCTGTGGACTGGGCGACCCCCGGAGGCCCAGGCAGAGCACGAGACTGGAGAACACAGTTTGCAGAGCAGCTAGGGTGCACCCAACGGGCTGGGGGTGCTGCGCACGGCCCCCTCAACCCCCCCTCACTGCAGGCCAGCCCGCAGCCCGGAGGCGGCCTCCATCTTCCCAGTTGGGGTCCTTCCTGGCCTCACTCCTGGGCCTTGGGGAGGCAGCTACGCAGGAGGCCGCCACCGCCACTTCTGGAAGCAAACCATCTCCCTGCGGTCGGCCCCCTAGGCTCCCGGGATGCAGCCCCTTTGCGGTCCTCGGCCCCCCCCGCCGCGTGCTGCTCCCTGGCCCCCGGAAGATGCCGCAAGGAATGCACTGGCTTCAGGGGAGGCCCTCCCCCCCAGAGACACACGTCCCTTCAAACCACCAGCATGGGGCTCGAGACCCCGTGACTGAGTCTCCTGACCCCGGGTTCAAGGCCAGTCTCAAGGAGACGGGCCAGGTGCCCGGAGGCCCAGCGGCCAGGCTGTGGGGACAATGCCGGTCTCAAGGAGACGGGCCAGGTGCCCGGAGGCCCAGCGGCCAGGCTGTGGGGACAATGCCGGTCTCAAGGAGACGGGCCAGGTGCCCGGAGGCCCAGCGGCCAGGCTGGGAGACCAGGAGCTGCACCCTGGGCTGAAGCTGGTTTCCAAGCTCCCATCTTCCATTCAGGAAAGAAATTCGGCTGCGTATCGGGACACAGATGTCCTGGCGTGGCGCGTCCCTCTGAGGTTGGGCTCGGGGCTGACGCCCTCGGGGTCCGGCCTGTGGGTGTGGAGGGGCCCCGGTGCTCGGGAGGGAGGGAGAGGCCTTGGACAGTCTACAAATAAACTGTAGCTCAGCCCTCTCCCCACCAAGCCGGGAGGGAGAGGAAATAGCTTTCACACTGTATTTGCTGATTTTTTTTTTCAGTCCACTGCTTCTAAATCGACCCAGAACAGATTGTCCAATTGTTTGCATTCAGGCGAGAAGTCTCCCCGTGTTTCCCCCGCCCCGCGGCCCTGGCATCGGCCAGGCTCACCGCGAGTCCTGGGCACGTCCGTGGGGTGTGCCCTGCGGGGTGACAGGTGCGGGGTGCGTCCCCCGTGGGAGGTCTGCAATCCAGGGGCCTCCCTGTTCACCTGCCCAGTGGGGGCCGGCTCTGCTCTCCCAGGAAGGACTGAGTCTGCCCATTGCCAGTCCCGGAAGCTTCCTCTGGGGCTGAGCAGTCAACCACATGAGCCCTGGGGAGGGACACCGGGCCCTCCTCCACAGTACGTGTTTGACGGGAGGCTGGTCTCCTCAGGGCCACCTCCTCCAGGAAGGCCTCCCAGAGGCCAGGTGCCCCAGCGCCCACGCATTCCCGCGGGCAGGAATCAGTCTCAGGAAGGACTGAGCAGGTGACTGTCCACCCCGAGACCTCGAGCCTGTGAGCAAGCACCCTCTGTGCAGTGACAGGCCAGACAGGCCGCCGCCCGCCCCTGCGGAGGGCGCCCCTCCTCCCAGGCCCCCCCAGACAAAATGGGGAACCACCAGAGAGCAGTTCCCGGCCAGCTCCAACAGACCCCCCCCCAGCTTTGGCAGACATTCAGGTAAGGAAGGAAGGAATGGGGAGGTTGCCCACCCAGAGTGCTGTGCACAGTCCTTCCATAACCCAGTCCCATGCTTCCTGCAAGGACCTGCCGGTCCACTCCCCAGCCAGAGGTGTCGAGAGGCGGGGGGCGGGCTCGGGGGCTGCTCTGAGGCCAGGTCCCCCAGCACCGGTGTCCTGGGGGGATGGGGTCAGGGCGCAGCGTAGACACAGCGATCGGCTGTGGCATGCCAGCACCTGGTCCGCACGCCCCGCACCCCGGCAGCACGGAGCCCAAGCACCCTTCCCAGCGCTGGAGGGGAGGAGGGCCGGGGACGGCAGGGAGCTGGGCCCAGCGGGCCGCAGGCCACACAGGGACACGGCGAGACAGGCGTGGGCCTCGACCCCCTCCCCCCACATCCTGGGATCTTCTGCCCTGGGTAGACTGTGACCCAGCCACGCATTCATTCGTTCGTTCGTTCGTTCGTTCACGGCCCCTCCCCGCCTGCCTGGGCCGCGCTGGGCAGAAGCAGGGAGTCTCCAGCCGTCTCCACCTGTCGGGCTTGAGGAGCACTGGCCCTCCTCTGTGCTGGCTCCTGCCGTGCTCCTGCGGCTGAAGCTTGCTGAGCACCTACTGTGCGCCAGCGCGCCACGCCTGTCTGCTCCCGCCAGGCCTTCCCGAGCCCCCATTATGGAGATGGTCACCAGTCTGCTGGGGCGGGGGAGGGATCCCGCCATCCCTGCCCCCCAAAAACCCCAGGCCGGAGCCTCCCCAGGCGTGACCCCCGTGGCTGCCGACTGCCGGTGCTTGCCAGGACCCACCCCTGACTCAGGTGTGGGCGGGAGTGCGGAGCGCGGCCCCGTGGGTGGGGCTGGGGGGCGGACCTGGGCTGGACCGGTGCCCCCCAGCTCTCGGGGCCGTTGCCAGGGAGCCGTGAGGACCGGGACCCCGCCGGTGTTTCTCGTGTTCACCCAGGAGCAGGCCGAGGCGCGGGGCGCTCCCTGCCGCGGCTCCCGCCCTGTGGCGCGAGGAAGGTGTCCACGCAGCACGCAGCTTTGACCGTGACGGAGACCACACGCGGCCGGCGCCTGGGCGGCCGCACACACGGCTCAGGGGCGCTCTGCAAATACACATGGGGAAACTGAGACTCTGCCCCCCCCCCCGCCGTGAGCAGAAGGGGGACGGCCCACTCGGAGCCCAGCCTCGCGGAGCTGTCTGCTTCCGGCCGGCCGCAGCTCTCCCCCTAGCGCCTCCCAGAGCCCCGGCCCGTTCCCCTGGCAATGAGCCGCAGCTCCACGGCCGGCGTCTCCCCCGAGGCCTGCAGTCCCCGGGCTCCGATTCCGGGCAGCTGCACCCAGGGGAAGCTCCCTTCCCGACCTGCTCCTAGAAACCGAGTCGTGCTGCACAGCACGGCCAGGCCCTGGCTGGCTGGGCCCCGGGGCCCCTGGAAGATGCCAAGCCTCCTGCACACACATACAGCATCCATGGCTCCGTTTTCTGGGTGCAGAGACCAAGGCCTAGAGCCGAGCATTGGCCAGGGAGTGGCGACCTCCGGAACCTTTGCCCAGCAGCGAGGCAAGGCAGAGGGCTTTCAGGACAGCGCCAGTGTCGACAGAGCCGGATTCTGTTTCCACTCACGACCCTTGCCTTGCTACCCCACACAGCCCAGACTCAGAGACTGCTGAGGCAGGAAGCTGTCCCAGAGAGGCCCAAACTCCCTTCAGGCCTGTCCTCTGCCTCTTCCTGCTGGCACACACTCCTCCACACCCTTCAATACCCAAGCTAAAGTGCCCTCTGCAGGAGCCACTCCCAGATGCGTCTTTCCTTTGTTCTCCCAACACTCTACCCGTGAAGGGGCTGACCAGCTCAGGTCCTCGCTGACCCCGACACTCTACCCCGTGAAGGGGCTGACCAGCTCAGGTCCTCGCTGACCCCGACACTCTGCCCCGTGAAGGGGCTGACCAGCTCAGGTCCTCTCTGACCCCGACACTCTGCCCCGTGAAGGGGCTGACCAGCTCAGGTCCTCGCTGACCCCGACACTCTGCCCCGTGAAGGGGCTGACCAGCTCAGGTCCTCTCTGACCCCGGCTCCCCCAGGGCACATGGAGCTAGCTGCACTCCCCGTGGTCATAAATCCAGCTGCCGATTCAATCTCCTGCCCACAAAGGACAAGGGCGGGAGGGGGAAGCACTGGCCCTCCCCCCCCCCCCGCTGGGTCGGCCCCCAGGAGACTCCGCTGGGCGAAGGTGGGCGGCCGCCTTTATTTTTAATTTGCGCCAATATCTAAGAAAGCGGCACTTTATTTTGAGCTCCTCCTGCAATGAGGAGCTCCAGAATCTGGCACAGGAGACACAACTTCCCGGCTCGAGCTTTCCCAGCGCAAGTCCTAGCAGAGCAGAGCCAGCGCCCCCTCCTGCTCCGGTCCTCCCCCCTTCCCTCCCCCCCTCCCTGGGCATTTCTCCGAATCTCCCAGGCAGGCATAATCAGATTATGTCGCTAGGTTTTCAAAGATCGTGATTTGTCTCATTTTCCAAGGAAGTGTGAACAAGAGTAAATAAATATATATTTTCTCCTCCCAGGGCTCTGATAAAGGCTTGCTGCGCTGAATGCAGTGTTAACCGGTGTCGCGTGCGTAGCCCCTGCCGTCACTCTGAATCTCTTGGAGGCAGTGTGCACTCGTCGGCAGGGCACACTGCCTCGGCACAGATGGGTGGTGATGGGGGGGGTACCACGGGGGGGGGCTAAGAGCAGGCTGGGAGGAGGGGGAGGGGCAGCGGGGAGGAGGGAGAGTGTGGGTCTCACGGGGGGGGGCGGCGGGGGAGCCAGCTGGGAGGACCGCCAAGGAGGAGCTCCATTCATTCTGGCCTGCAAATTGGGGCGAGGGATTTGCATTTCATGACTGGCGCGTGGCTCTGTCTCTGCGGGGTTGGCAGGACTGCCGGCGGGGTGAGGAGGGATTCCTCGCACACGCTTACGGCTCCTTTCCAAAGGGAACTCCGGGCTGGGAGAGCGGGGTCTCCCTCACCCTGGAAGCGGGGCTGCCCCACGCCCTCCGGAGCCCAGCTCTGCACCGTGCCCGCATCCATCGGGTGGAACCCCTTGTTCCTCAAGGGCATCCGATTCACTGTGTGATCTTGACGCTTCCCCAGCCCTCTCTGGGCCTCCGTGTCCCCCCCGCACCTGACCGCCCATCCTGAAATGCAGGGGGAGGGCTTCGCGCTGTCCCCACCACGGAGACCCCATTAGCCCGAGTGCGAATAAAGAAAGAAGAGGTCAGCCAGGTGCCGGTGGCTCACGCCTGTCATCCTAGCTACTCAGGAGGCTGAGATCTAAGGATCGCGGTTCAAAGCCAGCCTCTGCAGGGAAGTCCACTAGCCTCTTCTTACCACCAATGAGAATACTGTGGCGCTGTGGCTCAAAGTGAGTGCTAGCTAGCCTTGAGCAAAAGAGCCAGACAGCAGCCAGGCCCTGAGTTCAAGCCCCACAACCAACAGAGCAAAGAGGAAGCTTCCACACGCCAGGGTGGGGCCCTCAGAGTCCCCATCTGAACGATCCCCGGCGAGGAGCTGCCTCGGGCAAAGCCCCCGGGCCGGGGCCCTCACCACGGGGGCTCGCATCCACCCAGCAGGCCTCGGGGCCTTCCTCAGAGGCGGCCACACGAGTGGGCTCAGGAATATGGCACATGGGTGCGGGAGACAGGAAGGGCAGGGGAGAGGGAGGAGGAGATGGCGTCCCCACCGGCTGCGCCGTGAACAGGTGACCCCGGAATGACCCCCAAAGGCCGGGCTTCGGCAGGCAGGTCCCCCTCCTCACCTGCGCTGCAGAGACCCCACTTTCCAGACGGCTGGGAAACGTAGGTGTCATGGTTTTGGGGGGACTGGGGACGACGCTGACTCGGGCTGAGGGGGCAGGGCAGACAGAAGCCACGGTGGCAGGCTGTGTGGAGGTGCGGCCCCGGGAGAGGGAGGCCGGCTGGCCGCACGGGCTCTGGCGGCCGTCCTCCCGGAGGCCGTGTGAGGCAGTGCTTGGCGGCGGGCTGTCGCGGGGTACCCCTGTCTGCCTCTGGACTGCAGAGGCTGGGGTTCAGGGCGGGCTCGTGCAGCTCCGTCCCTCCCGGGGCCTTTAGTGTGGAGGCTGCAGCGCCCGGGTCAGCAAAGCCCTCTGGCTGCAGGTGGACAGCTGACGCGGCAGCCTGTATCCACCTCCCCTGCCCAGCCCAGAGCCACGGCCCGGGCGCCACGGCTGTCCCGCAGCCGGCTCGGTGTCCTCGGCCGGCGGATTCCAGACCACCCCTCCCCTCCCACCCGCCTTGAGCCTGGGCTCTGCCCAGAGCTGTGCCAACGCGGAGCCTGGCCCGCACACCTCCCGGCTCGACCCGAGGGCTCCGCCTGGCCACCTTCTCCTTTCCCTCCCTGAACGCTGCCCTGTCCCTCGGCATCCAACTCCCCAGCTCCGTTCCCGACCTCTCCCCCGGCGCCCCGACCCCCAGCCCGCCTCAGACCTGACCCCTGAGACGCCCAGGGGCAGAGCTGGGGACCCCAACCGCTCAGGCCCCAGGCTCTGGAGGGCCGGCAGCCCGTAACCAGGAGGGGCCGTGTGGCTCTCCTCCCTCCAGCCATCCTTCCCCCCACCTCTGGAATGTTCTAGAAGCTCTGCTGGTCAGTGCAGCTGTCTCCATGAGCTCCAGGTGCACACACACATGTGGGCACATGCACACGCACACGTGGGCACATGCACACACACACACACATTGCTGTCCTCACCTGGCCCCTATCAAGCAAGCCAGATCAAGACACCAGAGAATGCCCTGGGGAGGCAGGGGCTACCTGGCCGCAGAACTTTCTAGCACTTCTTATCCGGCCAGGACGCCGCAAACAGCCCCCGTGGGGGCCGGTCCGGGGTTCTGGGCAGCTCAGACCAGCCGGGATCGGAGCACCAGGCCAGCCGGCCGGAGGCACGTGGGCGCCGAGGCCCCCAGCTGGGGCTGACCCCGACCTGGGGCTGACCCCGACCTGGGGCTGACCCTCGACCTGGGGCTGACCCCGACATCCGGAGGAAACCAGGGTGACAGGGTGGACAGGCTGCCCGAGGGAGCGGTGCGGGCCGGGTCTGCACGGGTCACTCACAGGACGTGACCCAACCCAGGACCACTTAGACACCGGGTCCGGAAAAGGCCGCGGAGGCCGCCGGCCTGCTGGGGTCACGGCCCGTCCCGGGCGCTCAGAGGGGGCGAGCGGCCGCCCAAGGTCACACAGCAGCGAGCGGGGCGCTGTCCGCCCAGACCGGGACCACGAGCCCCCGGCCGGTTACGCAACGCCC
>NW_012267427.1:334565-335428 GCF_000151885.1 Dipodomys ordii | reverse complement strand
CACCCCAGGACGGCGGCCCCCGCGGTCAGCGCCCCGTCCATCCCCAGGGTCACCCCATCCCCAGGGTCACAGGGATCACCCCAGGACGGCGGTCGCGGGCCCCACTCCGATGTCCCCTCCCCTCCCCATCTCCCCACTTCCAAGGCTGTCCTTTTTCCTCCAATTCTTCCTTCACTTTCTTTTATTCATCCTGCCCTCCCCTCCTCTTTCTCCCCCTCCTCCGTTCTCCCACCCTCCTCCCCTTCCCTCCCTTCCCTTCCTTCTTTTTCTCCTCTTCTCCCTACCCATCCCTGAGGGGAAGTGTCTCCCCACCTCCCACTCACCTCCTTGGGTCCCGCGTGGCCCTGGCAACGCCCGCAAGCCCCTATCTACACACCCACCAGCCCTCTCCAACAGTCCCCAGCCCCGCCCACCGCCCCACCATCAGGCCCCGCCCACCGCCCCACCATCAGGCCCCGCCCACCGCCCCACCATCAGGCCCCGCCCACCGCCCCACCATCAGGCCCCGCCCACCACTCCACAACCCCCTCAGGCCCCATCCATCACTCCACAACCCCTCAGACCCCGCCCATCACTCCACAGCCCATCAGACCCCGCCCATTGCTCCACACCCCTAAGACCCCGCCCATTGCTCCACACCCCTCAGACCCCGCCCATTGCTCCACACCCCCTCAAGCCCCGCCCACCACTCCACAACCCCTCAGACCCCGCCTATCACTCCACAGCCAATCAGACCCCGCCCATTGCTCCACACCCCTAAGACCCCGCCCATTGCTCTACACCCCTCAGACCCCGCCCACCACTCCACACCCCTCAAGCCCCGCCCATCGCTCCACAGCCCCCCAAACCCCGCCCATTGCTCC
>NW_012267427.1:326351-332856 GCF_000151885.1 Dipodomys ordii | reverse complement strand
CACCCCCTCAGGCCCCGCCCATCGCTCCACACCCCCTCAGGCCCCGCCCATCGCTCCTCACCCTCCCAGACCCCGCCCATCGCTCCTCACTCCCTGGATCCTGCCCATTCATTCCACAAGCCCGCACTTCCCCCTGTCCTGCCTGCCTAACTGCCCCGAGCCAGGGGTCACGGGCAGGGTCACCTGGCCCGCAGGGAAGCCTCTCTGCGGACAGAGTCCTCCGTCCAGGCCTCCCTGCATCTGTACCCAGCCAGCCCCTCACTCTCTATCTGATCCACATTTCACCCCTCACCCTCAGGACAAGGCAGTGCTTGAGGCCTCTGAGCCTCGGTTTGACCACTTCCTGGGTCCCTGCCTGGCATGCCTTGGTCTTGGGGGACACATGGGTTCCCCCAGAAAAGGGGGAAGGCCACTGGCTGGCTGGGGTTGGCCGCACCCCCTCACTTTGGGGTCTGCTTTGGCTGAGCCAGCTACAGCTGGGCTGGGCCTTTGTCTCTTCTCCCCTGGGTGCTGGGGTGGGGTGCTGCTTATCCGAGAGGTCACACAGCTGGCCCGCCTCTCCCCACCTTGATGTCTCCCCAGGTTCTATCCTCCACATTTGGAGGGTGACTGTTAAGGTCGGGGAAGTGCCTCCCCAGCCTGCCTATGGGGAAAGAGCAGGGGATGGGGTAGACATGACACCCAAGGAACATCCTGCAGAGCCTAGAAAGCCAGGGGACCCCGTGTCCCCCACTCAGGAGGCCATGACGCCCAGGGCCAGTGGTGCAGCCAGGCCGTGGCCAGGAGGCCCACGGTGGGGGTGGGGGCCACAGGACATGGGGAGGGGTGGTGTGTGTGCGCGTGTGTGTGCGTGTGGGCTGTCTGTGTCTGGGACAGGTGCTGCATGTGTTGTGTGCCACAGGTATGTGGAGACTGCGTTTACCTGTGTGGGATGCGGGGGTGTGGCATGTGCGCTGTGTTAGTGTACGGTGGCTGGTGGGGGTGGGGTGTGCGGGGTGCGGCGTGTGGACACGGGAATGGGGGGTGGGAGCAGCGTGTGGGTGCAGAGCCCCGTGCGTGGCGGGCTGTTCTGTGCACGTGGTGGCCGAGCGCGGGTGTGCCAGAAGCTGGGTTAGCCCGAGTCTCCTTCCACTCACTGGGTGTGGTCCAGCCAGCGCCAGCCGGGAGTTAGCGTCCAGGCTGAAAGCGCTGTCTGCTCGCAGGGAATGTCCACCTCCACCAGCCACAGCCGTCCCTGCTGGGGCCCACTCCTCGGCCTCCCCGACCCGTGCCAGCCACACTGCGGCCCTCACCCCTCTGTGGGCCCGTCCCACATGGGGCTCTGCTCTGTCCTCCCCCTCACGGCCGACCCCACCTCAGACAAAACTGCCGACATGGGGACGGCGGCGCGGTCCACGCGGGGCCAGAGAGACCTTGCAGGGGGGGGGGCAGCCTCCCACCGGGCAATGGCAGACGAGCTGGCACGGACACTTAGCAGGTCCCCCGCCACCAGTGCCCCAGCTGCCACTCGGGGGCGGGGCAGGACTAGGGGGTGTGGAACGGGCGGCCCTGGGCTCCATCCTCCCCCCCCCAGCCCCACCAGCCGACCGTGGGCTTCGGTGCGTCTCCCGTCCCGGGCTGCCATTCGTGATGACAAATCAACTTGGCAGCTTAACACAACACACATCGATTCTCCTACAGTTCTGGAGAGCAGAAATCAATGCTCCATTTCTCTGGACCATCATCCCAGCAGGGGCTTCCGGGGCTCCGGGCTGGGGTCTTTCCTATCCCGTCCAGCTCAGGGACAGTGGCATCTGGGCTGGTGGCCAGATAGCTTGGGTCGGTCTCCAAGACCAGCGGCTTCAAGCTGGCGTCTGCAAAACCCTCTGCCTCCCATGGGGTCTACACGGTGGCACCAAAGCCCCCGCTGGCCGCTGGCATCCTTCACGGAGTCCCACCGGCCCAGCTCTGTCCCTTCTTGTCACCTAAGGGGCAGCCACAGTCTGTGGGGATCTGGTTGGGATCTGGGTGGATCTGGGCAGGATCGGGTCCGGAGTCTTTGGAGTGAGGGGTGTTTCTTGGCCTCTGTTCTGGGCCGCAGCCGGGGTGCCGCAGTGGGCTCAGGGCCTGTGAAGACCCATCCCCACCCTGGACCGTTCAGTAGGTCTGGGTGTCCCGTCCGGTCCTCTGCCCCGGGGCCGGGGTGGGGATGGGGCAGCCAGCCCCCAGCAGCACCTGCCCCGTTCCTCGGCAGCCCCTGCCGCCCTGTGGAGCCGGGGAGCCTTTCCCAGCCCTCATCTCCAGCTCCCCTTCTTATTTACTACTTTCCCTGCCTTCGGAGGCCTGCTCCCCCGCACATGCAAACCCGGCCCGCTCACCGGGCGGGCGCTCGGCCCAGCGCGGTGACTCATGCTCTCCCGGTAGAGCTCAGCCTTTTCAAAGGGCTGGCTGGGGAGGAAGCTAAATTTAAAGCCAGGCTCCTAGCGAAGATCACCTGCCACATCAAATCGCTGCCATTTAATTAGAAGTGGGGGGAAAGCGGTCCGCAGGCCCTCGGGGGCCTCCTCTGAGAGGCGGGGGAGGGGGCTCCAAGACCCAGACCCCGGGAGGGCAGGGAGAGGTGGAGGCCTGGGATGGGGGAGCTGCCAGGCTGTAGAGGTGAAGGGTGCTGGGCAGCTGCTAGACCTGCCCCTCAGCCTGTCCTGCACGGGACGAGGCTTCTGGGTCCTGGCCACCCTGTGCCCTTCCTCAGCTGCCCACCGCGCGCTCTGTCTGGTCCCCATGTGGCCACACATCCCTGCCCAGCCGAGGCCCCCAGGGTGGTCAGCGACCCTCGTGGTCAGCCAGAGGCAGGACTGCCAAGTGGTCAGCGAGGCCGGTGGTGGGCAGGGCTGGTCTGACCTGGCTGTCCCCGTGCGGGGTGCCCGTTGGTGAGCTTGCTGGGCCACTAGCCACCAAGGCCCGGAGGCCGATGGCGCGCTGCTCCCTGCGATTTGTGAACCCAGATGTGGACAGCCAGCCACCAGGGTCTTGCCCCGCAGCGCAGGGTGCCAGAGCCAGAGGCCGCAAGTGTGCACATGGGGCAGGAGGGCCCACCAGGCCCCGTGTCATCGGCCGCAGCGGCGATGGGGTCCCCAAAGCCCCGGCCCCTCTAGAGTGACCCTGGCCACACCCCATGAACCCCTTGTGGGAGGGCATCCACCAGGCCCAGCAGCACAGGGGTCCGTGGAGGGGCAGCAGCCACGGAGGGGCCTTGGCCTTGGCCAGGGACCGCCCAGCACCAGCCTGGAAATGCCACCCACGTCAGGGCCGGCTTCCGCGCACAGCAAGCGGGCCTGGCCGCACCACCTCCTGGGCCTGAGGACCCCCAGTGCGGCCCCTGCAGGGCAGGGCTCCTGGGAAGGAGGACCAGCACAGCACAGCCCTGGGGCCTGCGGGTCTTTGTGGTCCTGATTCCAGGCCCGCAGGGTGGGTGCCAGGCTCGCCGAGGGGTCCGCCACCAGGGGGCGAAGGTGAGCCAGGGGGGCTGGCTTCTCAATGCTGCGAAAACCAGCCTGGTCCCCCAGCCTCGTGCGCCTGTCTGTGCCTGTTCATTGAGAACGGCCCCTGAGGGGGCGGCATGCTGCCCCTGGGGGTGTCTCCCAGGTGTCGGGCCGAGACAGCAGCGCAGCTCAGTGCCACCTAAACCGGGCTTCAGCCCCGGGACAGCCCGTGGCCTGGACCGGTTGGCGCATCTCCTGCAAGCCTCAGCAGGGAGAAAGGCCCTGCCCAGGGGCAGCGTGAGGCCCCACCCACCCACTCCAGGCCTCTGCGGGCCCAGGGCGTGGCTCCCATAGCTCGTTTTGTGGTCTGGGCCTCAGAGCAGGACGTGAGAATTCATACAACTTGAGTTGGTGGGCAGAATCCAGCCCCTGGGCAGACCTGGGGTTATACAATGGTCTTTGGGGACCCTGGCACGTGCCTCTTTGGGTCACCGATGGCTCCCCACACGACTTTAATCCTGGCAGAAGCACAGGGGCTGGAGCAGGGGTCTGCTGGTGGGCGGGTAGAGGAGGGGTACAGGAGTCATCCCAGCTCCCCTACAAATCTCTTCTGTGTGTTCTTTTCCTTCTTGGTGTGTGCTGGTCCTGGGGCTTGAACTCAGGACCTGGGCGCTGTCCCTCCCTTCGCTTTGTTGCTCAAGGCTAGCATCCTAGCACTCTGGCTTCTTGGTGGCTCATTGTGTCACGGACTTCCCTGCCCAAGCTGGCTTTCGGGACTGAGACCCTCAGGTCTCAGCCTCCTGAGCAGCTAGGATTCCAGCGAGAGTCCTTCATCTCTGTTTACAGTTAGCAGGCCAGGCTCTGAGAGGCTACAGGGCTTGCAACCAGGAGCGGCAGAGCTGACTGAAGCTGGTCCTCCCCGCACCCCTGCCCCAGGCCCTCCCTACCTTCACTGAGGATGGGCTGAGGACCAGAGTGGAAGGCTCTGGGACGGAGCAGTGGGCCTGTCCCCCGGCCGGCGCAATCCCCTGGCTCTGTGTGAGCTTCCGCTGGCTTAGACTGGGCGCCTGGAGCAGGTTACCCGAGCCCCGGGCAGGCCCCAGGCTGGGCCCAGGCTGGGCTCCAGGCCTCTTTGATTTCTCCTAATCTCTGTTTGGCTTGGCTTCCCTGAGTAACCTTCAGGATTGCAAAATCGTGTCTTCTCCCCAAGTCCAGGAGCGAAGGCTTGAATGGCAGATTCCAGCAGCCGAACGCAGTTCTGGTGAGGCCCCTGGCACAGGCCGGGCCCTGCCCGTTCACTGGCCAACACCCGTGAGGAGTCAGGACGTCTGGCGGGGTGTGCTGGGGTCAGGAGGCGGGGGACTCCCCAGGCTGTGTCTGAGGCTTCTCCTAGCCAACAAGGCCAGCCAAGCCCCAGTTCCTTTGGAAGCAGGAGAAGGAAAGGAAACCAACTTTCAGAGCCTGGATTTTCAAGCGTGTGCCAGGCCCGCAGCTCCACGTGCATTTCCTCACAGGCCCGGCTGGCCTGCCACAAACAAAGCACCATCACTGGGCCGCTTGGGACGAGGATGGAGGATAGGAAAGGTCAAGGTCTTGCCCAGGGTCACGAGACTGATAACCAGGAGGTGCTGCTGGGTTAGGGGTAAATTGTCCAAGTCCAGAACCATCCACACTGCGTAGGCAGAAACAGAGGCACACGCCAGCTTGGAGCCCTAGAGGGGCCTTTGCCGGTGCCCCCAGCCTGGGTCCACCACGCGGAGAGCCGGGTCCACCACGCGGAGAGCTGGGTCCACCACACGCAGAGCCGGGTCCACCACACGCAGAGCCGGGTCCACCACACGCAGAGCCGGGTCCACCACACAGAGAGCTGGGTCCACCACACGGAGAGCCAGGTCCACCACACACAGAGCCGGGTCCACCACGCACAGAGCCGAGTCCACCACGCAGAGAGCCGAGTCCACCACACAGAGAGCCGTGTCCACCACACGCAGAGCCGGGTCCACCACGCAGAGAGCCGAGTCCACCACGCACAGAGCCGGGTCCACCACGCACAGAACTGTGTCCACCACACGCAGAGCCGGGTCCACCACACGCAGAGCCGAGTCCACCACGCACAGAGCCGGGTCCACCACGCGGAGGGCCGGGTCCACCACACGGAGAGCCGGGTCCACCAGCAATCACACCCACAGCTTGCTCCCAGGTCTCTCCCAAGCACTGGAGCCCAGGCCAGGGAGCCCTCTGCCCCAGAGCATCATGGGAATATCCTGGACATCACCAGGGAAGATGAATCCCAGAGCCTGGGATGCTCTAAGTGCAGTGGATGGAGAAGTTCAGGAACAGAGAAGGCAGGTGCTGCCCAAAGGCCGCCCAACACACCGCCCTGCCCTCTTCCCGTCCCATCTGTCAGGGACAGCAACAAAATCAGCCTGGGACCCCCGGATGGGGCCCTGGCCTGCTGCGTTCCTCTGTATAAGTGACTGCCCTCTCTGCTGAAATGGGGTCCCCGCTCCTCCTTGGGGGCCCCTGAAGTTACCCCGTGAAGGCCACATCAGCCACATTGCTAGCTTCCATCCCTGCCCAGTCAGAGGCATTTCACACAGCTCATCCCTCTTGCCCCTTCTAGAAGCTTCTCAGAGCCCAGTCAGGGACTCTACTTCCCTGAGCTTCGGGATGTGTGCTCTGGGTGTCAATACCCAAGGTCCCTAAGGGCCAGGCTGCTGCCCCCTCCTGGGTCACTCACCACAGCCGAGGGGGTTGTGGTGGGTTGGGGTTCCGTGGGCTGGTTGGGGGTGCAGGGAGTCAGGAAGCTGCCCCCCAGTTCCCGGGGACCCCGGTCCACAGTCTAGCCGCCTCTGTAACTGGGCGCCGATGTTTTATTAATAAACACCAGTGACACCTGTCTCGTTCTCGTGTCCCCAGTGCTAATTAATTTTCTGCACACCCCAAGCCAGGCTGCCCTCCACACCTGATAAGGACTGTGAAGCCTTCTTGGCTGCGTAATCTTCCTGCCCCCTCCCTCCCCAGAGCCCCCTCTTCCTGCCCCC
>NW_012267427.1:318957-320292 GCF_000151885.1 Dipodomys ordii | reverse complement strand
TGTGTGTGCACACGCTCTGGGGAAGGGGCCTGCCTGGTCCTGGCCTGTGTGTGCACACGCTCTGGGGAAGGGGCCTGCCTGGTCCTGGCCTGTGTCGGCACGCTCTGGGGAAGGGGCCTGCCTGGCCTCTGGTGGGGAAAGGCTCCAGAGCCCCATGCACAGACCACGGCCCGGCCAGCGCATGCCTTACCTCAGCCCTAGTTCATCCGCAAAGCAGGATGGTCACCCGCCCGCTGCCCGACTGACCACGCCCATGGTGGCCCGGGCCCTGGGCCCTCGGCACTGTTTGGGGGCCACTCAGGGACCCGGGGAGCGTGATACCACTCACACGGCACGTCGGGGTGACCCCTGGGCTCGGGGCCGGCCCTGTCCACGCCAGCCCTCCACCTGCGCTCTCAGCCTCTGAGCAGGTGAGGGCAAGCCCCTCTGGAAACTGAGTCACAGACTGGCCACAGGGGTATCCGACACCCATTCAGCACATCTCCTTTGTGCGCATGTGCCTGTGGTGTCTACGGTGTGTCTCGGGGCGAATGGTTTTCTGTGTCTCCTCTTTTCCAGGAGGCCTGAGGTCCCCATGTTGTTTGAGTGGTGACCCCTTCCTTGCGGTCAGCGAGCCGCGAGGTGGGGCGCCGGGCCCCTCCCCCAGCAAGGCCTCAGCGTCTGGACCCTTGAACCCACCAGGGAGGATGGAGGCCTGCCCAGCCCCGCCGGCCCCGCCGGCTCCTGGGGCTTTTTAAAAGCAGCTCTGGGCAGACAGACGGAAGGCTGCATGGACAGATGGACAGAGGGGCAGATGAGAACATTTCCTGACTTCCTGATCTGCAGGGACAAAACAAAAAACCCAGAGCTGGGCACAGGGCACCGGGCACAGGGCACCGGGCACAGGGCCATCCGGGCACAGGGCACAGGGCACAGGGCACAGGGCACCAGGCACAGGGCCATCCGGGCACAGGGCACTGGGCACAGGGCCATCCAGGCACAGAGCACAGGGCACAAGGCCATCCGGGCACAGGGCACAGGGCACAGGGCCATCCGGGCACAGGGCACAGGGCACAGGGCACCAGGCACAGGGCCATCCGGGCACAGGGCACAGGGCACAGGGCACAGGGCACCAGGCACAGGGCCATCCAGGCACAGGGCACCAGGCACAGGGCCATCCGGACACAGAGCACAGGGCACAGGGCCATCCGGGCACAGGGCACCAGGCACAGGGCCATCTGGGCACAGGGCACAGGGCACCGGGCACAGGGCACCGGGCACAGAGCACAGGGCACAGGGCCATCCGGGCACAGGGCACCGGGCACAGGGCACCGGGCACAGGGCACAGGGCCATCC
>NW_012267427.1:313614-314038 GCF_000151885.1 Dipodomys ordii | reverse complement strand
GGGGGTGGCCATTGGGGAGGGCACAGGGGTGGCCATTGGGGAGGGCACAGGGGTGGTCTCCAGGGTGGTCGGGCCCTGCCCTTGAAGGGAGGAGGTGCCCCATCCCTGCGCCCAGCAGGCTGTTAGGGACCCCCCATCTTTTAGTGTGATCTTCCTCCCCAAGGTGAGTCGCTCCTGTGTTTCTGGTGGCCAGTGAGCGTGGTGGCTGGACTGGTCTGCCACCACGAGGCAGGAAAGATCAAGCAGACAGCCAGCCAGACAGACAGGACACATCCTATCCAGAATCCAGCAATTTCCGCTGTGACTGGGGGGCGCTGGGAGGCACTGGGGCACAGAAGGGGGAGTGTCAGCCTGGAGACCTTGGCACCTGACGGAGGCCTCCAGGGCCCTGCCCTGCCCTGCCCTGCCCTGTCCTGCCCTGCCC
>NW_012267427.1:310501-312563 GCF_000151885.1 Dipodomys ordii | reverse complement strand
CCTGTCCTGCCCTGTCCTGCCCTGCCCTGCCCTGTCCCGCCCTGCCCTGTCCTGCCCTGCCCTGTCCCGCCCTGCCCTGCCCTGCCCTGCCCTGTCCTGCCCCAAGCCAACCCTGGCTCTGGGCCCCGGGCCCGTGGCGGAGACCAGCCAGGGCAGGCCGGGCTCCTCTGGTTCTCAAGGTCCGGGAAGCTGGGGCGTCTGTCCATGGCAGCAGGTGGGGCCGTGGGTCGGGGGGCTCTCCATGGCTTCCAGAGCGTGCGTCCCCGCCAACACCTTTGCTCCTGCAGCACGGCTTTTCCTGCTCACCCCCAGGCCACGGACGCGCCCAGGGGCATAAGCCAGCAGTAACCTCCGCTGGGTTAATGGACTGCAAATGAGGACAGATTGAGCGGAGCCCTGCAGCTGTGGAGGGCAGCGGGAGTCAGCGGAAGAGGAGACGGAGGGGAGGGCAGGGGGAGCGGGGAGGGGGCACGCAGGGAGAGGGCCCTGGGGTCAGGCCCAGCTGGCCGCCCAGCCCCTTCCTCCTGTCCTTGGACCCGGGCCCTGGGCTGCCTGGGCCTCTCTGCCTGCGGTCTCTCCAGCTGTCTGGACTGGGGCTTCCTAGCCCTCCCTGGCAAGAGCTGGGGGCAGCCAGGAGTCCAGAGAGCAGCCGGGAGCAGCCTGGGGACCCTGGGACCCGTGAGTGCTGGGTCCGGGCGGAGGCCGCCCGCCGGAGGTGACAGATGGCCGGGGGGCCGCCCAGCGCCCCACGCCCCCTTCGCTTCCTAAGTGGTGGCCTGTGCCATTCCCACACTACACCGTCCTGGGCTGCGCAGACCAGGGGTGTGGATGGACACACAGCCGGCGACCTCGCAGGGCCACAGCTGCGGGACAGGGTGGGGCTGCTGGCCGGCAGGTGTCCGGCGTCTGGGGGGACGCGCAGGCCTCACGGCTCTTTCCTGTGCCTGTCCACGGCCATCGCCGGTGTGAGGCCGGCCCCGCCTGCCCGCTCCCTGTGCTGACACTGGGTGCAGGGACAGGACGTGGCCAGGCTCTGCGGCGAGACCCACGAGGAGCCCACGGAGCGGCTGCTCCTCGCTGCTCTCCCTCCGGAATCTGCCGTGGCCGGGGAGCCGCTCCAAGTGCCCGGAAGCCAAATGCGAAACAGACGGGGCAGCGCAGCCCAGCCCTGGAGCAGCGCAGCCCAGCCCTGGAACAGCGCAGCCCAGCCCTGGAACCCTCCCGGCCCAGCCCTGGAGCTCTCCTGGCCCAGCCCTGGAACCCTCCCGGCCCAGCCCTGGAGCAGCACAGCCCAGCCCTGGAGCTCTCCCGGCCCAGCCCTGGAACCCTCCTGGCCCAGCCCTGGAGCAGCGCAGCCCAGCCCTGGAGCTCTCCTGGCCCAGCCCTGGAACCCTCCCGGCCCAGCCCTGGAGCAGCGCAGCCCAGCCCTGGAGCTCTCCCAGCCCAGCCCTGGAGCAGCGCAGCCCAGCCCTGGAGCTCTCCTGGCCCAGCCCTGGAGCTCTCCCGGCCCAGCCCTGGAACCCTCCCGGCCCAGCCCTGGAGCAGCGCAGCGCAGCCCTGGAGCTCTCCCGGCCTCTGCGTGGACCACCTCAGCGTTCAAGTCTCCCAGAGCCCTGGGGTGAGAGCGTCTGGGTCCCAGAACTACGCAGAAGGACACAGAACCCTCCAGAACCACGTGGAATGACGCAAAGCTCCTGCCTGCGTGCCTCAGAACTTGTAGCAGAATGCTGGTCATGGGGAGAATGAGTTGAGGGTGACCACAGATGCTTTGTTCACCACAAAGCCTCAGGGAAACCCGGACAGAGACACAGAAGACGCAAATGCAGCTGGAACCAGCGAGGGTAAAGCCAGTCCCCTCTGGCTTGAGTCCCCAGAGTCCGCGTGGCTCCTTCAGAACCTGTCGGGCAGAGCCGGACAGGAAGAGAGGAAGCCATGGACGCAGAATGGACCATCCACTGTTTCAGAGCTATCAGACAAGCAAGCGACACAAGACCAGATCAGCTGCACGCAGGCCGTGCGACAGAGCGACCCTGTGTTTGTGAAAAGAGGCACAGGACAGAGG
>NW_012267427.1:306687-308960 GCF_000151885.1 Dipodomys ordii | reverse complement strand
GGTGGGGGGAGGGGGGAGAGCAGATGGCCCGGCCCAGGGGAACGAACGTTCTCCCCTGGAAAATAAGTGAACAGGAAAATCTCTGCCTGGAGCCACAGAGACAAGGAAGGGAAACCAATGATAAAGACGGACAGAGGACACCCAGCTAGAAGACCCGACGCAGGGCAGGGTGGAGCCCAGCGAGGGGGGGCAAGTGAAGCCCACAGACCCAGTGTCAGAGAAGAAACGTCCCTGCGTTTGAACAGAATCAGATCAACACTGAAGAAGCAGCCAGTCCGTGCCTAGTCCACACCCGGTCCACACCTAGTCCACGCCGGGTCCACGCCTAGTCCAAGCCAGGTCCACGCCGGGTCCACAGCTAGTCCACGCCGGGTCCACGCCTAGTCCACGCTGGGTCCATGCCCGGCCCACGCCTAGTCCACGCCGGATCCACGCCAGGTCCACGCCTAGTCCACGCCGGGTCCAAGCCTAGTCCACGCCGGGTCCATGCCTGGTCCATGCCAGGTCCACGCCAGGTCCACACCTAGTCCACGCCGGGTCCACGCCTAGTCCACGCCGGGTCCATGCCTAGTCCACGCCGGGTCCATGCCTGGCCCACGCCTAGTCCATGCTGGGTCCACGCCAGATCCACGCCTAGTCCACGCCGGGTCCATGCCCGGTCCATGCCTAGTCCACTCCCGGCCCACGCCTAGTCCATGCCGGATCCACGCCTAGTCCTTGCTGGGTCCATGCCCGGTCCACGCCTAGTCCACGCCCGGCCCACGCCTAGTCTACACCCGGCCCACGCCTAGTCTACACCCCGTCCACGCCTAGTCCACACCGGATCCATGCCTAGCCCACGCCTAGTCCACGCCGGGTCCACACCTAGTCCACGCCGGGTCCACACCTAGTCCACGCCAGGTCCACACCTGGTCACTCCTGGCCCACCCCTAGGTGCAGCCATTCAAACTGCCAAACACTGAAGATTGAGAAAGGTCGGCGCATCAGTGTTCACATACACACACAGGCACACACATACGCACACACAAATGCACTCACGCACATGTGCTTACACACTGACCCATGCACACACATGCACGTGTGCGGACACATTCATGCTCACACACTTGCTCTGGAATTTGAGAGTAAGATGGGCAGGTGGCTTCCCGCCTGAGAGGATGGGAGCTGAGGCTCTACGGAACGCGTCCTGAGCCTGCATCCACAGCGTCCTGAGCCTGCGTCCACGGCGTCCTGAGCCTGCATCCACGGCGTCCTGAGCCTGCGTCCACGGCGTCCTGAGCCTGCGCCCGCGGCGTCCTGAGCCTGCGCCCGCGGCGTCCTGAGCCTGCGTCCACAGCGTCCACAGCGTCCTGAGCCTGCGCCCAAAGCGTCCTGAGACTGCGCCCACAGCGTCCTGAGCCTGCGCCCGCGGCGTCCACAGCGTCCTGAGCCTGCGCCCACAGCGTCCTGAGCCTGCGCCCACGGCGTCCTGAGCCTGCACCCACAGCGTCCACAGCGTCCTGAGCCTGCGCCCACAGCGTCCTGAGCCTGCGTCCACGGCGTCCTGAGCCTGCGCCCAAAGCGTCCTGAGACTGCGCCCACAGCGTCCTGAGCCTGCGCCCGCGGCGTCCTGAGCCTGCGCCCGCGGCGTCCTGAGCCTGCGTCCACAGCGTCCTGAGCCTGCGCCCACGGCGTCCTGAGCCTGCGTCCACGGCGTCCTGAGCCTGCATCCACGGCGTCCTGAGCCTGCGCCCGCGGCGTCCTGAGCCTGCGCCCACGACGTCCTGAGCCTGCGTCCACAGCGTCCTGAGCCTGCATCCACGGCGTCCTGAGCCTGCACCCACAGCGTCCACAGCATCCTGAGCCTGCGTCCACAGCGTCCACAGCGTCCACAGCGTCCTGAGCCTGCGTCCACAGCGTCCTGAGCCTGCGCCCACAGCGTCCTGAGCCTGCGCCCGCGGCGTCCTGAGCCTGCACCCACGGCGTCCTGAGCCTGCGCCCGCGGCGTCCTGAGCCTGCGTCCACAGCGTCCTGAGCCTGCGCCCGCGGCGTCCTGAGCCTGCGTCCACGGCGTCCTGAGCCTGCGTCCACAGCGTCCTGAGCCTGCGCCCACAGCGTCCTGAGCCTGCGCCCGCGGCGTCCTGAGCCTGCACCCACAGCGTCCACAGCATCCTGAGCCTGCGTCCACAGTGTCCACAGCGTCCTGAGCCTGCGCCCGCGGCGTCCTGAGCCTGCGCCCGCGGCGTCCTGAGCCTGCGTCCACGGCGTCCACAGTGTCCTGAGCCTGCGTCCAC
>NW_012267427.1:294855-295537 GCF_000151885.1 Dipodomys ordii | reverse complement strand
AGAGAGGGAGAGAGAGGAAGAGGGAGAGAGGGAGAGGGAGAGAGAGAGAGAGAGGGAGAGAGAGGAGGAGAGAGAGGGAGAGAGAAAGAGAGGGAGAGAGGTCCCACTCAGCCACGTTTTCAATGAAAACATCCAGTGCATAGAATTGCTCAAGAGGCCACTCATGCCTGGGGGGGGCAGGCGGGAGAGGGGAGCCACAGGGGAGGGCATATGGCTCCCATGGTCCCCTGGGGACCCCAAGGGACTCCAAGAAGACCCGATCTGCACCCCACATCGAGGCCACCCCCGTCCCTGGCCACGCTGCCCACAGCAGGGCAGGTGCACAGAGGAGGCGGACATGGCCAGCTGGGTGTAAGTGGGGGAGGGGGGGAGGGGGGGCGGCCAGGGCGACCTGGGGGGAGGGGGAGGGGACTTACCCAGGAGGAGGGAGACCCCCTCCAGGGGACCTTGCCTCCAGGAGGCTGGGGTCGGAGGGCTGTAAAGCTGAGTCTGGGGCCCTGCGGGTGTGACTGGGACTGGAGACAAATCTGTCCCCCCCAGGGCCAGGTGGGCTTCCCACGGAGCCAGTGTCCCTGGCTCCTACCCGCGGCGCAGCCCCAAAGCCCGTGGTCTCCCTCCTCCTGGGTAAGTCCCCGCCCAGTACCTGCACGCCTGCAGGCAGCCCTCTCTCCTGCCTCAGTAC
>NW_012267427.1:292972-293659 GCF_000151885.1 Dipodomys ordii | reverse complement strand
CCGCGGCGTCCTGAGCCTGCGCCCGCGGCGTCCTGAGCCTGCGTCCCTTTTTGGGCTTGAACTCATTATACGCCATCTGAGCCCCTGCACGTGCACAGTTATTTGTCAATTAAACATTTAAAACACTTGAAACCAGAAAGTAAAATAGCTGCCAATCTGGACGTATATACCGTTGGAGGAAAGAATAGTCTTCAAAAAGCAAAGGAAAACAAAGCTATTTGTAGACAAGAAAGTCTCAACCATGTGTTCCCCAGAACCACCAGGGAGGAGCCGGGGTCCCCAGCCCGACTCGCAGCCCGCGGGGGGATTGGCGGTGCTCCGTCTAGCTACGTGGGCAGCGTCCACGCGGAGAAGGGCAGATGGAGGCAAAACGCTGCAGGCCTGGCTCGTTCGCATTTTCTAGGAAGCGGTCAAAGGAGTCATTCGCGATTATTTCTCCCACGCTTTCTGCCCTGATTAGCTGTGGACGGGTCTTCGCGGCGCCGCGGCCGTCTGTGCTGTGGACGGGTCTTGGTGGCGCCGTGGCCGTCTGTGCTGTGAACGGGTCTTCGCGGCGCCGCAGCCGTCTGTGCTGTGGACGGGTCTTCGCGGCGCCGCGGCCGTCTGTGCTGTGGACGGGTCTTGGTGGTGCCGTGGCCGTCTGTGCTGTGGACGGGTCTTGGTGGCGCCATGGCCGTCTGTGCTGTG
>NW_012267427.1:280065-282385 GCF_000151885.1 Dipodomys ordii | reverse complement strand
CTCCCAGAGCACGGGGCCCAGGCTGCCCGGCCCAGGGCACGGGGCCCAGGCTGCCCGGGGCCTCCCAGAGCACGGGGCCCAGGCTGCCCGGCCCCAGCCACCGCACAGCAGCACAATCAACCCTGCAGCAGCTGTGGGGACTCACCCCAGCCCAGGGCACGGGGGGGGGGGCTCAGGGGGGCTCACCCCAGCCCAGGGCACGGGGGGGCTCAGGGGGGTTCACCCCAGCCCAGGGCATGGGGGGCTCAGGGGGGGCTCACCCCAGCCCAGGGCACGGGGGGGCTCAGGGGGGTTCACCCCAGCCCAGGGGGGGGCTCAGGGGGGCTCACCCCAGCCCAGGGAGGGGGTGTCTCACCCCAGCCACCGCACAGCAGCACAATCAACCCTGCAGCAGCTGTGGGGACTCACCCCAGCCCAGGGCACGGGAGGGGGGGCTCAGGGGGGCTCACCCCAGCCCAGGGAGGGGGTGTCTCACCCCAGCCTGGGGCCTGGGGGGGCCGTCCACTCGGCTGTGTCCAGGCCTGCAGAGCGTCAGCCCTGGTGAGCAGAGGGAGGACAGCTGTCCTGCTCTGGGCCTTGCCCAGGCAGCGCCTCCCCAGGCTGCCCCCCCTGCCTGCTGACACCCCTCCACCTCGCTTTGGGGGCCACCTCCTGGGAAGGCCCTACCCTCTGAGGGACAAGGCAGCGCGACCTCATCTGCCCTCGGCCGAGTCACAGCCCCGGGCCGAGGGGCCCAGGTGAGTGGAGGCTTCAGCGGGCACGTGAATGTGGGAGGTGGGGTCCCCGGTGGCTGGCTTTGTCAATGAGACTAAGCAGACAGGCCTCAGTGGTGTCAAGTGACTTGATTTTTGGTCACCAAGAGAGAACTGGAGGCTCTGGCCTCCGCTGGAGCCCAGTTCAGTAGAAGCCTGCCAATCCTGGCCACTCCATAACATGGTGGCCAAAGCACAGGCCCGGGGGGAGAAGGGTCAGTATTGTGACGGTCAGAGCTGAGGTTTGGGGATGCTTGTTATGCAGCACTGTAACAGCGTGAGCTGACTAATGCAGGGGAGGTAAACACAAGCCTGGAGGAGGCTCGTCTCTCTCCTCCATGGGCAGCTCTGGCTGAAGTGACCATGTGGTGAGACTCTTCAGAGGGCCCAGGGGCGGCCCTCATCCCCAGCAGGTGTGCCCGCAGGACGCGGGGCTCCGCACGCCTCTGGAGTGACCCAGGGGCAGCATTCTGGGACTTCTAGAGGGGGCAGGAGGAGCCATGAGCCTTCCTCTTTCACACTGGAATGTGAAGATCTGCCTCATTCTGCCAAGTAGTCTCATAGAATCCTGTTCTTGTTCCTGGAAGTGCCGGGATGTGTGCACAGTGCCGGGCACTGAGAGATGGGACCACACCTTGGATTCCAGGAAGGTATGGGCAATCCTAGTTTGGGATCCAGGGCCTCCACCTCTGAGGCCCCAGCCTCCCCCTGCCATGCGGCCTCCTGGGTCTGTGGGCAGCTCTTGGGAGCAGGCCTGCTGGAGGCGTCCGGGGAAAGATGGGGCCTGAGCTGGCATTCAGCGAGACCCCAGTAGCTGCTGCAGAGACCCCATTGCAGGACAAAGGCGGGGTGGGCGGGCTGGTGGGGCGCAGACTCGGCCCTGGCACATGCTCTGCACTAGCGAGGCAGAGGTGGCTCTGTCCCGAGAGCCGACTCCCCCCACCCTCCACCCCGTGCTGACCAGGGTCCTGGGGCTGCCCCGGGGCCACCGTCCTCTGCCCTTTCTGGTGGGGTGGGGTGAAAGTCATTGTCTGGGAGACAGAGCCTGCAGAGAATGCCTTCAGGCTGGTGCTGGTGGCTCACGCCTGTCATCCTAGCTACTCAGGAGGCTGAGATCCATGGAGGACGGCAGTTCAAAGCCAGCCCTGTCAGGAAGGTCCGTGAGACTCTGATCTCCAATAAAGCACCCAGAAAACCAGAAGTGGTGCTGTGGCTCAAGTGTAGAGCGCTCGCCTTGAGCTGAAGCGCTGAGGGACAGCGCCCAGGCCCAGAGTTCAAGCCCCACGACCACAATCAACAACAACAAAAATAGAATCCCTTCAGGCACAACTGGTAGCTCCCAGAGAGACGGGGAGGAGGAAGTTCAAGGTCATCTCAGCCAGTAGCGAGCCCCGTGGGGCGCCAGGGCTCTGGCCCTTGATGCAGTAACCCCCCCCCTCGCTGACCCCTCTGCCTGGCCACAGCCCCTGCCCTCCGGGGGGAGGGGCAGCAGAGGCCCCGCGGGTCCCGCATGGCCAGAGCCAGCAAGGGAGGCACACACACCCTCAGGACGCCCCAAGCTCACAACG
>NW_012267427.1:276999-280015 GCF_000151885.1 Dipodomys ordii | reverse complement strand
TCTGTGCTGTGGACGGGTCTTGGTGGCGCCGTGGCCGTCTGTGCTGTGGACGGGTCTTGGTGGCGCCGTGGCCGTCTGTGCTGTGGACGGGTCTTCGCGGCGCCGCGGCCGTCTGTGTGTGCGTTGAACTTCGGCGGGACCCATCCCCCTTCCGTGGCCCCCCCATCTCCGCTGGCTTCACCATCCACGTCCACGCGTGCCCAGGGAGGCCTGCGGCCTGGGCCTCTCTCCCCTTCCCTCACCGGTGCCCACCCCAGCCACGGCCTGACTTCCAGTCCTGCCACTCGCGCTCTGGGTGTGTGCCCGGGCTGGAGGGGGCTCCAGCCAGGCACACGAGCACTGGCCGTGTTTTCATTGGCGTAACCTTGGGCTGGACTGATTTCAATTAGACACCAACTGCTCACAGAGAGATGTAAACGTGTGCAACTCACCAACTAGTGGATTGGGAACAGGAGAAAACTGAAGCCCCGTTAACTACCCTGTGGCTCCTGCCGGCCTGGGTGTGCCCCCAGGAGCCGCCCCAGCCCTCAGGAGGAGAAGTCAGGCTCAGCCGCACCCGGCGCCCGCCCCTCGCCTGCCATCCCAGCCACTCAGGAGACCGAGATCGAGGATCACAGCTCAAAGCCAGACCCACCAGGAGCTCCTGAGACTCTTATCTCCGATAGACTGCTCAGAAAACTGGAAGTGGCGCTGTGGCTCAGTGGTTGCGCGCTGGCCTTGAGCTGAAGAGCTGAGGGACGGTGCCAGGCCCAGAGTTCAAGCCCCACGACTAATAAAAAAATAAAGTAAAACTCATCTGCTCTCTTACCCATCATCCTTCCCTGTGGGGCAGCCCAGCTCTCCCCAGGCCGTGGGAACCGGGGCCACATGTGGCCCCTCCATTTTCCTACCCAGCCCCCCGACCTGTCCCCTTGTTTCTGGATCAGGGGAGAGGGGCAAGCAGAGAGCACCCTAGGAAAAAAAAACACCTGTGCCAGGTGGAGCGCCAGGAAGACCCCACGCCAGCCCCACGGCCTGAGGGCAGGGCGCCCAGCCGAGTCTGAGCCCTCCCCAACAGGCCAGGCCTCAGTTTCTCTTTGGTGCCACAAGGCTTCCAACCTAAACCAGGGGGTCCCCTCCCCCGAATGAGCACCCAGACAGCAGTGCCTCGGTTGCTCCCATTTGCCAGGCCTGGGCAGAGTGCGGTGGTGGAGGTCATGGGCGGGGAGGGCCAGGCGGGCAGGGCCAGGCCCTGGGGCTGCCCCGGGCTCCCGCCCCGGAGGGTCAGCCCTGGCTGGCACGGGAGGGGGAGAGCCAGGAGAGGCTCCGCTCCGGAGCTTTCCTCTGGATCCGATCTCAATTACCATCCCTGGACCGCAGGGCGGCTTTATGGAGTGGAAAAAATCCATTAAGGTTTTTAAAGCAAAGCTCAGGGCGTAATGGCCTCATTGTCGGGCGCCCTGTTGCGAGTCCCCCCCACCCGCCCACCCCGTCCGCCGGCTCAGGTGTGGGCCAAGCCTCGGGGCAGCTGAGCGAGCCGGACCCCAGGCAGCCCCCTCCGGGGGGCTGAAGGGGCCACTGTGCCACCCCGGGCTCACAGGGCTTTCCCATTGTTCCTTCTGGAACTTCGCAGGGACCTGGCCTCTCCAGGCTGGCCCAGCCCGGGCCCAGCAGACACCTCTTCTAGGAAGCCCTCCCCGGTTACCTATTGGGAAGGGAGCTCATTTTGCTAACACCTATAGCAGCCTGGGTTTCCCCAATGCAACGCTCTGTGTCCCTTCCTGTGTCCCTGCAGGTGGGGTCCGGGATGGGGGCCCAGCACCCAGGTAGCTCCCACCAGGGAACGTCTCCAGCTCTGCCTCCTTGGGGACTCTGGTCTCCCCCGCTACAGCCCCCTCCCCCACCCCTGCAGTTCCCCAGCCCCTGGTGCCTCCCAGCTCCCCTTCCTGTTCCTCGGGAACCCCACTCCAGCCCCGGGCACAGAAGCTGCAGTGCCGATGTCCTGGGGCAGGGAACAGGCAGACCCCTGCCCAAGGCCGTCTGCGGGAGTGAGGCCAGGGCCCCCGGGCCCTCCAGCCCCCCCCCCGCCCTCCTCACACGCCCTCCGGCCTGTGCCACAGGGGTGAGGGCGGGGGCTGGGGAGCCACGCCAGGGAGTCGCCTTGAATTGGCAGGGAGGGAAGGGCACACGGGCCATCTCCCGGCTTCCCAGAGCCCTGGGGGCCGCGCCACCACCAGTGGCGGAGGAGAGGCCTGGGCAGCCCAGGGCAGGGTGAGGCGCCAGCGTGGGTCTTAGGGAAACTGAGGCCGGGGTGAGGTTGAAGCGCATGGGGGCGGGTCGTGGGAGGGGCGGGCTGTGGAGGACCGGGAGGCCCTGGGGTCCCCTCGGCCGGGGTGCTCAGCCACGGATAATGGGGGGCTCCAGCGGGCCCCCACAGACGGCCCTGGGCAGGTCTGTGCTACCCCAGCAGCCTCTCGCGCTCCCTGCCCCATGTCCGTCCGTCTGTCCACACAGGCCAGGCCGCCTTGGGAGCAGAGTCCCTCCCCCAATCTGAGAATGTTCCTGAAGGAAAACTGCTTTACCAGGAGACCCCGTGGCCGCCGGCCCTGCTCTGCCAGATTAGCTGTGGAGCACCTGACGATTTTCATTAACGCCATCTTCAGACTTGATTATAATTACCCTCCAGCCTGGCTTCTGGCACGGCAGATTGGGAGCGGACACATTAATCAAACCACCGATCACTTCGGAACGCTGGAGCCTGAACTCCAGCCGGGATGGAGAGGCCGGCGGGGCCGGAGCACCCCTCCCCCAGCGTTTGGGACTCAGCCCCCCCCACCCATGGGAGCCCTGGGTCACCTTTGTGCCTCTCCCACTGGCTTGTGGCAAGGAGGAAACACGGTTTGCTGTTTGGGGACAGGGAGAGCTGAGGCTCAGAGAGGTCCTGGGGCTTCCTGAAGGTCACACAGCACTTTAGAGATCAGGGGTGAAGCCCAGGTGCAGTGCCCCTGGCGGGGGTGGCTTTTACTCTTTAAGCTTT
>NW_012267427.1:264418-267387 GCF_000151885.1 Dipodomys ordii | reverse complement strand
CCCCCCCAGGGCTGCCCCTCCCCCCGTGGCCCCCCAGGGCTGCCCCTCCCTCCCCCGTGCCCCCCCCAGCAGGGCAGGGCTGTTCTTCTCACCCAGAGGCACCAAGCAAAAAGCACCACTTCCAGAACTTTCCTGAAAACCACCCATGCCACGCCAGCACCCAGTCCAACCAGGGGGGACGGGACCAGGACATGGCCGCGGTGACCGGAGCCGGGAAGGTGGATGAGGCGTCCAGCCCCATCAGGCCGGGCCGGGACGCCACACGAGCCACGGCCGAGACGCTCAGCGTCACCCCAGCGTGGGTCCTCACAGGGGAAGAGCACATGCAGAAGAGCCTGCCCCTGCCCCCGCCCCACCCCCAGCCCCGGCCCCGCCACCCCGGGCCCCTGGAGGGTGTCCCCAGTCCCTTACCTAGGCCCCGCAGGAGGGGGGCGAGGGGGAAGCAGTTCTTGGGACCCAAGCCGTGTCCGCGTCTCCCCGCACCCCGTGCGGCGGGCAGAGCCTGGAAGCTGGGTGGGCGCGGCTCTGGGGGGAGGGGTGGAGAATTCGTGGCCGCACCTGCCGAGGCCCAGCCCAGGGGCCAGCTGCCCAGGCCGGGCGCGGGCCGGGCGGGCCGCTGTCCCCGTGGGAGTGTGGGCGCAGGCTGCGTGCCAGCCGCTCCGGCGCTCCGGCTGAAGCGGTGGTTTATTTTTAGAGCTCGGCCCTTCCCCAGACGCCAGGATCCCAGCTGAGATGTTCAGAAGCTCAAAGCTCGCCGTTCCCGGCCCAGTCGCCACTTACCGAGAAAGAGGCCCTTAAAGGACGCTGTCCCCGCGCACACCTGCGTCCCCAGGACGCTGCCGGCTCTGCTCCCAGGGCTCGGGAGTCGGGCCTCCCCCGCGCCGTGGAAGAGGACAGAACAGAGGGTCAGACGGTCCGGAAGGAGGAGAGGCCCTCACTGCTCACTCGGTGCCTCTCTCCCCACCGGGGGGCATGGCATCCCATCATAGAAGATTCTGGAAACATGTTCAGGAGTCAGGAGACGGTGGGCGCCCCCTGGCTCCTGGGGACCGAGGATCGTAGAGGGAAGAGGCCGGGCAGCAGACTCTGAAGGGTGATCTGCCTTCAAGGCTGCCAGGGGCCGGGCACCAGTGGCTCACGTCTGTCATGCTAGGTACTCAGGAGGCTGAGATCTGAGGATCTGGGGTCCCTGGCACGGTCCCCTCCTCTGCCTGGATCCCCACCACCACAGCCGTGGCGGCCACCCAGTTCCCCCACTGGCCCGGGGTCGGGTCCCCCCTGCCCCCGGCCTGGGGCTTCTCAGGACGGACGCACTGCAGTGGGCGGCTCTGGCCTGGTGCAGGCCATTTCCCTCTCTCTGGACCCCTCAGGCCCTTGCTCCCCAAGTGGCGCCCCGGGCCGTGCCAGCCGAGGGTGGGCCTTGCCGAGGACGGCGCTGGTGCCAGTGCCGGCAGCGTGGGGCTGCTCTGTCTCTGGTTCAGCTGATCTTGGCAGGGTCTGTTTAAGGAGTCCTAGTGCACAAAGCAACCCAGCCCCGGGCCGGCTTCCACGCAGAGAGTGCGGGGCCAGGCTGGTTCTGTGAAGGGCTCTCAGCCCCGAGCGCGGTCTCTGGGCTCCTCTGCTCTGCCCACCATCCAGTGGGGCAGGGGCAGGGGCTGGCCAGGCCTGCCTGCCACCGTCCTCCTCCTCCTCCTCTAGCTGGGAGTGGCCCTAGAGCTGCCTCTGTGCTTGGAGCAGGCTGGCCGGCCCCTTGAGGCACAGATGCTGGGGGACCAGGTGTCCCCACCCCTGGCTCCCTGGAGGCTGTCAGGGCTGTGAAGGCCTCAGGACAGCAGAGACCCCGCCCCCAAGCAGGTGACCCCCCCCAGCTCTCTTCTGCATCTGACTCTTCAGGATTCACATGCTCTTGTGGGAGGAAAGTGCCCCCCAAAACAGGACCTCAGCCCCCAAAGGCGCCCGCTCCAAAGGCGGGCGGTTCGTATTCGGGGGCCCCAGCCCTCTCACAGAGGAGGGGGGTCAGGGCCAAGGACGACAGCACGCTGCGGGTTATCTCAAAGTGTTTTCTAAAAAGTGTTTAAGATTCTGGGAAACTATGCCACGTGAGTACAGTTGATCACAGACTATAAATCAGAAGACAGCTCTGTCTACGATGGGCGATTCTCTGGGTACCAGGAGGCAGGAGGGAGGAAGGAGCGGGTGCCCGGGCCCCCCTGGGCCAGGCCTCCGCCCCAGAGCCGCCAGGCCTCCGCCCCAGAGCCCAGAGCCGCCAGGCCTCTGCCCCAGAGCCCCCTTTCCCTTGGATATCCCCGGCCACAGACCCACCTGCCGCCCCTCCCCCAAGCCCTTGCCCGTTCCTCCCAATGTCTTCTGACATTGCCGTGCCTGGGCCCCTGGGCCAGCGAAGCCCTGGTGCGCGTGTGCACACGTGTGCAGGGGTGTGCTATGTGACTGTGTGCACACATGTGCAGCGTGTGTGCATGTATATGTATGGTGTGTGTTACGTGTGTGGTGTGGTGTGTGCACGCATGTGCATGTATATGTGTGGTATGTGTGTTACATGTGTGGTGTGGTGTGTGCACGCATGTGTATGTATATATGTGGTGTGTGTTACATGTGCGGTGCTGTGTGTGCACGTGTGTGTACATGTGTGGTGTCTGCTATATGTGTGGTGCGGTATTTGCATGCATGTGCATGTGTATATGTGTATGATGTGTGAGTGCATGTGGATACATGGGTGTGTGGTACACATGTGGTGTGGTGTGTGAGCGTGCTGTGTGTATTTGTGGTGTGTGTGTGTGTTTCCTAATTTTGGACAAAGGGAAGAATAAATTCCAGTCTAGTTCAGGAGGAAACAAGTTAAAGAATTCAGAATGTGCCCAGATGCTTGTAAAGGGACAGTCGGCTGTCCCCACCCCCACCCAGGCCCCTCTGCTGTCCCCACCCCATGGCCCCCGCCCGGGCCCCTCTGC
>NW_012267427.1:255973-263720 GCF_000151885.1 Dipodomys ordii | reverse complement strand
TGGCCCCTCTGCTGTCCCCTGCCCGTGGCCCCTCTGCTGTCCCCACCCCGTGGCCCCTGCCCGTGGCCCCTCTGCTGTCCCCACCCCCACCCCGTGGCCCCTCTGCTGTCCCCACCCAGTGGCCCCTGCCGGCCCCACCCCCTCCTGCTGCAGGGGTATCAGCTGAGAGCTGGGGGGGCAGGGATGGCAGCCACAGTGACCTCTGCCCTCAGGGGCCCTGGCTCCCACCCCAGGCCTCGAGCCCTGACGCCTGGGCCTGCCCTAGCTCTGGCGGTGACAGCTCCTGAGGCCTTGCCTCTGGCCGTGATCATGGTATCCCACAAGACCAGCCCGACTCCTCGTGGTGGAGAAGGAACAGCTTCAGTATCCCCCTGAGAATCCAGGGGGTTCTGGGCTCTGGTCCCGAGAGGCCCAGGCCACTGAACGCCGGGGCCACTGGGCAGTACGGTGGCCAGCAGTTTGGCCCTGGTCCCTTTGGAGCACCATGAAAACCACAGTCCCTAGGGACAGCGGTTGGCCACCAGAGAGGCAGGCAGTCCGTGGATGGAGCTGGCCCAGAGCAGGGCAGGCCAGGCAGTGTCCATGAGCTGCTGGGTGACACACCAGCTCCCTCCTCCCTCCCCAACTGTCCAACGAGGGGGCCAGACCTCTGGGCCCAGCAGCCAAAGGAGGGCAGAGGCACGGAAAGCTGACTGGCGGGCGGCGGCCTCTGTCCACGCCAGGACGCTGTGTCAGGCACCATGCTGGCTTCCCCTCTGCAGCTTTGCCACTTCCGAGCTGGGCAAGCAGACCTGGTTTAGCAAGGGCAATGGTTCTGGGCAGGCCCAAAGGGTGAGCAAGGTGGACCCCAAACCGAGGTGACCCATGGACCCCGCTTTGGCCAGATAGACACGTCCTTCTTTGCCTTTGCCCAGCTGCGAAGATTACCCAGGTTCTGAGCATTCAAAGGAAACCGATTTGGACAGCACCCCCATAGCTCCTGACCTTGACAGTAGGCATGAAAAAGGGAGGAGCATTTGTGCTTTTTCCGTTTGCTTCCAGGCTTTAACATCTGAGTCTGACCTTGTTAAGATAATGCAGTCCCTCGGTCTTCTCCCCCGGCTCCCTGCAGCCTGGGGGGCTGGGGGGGTCAGCCTGCCTCTGGGGGCTCCCTGCAGCCTGGGGGGCTGGGGGAGTTGCCCTCTGACCTGATCCCAGAGGTCACCTGGGTAGTGCAGCCGGCAGGACGTCTGCCTGACAGGCCACACCGCCAGCACCAGAAGATGGCCAAGATCCGAAGACAGCACGTGATTCTTTCAAGTAAAAGACACATGAAAGAGCCATTCCTGAAAAAACGTTCTTTAGGGAAACAGTGTTGCAGGGCGACGGCGGCTGTCACGGCTGTCACCCTAGAGACTCAGGAGGCGGAGATCTGAGGATCACAGTTCAAAGCCAGCCTGGGCAGCAAAGCACAGGAGACTCTTACCTCCAATCAACTACAAGAAGAAAAAGGAGAAGCGGACGGGGTGGGGACAGGGGAAAGGAAAGGAAAGGGAAGAAGGGAAGGGAAGAGGGAGGACATGAAGCTGTGGCTCAAGTGGTAAGATGCCAGCCTTGAGCAAAAAAAAAGAGAAAAACCTCAGAGGCAGCACCCAGGCCCTGAGTTCAAACCCCAGGACCAGCACCAGGAGAGAAAGAAAGAAAGAAGGAAGGAAAGAAAGAAGGAAGGAAAGAAAGAAGGAAGGAAAGAAAGAAAGAGAAAGAAAGAGAGAAAGAAAGAGAAAGGAAGAGAGAAAGAAAGAGAGAGGGAGAGAGGGAGGGAAGGAGGGAGGGAGGGAGGGAGGGAGGAGGGAGGGAGGAAGGAAGGAGGGAGGGAGGGGGGGAGGGAAGGCAAGGTAAAGTGTGTTTTCTATTGGATCGTTAACAGGATATTTTTTTTTCTTTTTTTTTTTTTTGGGTCCGGTCGTGGGGCCTGAACTGAACTCTGGGCCTGGGCGCTGTCCCTCAGCTCTTCAGCTCAAGGCTAGCCCTCTACCACTTGAGCCACAGCGCCACTTCCGGCTTTTTTCTTTTTGCTTATGTGGTGCTGAGGAATCGAACCCAGGGCCTCATGCATGCAAGGCAAGTGCTCTACCACTGAGCCACCTTCCCAGCCCAACCGGATATTTTTTTAAAGATTCTGCTTTATGGATAATAGTTTATTTTCGTACTGAGTGTCTCCTAGAGAAAAGGGGCTGGCCCCCTTCATGAGTCCTAGGAGTCTTTTTTCTCCTTGACAGAGTGAAATCTTTCTGTTTGGGTTGTAAGAAGTTAGGAGTAATAGGTTTCCTTTTTGAAATGCAAATCCGAAGGCAAGGCTCGGGACTGGAAAACAAGCCATCCTCTGCAGGCCGGCCAGGCGGCCGTGCAGCTACACAGAGTCTGATTTCCCAGGCCGGGGAAGCCACCTGAGGGGCTTTTTCCATGTCTCAGTTGCTCCAGGTGTTGGCACTCAGGCCCTGGGGTGCTGCACAAAGGGCTTTTGTGTCTACCCCATCCTGTGGAGCCCAGCCACTTCCAGGTCGGTCCTAAGCTGTTTCTCTGTGGTGGATTTAAGATTAAGAAGGATTGTTTTCCCCCTCTCTCTTTTCTTTGCTGGGTCAAAAAGTTACAATGTGGAGTCACAACGTGGCTAAGACAACTTGACCTTTTGTGGGAAGACCTGTCTTTGGTGGGGACCCCATGCTCTGTAGCCTGCAGGAAACGAAGGATTCTCTGCTGGGTAAAGTTAAGGGCTTGAGCACCCTTGCTATGGGTTTGTTGTTGTGGTTGTTTTGTTGTTTTGTTTTTGTCGGTTGTGGGGCTTGAACTCTGGGTCTGGGCGCTGCCCCTCAGCTCTTCAGCTCGAGGCTAGCGCTCTACCACTTGAGCCACAGCACCACTTCCGGCTTTTTCTGCTTATGTGGTGTTGAGGAATCGAACCCAGGGCCTCAGGCATGCGAGGCGAGTGCTCTACCACTGAGCCACCTTCCCAGCCCTGTTTTGTTTTGGGGAGGATAGGGTTTTGCCATCAGTGTAGGATCTGAAGCCTAACATTGAGCTGTACAGCCACGTCTCCTCAGTCTCCCTCGGCTATTTTTAGCATCAGATTGAATGTTTTCCTTGTGAACACAGAAGCAAGATTCTAGTGGTTGAAAAACAATCACTTGCTGATTTCCACGAGTTTGATCATAAATGCCTTAGAGAAGGATCCGGAAGGTAATGGCAAAAACTTAGAAACGCCACAGTTAAGACTTTGAGAAACGAGTTAGCAGCAGCTTGGTGTTCCTTTTGCTGACAGCCGTTGGGGACGGTTATGATTGGCAGCCGGCCCCCTCGCTGCGCCCGCTCCTGTGAGGGGGAAACTTCCTTCTGTCTGCTGTGCAAAGCAGGCAGTTACCTGATGAATTTCACGGCAGCTAGAAATATATTCTCCCCTTTAAGTCATAGGTTATTAAGAAAGGCATGGAGTCATTCACAAATCACATTTTGTTCAGATATAATCTGTTATTACTCTGTTATTTTTTTTACTTCTATTTACTTCAATTGTGCTTAGACAGACCATTCATTATGATTTCATACCTTTGATATTCATCAGAATTTGTTTCATGGTCCAGCTCTTTGGCATGTCATTCATTTCTGGATAGGACCCTGTACTGAAGCCTGTGAGCAGCCTCAGACCTCAGTACCCCATCTAGCTTGGATTGCAGGCACAAACCACCACCCTCAGATACACTGCTAGAGATAGGGTCTCGATCTAACTTTTTATCCAGGCTGGCTTTAAACCTTCGTCCTCCTGCTCTGGGCTGCCTGGGTAGCTGGGGACACAGGTGTGAGCCGCCATCAGGGACAGGTGTGAGCGGCCATCAGGGACAGGTGTGAGCGGCCATCAGGGACAGGTGTGAGCCGCCATCAGGGACAGGTGTGAGCCGCCATCAGCACCTCTGCTCCTCCTGCTTCCTGAAGGTCTTATCGGTCTATTTTCATATGTGCAAACTACGGGCTTCCGCGCTGTTGGTTCCCAAACCCCTCCCTTGTAAACGGGTCCCGCCCCACGGGGGCCACAGAGCCCCACTACTTCCTGCCCTCCTTCCTTCCGCTACTTCCTGCCCTCCTTCCTTCCGCTACTTCCTGCCCTCCTTCCTTCCGCTACTTCCTGCCCTCCTTCCTTCCGCTACTTCCTGCCCTCCTTCCTTCCGCTACGTGTGTTCATTGTGCCCATTGTGGTAGTTCAGACACACACATGTCATGTTTTACTCAGAATAACCCCTGCTGCTTTCTACCTGCGCTCCATCTCCTGTTGATGGATTGATTAGCTCTAGATTTTGAGGAATGTTTGTGTGTATTGTGGCATTCCAGGTGGGTGAATGTTTTTTCCCTTAGAATTCAGTGGCTGGGCGCGGGTGGCTCACGCCTGTCATCCCCGCTGAGACCCGAGGACCCTGGCTCAAAGCCATACTGGGAAGGAAAGTCCATGAGACTCTAATTTCCAATCAACTACCAAAAAGCCAGAAGTGAGGTGCTGGCCCAGGTGGTAGAAACTCCAGAACAGCCCTCAGGAACTGAGTTCAAGGCCCAGGACGGCCCCTACCCCTCAAAGAACAAAGTCTAGTGAGCTGTTGTGGGTTCTGGCTGGCTCCCTGCCTGTTCCTCCCGTGACGCCCTTCCTCCAGCTGTGCTGGGATTTTTCTCTTTATTCTTGATTTTCATCAGCCTGAATGCAGATGCGTGAGGGGCGCTGGCTTTTCCTTCATGTTCATCCACTTGATTTTGCAGTGATTTTACACAGTTTCCACCAAATTAACGCTCATAGGGCTCTGCAAAGACTTTTCTTTCCAATCTAAGTCTCTATGAGTTCTAGTTATCCATCTTTCTCTCTTCCTCTCTCTCTCCCTCCCTCCCCGCTTCCCTCTCTGGTCCAGGAGTTTGAACTCAGGATCTTATGCTTGCTAAGCAGATGCTCTACAGATGGGGATCCGCTCCCAGACATTTTCACTCTCATCATTTTTCAAATAGAGTCTTGCTTTTTCTCCAAGCCAGGATGAACCTGATCCTCCTAGGTCTACTTTCCTAAAAGCGGAGATGACAGACAGCCACCAGTGAGCCTGTTTATCAGTTGAAACAGGGTCTCACGAGCATTATTATGATCATGATATTTAGTTGTTTATTTTTGCTGTTGCTGGCCTTACACCACAATCCTAATCTCTGGCTCTCAGATAGCTGGGATCCAGTGCACAGGCCCCGGCACCTGAGCGCTTTTGTCTTGTGGTGTTTTTGCCACAGCTCCAGCTGGCGGAGCAGGCTCGGGGTCGTGGGTGAGCGTCTCGGGGCAGGGCACCTGCCACACTTCAGAAGCACTTTTTCTTTTTACCGGATTGTTTGGTACAGTCGGCGCAGTAGGCAAAGTTTCCTTTTCTGTCAGAAGATCTTCCAGCAGACCGCGTTATAATTAGCTGTCATGTTTTCCGAGGCCTTTCTTGTTTGTGTGAGTTTTCCTGACTTCCTTTGTTTTGGATACTTTGACAGTTTTAAGCCTGACTGCTCAGGTATTGTGCAAAATACTCCTTAATTGGCGTTTGCTTGTTTTTTGACAGCTTTGGCATTTGAACTCAGGGCCTTACACTTGCAAGGTAGGAACTCTACTCCTTGAACTATGTCTCAGGCCTTTTTTTAACTTTTTTTTTGTTGGTCATGGGGCTTGAAGTCTGGGCCTGGGTGCTGGTGGTTAATTGGAGATAAGCCGGGCACCGGTGGCTCACGCCTGTCATCCCAGCTACTCAGGAGGCTGAGATCTGAGGATCACAGTTCAAAGCCAGCCCAGGCAGGAAAGTCTGTGAGACTCTTATCTCCAATGAACCACCAGAAAACCAGAAGTGGCGCTGTGGCTCAAGTGTAGAGTGATTGCCTTGAACTGAAGAACTGAGGACAGCGCCCAGGCCCAGAGTTCAAGACCCATGACCGACAAAAACAAAAACAAAAAATCAAAAAAAAAAAAAGTCTCATGGACATTCCTGCCTGGGCTGGCTTTGAACCACATCTTTCTTTTACTTTGTGTGTGTGTGTGTGTGTGTGTGTGTTGTCTGTCTGTCTGTCTGTCTGTGTCTGTGTCTATGTCTGTGTGTGTATACCAGTCCTGGGGCTTGAACTCAGGGCCCGGGTGCTGTTCCTTAGCTTTTGTGCACAAGGCTAGTGCTCTACCACTTGAACCACAGCTCCACTTCCAATCTCTTAGCAGTTCATTACCTTGGCCCTCAGTCTCAGCCTGCTAAGTGGCAGGGATCGCAGGTGTGGGCCGCCCCCCTTCCCTATTCCACTCTTCATAAGTACAGTCCTGCATTGCAAAACGCCATTTGTCACTGATTGACAGCAGGTGCACCTGTGGCCTGTAAAACAATCCTGGAGCTGAAAAGCTCCTGTTGCTTAGTGACAGGCCAGCATGAGGCAGAGGTTTGTGCTGTTTAACACCCCGCCCCGTCAGCTGGAGGCACAGCCACGTAGGTGCAGGATAAACGCTGTAACCAGTTCAGAAGCACTAAACTGGGCTGTTACCATTATTGCAGACTACACCCTTACCTCCATAAAACTGAGGGGGAGCTGGATACCGGTGGCTCACACCTGTTATCCCAGCTACTCAGGAGGCTGAGATCTGAGGATCACAGTTCAAAACCAGCCTGGTCAGTCCATGAGACTCTTATCTCCAGTTAACCACCGAAAATCTGAAGGTGACGCTGTGGCTCAAGCACCATCCTTGAGCAAAAATGCTAAGAGAGCGTGTGAGGCCATGAGTCCAAGTCCAAGGACCAGCGCACATGCGTGTACACAAACACACACACACACTCACACACACACACACACAGGTGTGGGCAGGTGTGAGAGCTGGCTTGCTGGTCCATTCTTTCACTTGGTGAATGTCTCTGAGCCAGAAGATGTGGCTTTGCGTGTACGTGTGTGCATGCACGTGCGCGTGTGTGTGAATGTGTATGTATGCACACATGTGTGTGCGCGTGCATGCGTGTGTGTACGCATGTGTGTGTGCGTGCATGCGTGTGCTGTGTGTGTGTGCCACCAACGCTTGGCCGCTGCTTTTCCCATAGCAATGATCTTTCGTGAGAGACGGCTTTCTGGTTGTGCCATGGTCTGTGGTTTTCTTTTGGTTGCTAAACAGGCCTCTTCAGCGGGAGGTGCGGCTTTCTCGCAGCCTCTTGGATGCTATGGTTGAATGGCTGTGTCACCAATGCTTCTTCAAGATAAAGTCCCCTCAGACCATTTCCAGAAAGAAGGTTTTCAAAGCAAATCTTTCATCTTTACCCTGATTTACCATTTTGGAGTTGGTGCCCATGTTACAGTGAGCTAAGCCATTCTCCGCCACCACTGGCGAAGTCTCGCAGGAAATCGCTGGCAGCCTCAACTTAACAGCTTCCTGGGCCCAGCGTGGATGCGGGTCTTAGGGCCTCTCCGTCCCCGGCCCAGATTTGAATGTATTTATTCTGATCCTCAAGCCGCATTGTGAGCAAGCAATTGCATTTCAACCGGAACTGTGTCTCTCCACCTCTCTCCAGAGCCTTCTCTCCAGCCGGAGTGCGGCCCCCGCGTTCACGAGCTCTGAATTAATTACCCACAGGTGCCACGGGCTGTCAAGGCCCAAAAGCAATTTCAGAGAAGAGCCCCTCTCCTCGCTTGGTGCTTTCATTATGGGAGGGTGGGATGATTGTGAAATCTGCCGGCGCGGCGCCGGGTGCGGGTGCGGTGC
>NW_012267427.1:250224-255005 GCF_000151885.1 Dipodomys ordii | reverse complement strand
GGGTGCGGGTGCGGGTGCGGGTGCTGGGTGCTGGGTGCAGGTGCAGGTGCGGGTGTAGGTGCAGGTGCGGGTGCGGGTGCGGGTGCGGGTGCTGGGTGCGGGTGCGGGTGCAGGTGCAGGTGCTGGGCACAGGTGCAGGTGCTGGGCGCAGGTGCGGGTGCGGGTGCGGGTGCAGGTGCTGGGCACAGGTGCAGGTGCTGGGCACAGGTGCAGGTGCTGGGCACAGGTGCAGGTGCTGGGCGCAGGTGTGGGCGCAGCTGCAGGTGTGGGTGCAGGTGCTGGGTGCAGGTGCGGGTGCAGGTGCGGGCGTGGGCGTGGGCGCAGGCGTGGCCGGCTCCCTGCTCAGGCGATGTGGGCCTCAGCTGGACCAGCGCCGTGCCACCACGGGAGGTGCCCCAAACCCTTCCAGGTATCCAGAACAATCTTTTCATGGAAAAACCTGGGAACCCCTCCCTCCCCCACAAGGACAAGGCTTTTCCCAATTCTAGCAAATGGGAGGGCTCCTCGCTGGGGCCTCTGCTCAGCCTTCACCCTGGTTCCCAGAGGAGGGGCGTTGCCTGAGGTCCGTTCCGGGAGCAGAGGGAGCCACTCAGCAGTCGGAGGGGTGCCCTCCCCTCCCCGCTGGCCGGCTCTGGAACCTATGGTGTGAGGGTTGACAAAGGTGGTATTTGCTGTGTTTGTGGATTGAGCATCTCCAGCTAAGATCATCTGGGCTCCTCGGGCAGGCCCTCGACGCGATGACGTGGAGAGACCCACAGAGGAGACGCAGAAGCCCCCGGAGGACAAGGAGAGCCTGGAAGATGTGGCCACAAGCCAAGGACACCCGGAGCCCTCAGGGGCAGGGAGCCCGGCGGCCTCCAGGACTGAGACAAAGCCCTCAAGGCTTCAGCAGGCCCCTGAGTGCAGGGCACATCTGCTATGGACACCTCCACAGGGAGGTGAGGCGGGCGGGGAGTGGACAGAAGACACTCCGGCCTGTGAGGTCCCCCAGGGAGCGTGGGCCGGGGTGGACCCTCGGGAGAAGTGGGTGCCAGGTCCCGGCCCCGGCCCGGCCCGGCCTGCGGAGATGCAGACTGGGGCTCTGGGAGGAAGGGCACCCTCCCCCTCCGCGGTGAAGGAGCAGAGAGGAAGTCCCAGCTGGAGAATGCAATCGCTGCTTCCAAAGCAATAAGAAAACAAACACCGCTGTGGAAAACCGGGTAAAATACCACCAGAGGAAAGCACTCGGGGGGGGGGGACATGTCCAATTTCTCTACCGGGAACTGAAAATTAAGGAGATGTCATGTCATCCTGTGCAATTGAATGCCTGCCGGAGGTGGGAGGGAGTGCGGTGTTTGCCAGGCGTGGGGGGGGGACAGTGCAGCCCCAGCCGTGGGGGGGAGGGAGGGGGGAAGCAGGCGGGCGGGGAGGGGGGGGGGGCATCCCCAGCACAGGGGGGGGGGGGGGGGGACAGTGCATCCCCGGCGGTGGGGGGGGAGGGGGGACAGTGCATCCCCAGCCGCGGGGGGGAGGGAGGGGGGACAGTGCATCTCCAGCGTGGGGGGGGAGGGAGGACAGTGCATCCCCAGCGCGGGGGGAGGGAGGGAGGGGGGACAGTGCATCTCCAGCGTGGGGGGGGAGGGAGGGGGGACAGTGCATCCCCAGCATGGGGGGGAGGGGGGACAGTGCATCCCCAGCTGTGGGGGGGAGGGAGGGGGGACAGTGCATCTCCAGCGGCGGGGGGGAGGGAGGGGGGACAGTGCATCCCCAGCGGGGGGGGGGAGGGAGGGGGGACAGTGCATCCCCAGCGCGGGGGGAGGGAGGGGGGACAGTGCAGCCCCAGGAGGGAGGCCAGGCGGAGGGGCAGCTGTGGGGGCTCAGCAGAGCTTGTCAGAGCTCAGAGCTCCAGTGATGGCCCCTCACAGGGCCCATTTGCCTCATGAAGATGCTCTGGCCACCAGCCAGCAAAGGCCGCCGTCCTCCCTCCCTCCCCCACCCCCCAGTTCCCCACCATCAGCCACCCCGGGGGAATAAAGCCACCAAGCTCCAAAGGGACCGGACAGGCCGGTGAGCTGCCAGCCGTTCGGAGGAGCAGCCCTTGAGCAGGCCCTGGGCCTCTCTCTGGGTACTCTGCCGCTGACCGGTCCACCGCTTCAAGGTCAAGCTCAAGTTCTTTGCCCAGGACCGCCCTGAATGCCCAGGAGCGCTGAATGGGATTCAGCCTCGGAGGAGCTGCGGGGAAGGCGGTCGCCCTGTCCTTCCACAGAGAGCAGGAGAGCAGGCTCAGCCCGCCCACAGGCCCGTCCACGGGTGGCCAAACAGGCCCAGGGCCAGGGAGGTGTCAGCCTCTCCCGCCCGCCCCCCAGCCTGTGTCCTGGACACCTGGAGGGAGGGGTGGCCAGGGCGCCCCCCCCCGTGTCTGATGGTCCTAGAATGGGGAGTGGAATTGCTAATGGAGAGAAAGCCACAGACGCAGATGAGAAACATCTGGATTGTAGACAGGAAAATACGTTTTAAAATTCTGTCCTGCCACTCCAGAACCCCAAGATGGACGTGCCCCGCCCCACACACGGGAAGACACCCCTGGACAGGAATGTATACAGCAGCCTCAACCCCCCCCCGCTAGCATCCTGCCACCGGCTGGCCTGCCGGGGTGCCCCCTGCTCCCGTAGGGACCCTGAACTCTGAGGTCGGGGTGTGGACCTGCGCCCCAGCGGGCTCTGGCCTCCACCAGTGCCCTCACCTCCTGGTCCTCCAGCCCCATTCCCAAGGGCCTGAGTTACCCAAAGCCCTGAACCCCTCCCCAGCTGCACAGGGGCCCCAGGATGAGCCCCAGGGCCGGGGGGGGGTCTCTGCCTCCGCTGGCCTTCCTGACATACGGCTCCAACTGAGCGCGTCCCTGACCCTGACCCCAACCCCACGGCCCCCAGATGTGAGCACAAGGACACTCTCCCCGGAGTGACCCAGTGAGCCCTCCGGTCAAGCCCAGGATCGGCACAGAAAGACGAGAGAAGGGACGCGAAGGGAGGAGCCCCAGGAGGAGTGTGACCCTCTCCTCCCAGCACGCCCCCTGTGAGGGCTGGGGGACTTTGAAGCCCAGCAGCACACCCCACACACGCTGGGGGAGCCGGCGCTCACCCCGCGCCGTCCGCTGGGCCTGGGGTGGACGCGGAGTCCGCTTCTTGTCCTCCTCAAGCAAGCACAGACCCTCTGGAGGCTCCGAGGTGAGGCCCCAGGGCCCGCTGAACACACACGAGCCGGCCAGAGCCGCCGTGACCCACTGCTCAGACCGTCGGAGTGTTAGATGAAGAACATAAAATGATTGTCTAATAGGATTAAAGCAGCCAGAAGGGGGAGGGCTGAAAACATGAGTAATGAACAAGAGATTCCCAAAATAGATTTGAGAAAGGATGAAATACAATTTCCAGAAATCAATAAGACAGTAATTGAGTAAATTGGTGCAATTACTCTGGAAAGCAATTTGGCATGAGCCAGAAACTACGAGGATCGCCTGACCCAAGCCACCGGCGTCCTGGAAGACAGGTGCGAGCCAGGTGTTCCTGGAGAAGCTGATCATAACCACAAAACAACAGGAGGGAGGGAGGGGGGAAGAAAAGGAAGGAAGGAAGGAGGGTGGGAGGAAGGGAGGGAGGGGGGAAGAAAAGGAAGGAAGGAAGGAAGGAAGGAAGGAAGGAGGGAGGGAGGGAGGGAGGGAGGGAGGGCATGCGTGCGTGTTTTGCCAGGCACAGCCCTGCCAGCATCTCCTGGGAGCTCTGGGCCACCACCCTCTCCCACAGGTCCCCACATCATGGAGGACTTCCCCACCGCACCCCTGCAGACGCAGCTGGCCTCCCTGCACCGCGGGGCCGCTGCCCAGCCCCTGTTCATGTGGGTCTCTGCCAGCCCCTCCTTCCACAATGGTGGTGGGAGCGCCCCCAAGCCCTGTCAGACGGGCAACTTGCCTTGGAGAGGGATGGGCTCTCCAGCGCGAAGCTGCTCACCGGCACGGCGGAGGTGGAGCTCCTCGGGGCTGCCGTGGAGGGGAGGAGGCTCTGTGTAGCCCTGGCCAGCGGGGCCACGTCTGCCTGGGGCTGGGGGAGGTCGGGGCTCCAGGCTTTGCCCTCTTCTTGAGTACCCCAAGAGGCCCAGGCTTCCCCCTACGCGGGGTAGACTGAGGCTGGAGAGAGGAAGAGGGTGCCGGCCGCCCCTCTGGGCAGCGCGTGACGGTGGCCTCGCGCTCGGCCGGGAGAGTTGGGTGGTAGCTCTAGGCACATGAGAAGAAGGGGAGTCACCAGGACCACGGCTTCACACCCGGCGCAGTGTGAGGACAGGAGCCACGGCTTCACACCCGGCGCAGTGTGAGGACAGGAGCCACGGCTTCACACCCGGCGCAGTGTGAGGACAGGAGCCACGGCTTCACACCCGGCGCAGTGTGAGGACAGGAGCCACGGCTTCACAGCCGGCGCAGTGTGAGGACAGGAGCCACAGCTTCACACCCGGCGCAGTGTGAGGACAGGAGCCACGGCTTCACACCCGGCGCAGTGTGAGGACAGGAGCCACGGCTTCACACCTGGCGCAGTGTGAGGACAGCTCAAGGATGTGCAGGACCCGCCATGCCTCCGTCAGCCCCACGGTCCACCATGGACAGACACGCACACACATGTGCACACACACGCACACACGCCATGCCTCCGTCAGCCCCGCGGTCCACCGTGGACAGACACGCACACACGTGTGCACACACACGCCATGCCTCGGTCAGCCCCACGGTCCACCGTGGACAGACACGCACACACGTGTGC
>NW_012267427.1:238425-248885 GCF_000151885.1 Dipodomys ordii | reverse complement strand
GTCCACCGTGGACAGACACGCACACACGTGTGCACACACACACACACACACACACGCACTGCCCTCAGGGTTTTCCTCTAGCACCAGGGTAGAGCTGACCTGTCCCAGGGGCTGGGCTAGCCAGGGCCAGCCACGACTGCGGCACAGATCCTCGCCTCCTCAGCCGGCCGCCACCCTGCGGACAGCGCTGGGCAGTCAGGGACAGCCCCGGTGCGCCTTCCCCGGGCTGCAGGGGCCAGAGCGCGCCCCAGACTGCAGTCCTCCTGTGGGCCAGCTCCAAGAACACATGTGAGTCCCACCCCACCAAGCCCCCACCGCATCGAGGGAGGAGCAAAGCCCAGACGCCTTCCCCTTCCCTGCATTCCCTGTTCCCAGCCTCCCCCATTCCCGGCTGTGGGTCCTGGCTTCACATACATAAACAGATCTTATCTGTTTACTGATGAGGAAACTTGGTCCCAAAGCAATGAAGCCTCCTGCCTGTACAGGACAAGGCGCGGACGTAGCCCCGGCTCCGCATCCTGAGGCTCGAGCTGCAGAGTGAGCTACCGTGCTCAGCTTGTTCGCGCACTGGCTATTTATTCAGCTGGACGCTGTGAGGTATAAAGGCCACGTCCCCAACCTGTCCTCATGCTCCGGCCCATACAGGCCGTCCCGGAGGAATTCGGACCCCTGTGCCAGACCGAGCGGCATCCCCAAGGGCCTGTGCTGCTACTGGGGGTGGGGCTTAGTGGGGGGCGATGCCACAGGAGGGGCGTGTGCTTGCTCCTTCCTGTCTCCCCCTTCCTGCTTCCTGACCTTTATGGGGTGAGCAGCTGTGCTGCCCGGGCTGTGGTGTGTTGCCAGACCAGGCCCCAGAGCAGGAAGGCCAGCCGACCCTGGCCTGGGCCTGCGACGCTGCCAGCTCCGATCGCCCTCCTCGCATTGCTTGTCCCAGTAGCCTTTCCGTCACAGCGACGGAAGGCTGCGGTCGGGGCACCATGCCACAGAGGCTCTCTCCGTATGCCCACAGAGTCATGGAATTCAGGCCCGGCTCCACCTCGCGGCCTCACCAGACCTGGTCATTCCCAGTGCCCACCTCTAAACACCCTCTTCATTCCTCGCAACAGAGACTAGGTCCAGCGGGGGGCTGGGGGCCAGCTCTGCCTGGACCAAAAGAGAAGCCCAATGCGAGCAGGGGTGAACCATGCTGGACCGTCCACTGCCGGCACTGGGCAGGGAGAACAAGAGCCCTGTGGGATTTCTGCACACACGCATGCATGCACACACACGCACAATGCACATATGCACGCAGAGCACACATGTGATACACATGTGTGCATGCACACATGCACGATGCACATATGCACATACAAGCCTACACACGATACATGTGCATACACACATGCACATATGCACGCACGAGCACACACACGATACACACGTGCGCATGCACACACGCACAATGAACATATGCACATACAAGCATACACACGAATCACATGCATACACGCACACACGCACAATGAACATATGCACGCACGAGCACACACAATACGCATGCATGCACATGCACAATGCACATATGCACACATAAGCACACACAATACACACATGTGCATGCACACATGCACATATGCACACACGAGCACACACGATACACATGTGCATGCACACACACAATGCACATATGCACATACATGATACACACATGTGCATGCACACACACAATGCACATGTGCATGCACGAGCACACACGATACACATGTGCGCATGCACACACACTCGCACACACACCCCGTAGTGGCTCTGGCCTAGAGGCTGTAATTAGAAGCAGGGAGCCGCCTCCAGACAGAAGCAAGCAGGAGCCACCCTGCGCCCCCCAGCCCCTCTTCTGATGCAGCGGCTGCACGGCTGTGCTCAGAGCTCCAGGACATGGGGTCCTTCCGGTCACTCTGCGCCGCAGACCCATCCCAGAGATGGGGGTGATTCTAGAACAACCGGACCCGGAATGTTCTGAGAGGGCATTTGAGTGAAGCCATTGAGGCGTCGGGGCTGTGTGCTGCCGGCAGTCACGGACGCTAACCTGACTAAGCAGGCTTGGCTGGCGCACAGCACTGGGTGGTCCACCAGTTATCCGGTGCCTCCCTGTGTCTGCAACCCGTGATGCCAGGTGTGGAGGGTTTTGCTTACTAACTCGGCACCCTTGGGGGTCCAGCAGGGCCCAGCGCAGCGCAGCCAGGGCGACCCAGCACAGCCGGCCTCCGCTGGTTGGTCTGGGTGATGGGAGCTTCACACCTTTCCATTCACAACGTCCTGCTCCATCCCATGCCAAGAGGCCGGCGGGCCCGCCTGGCTGTAGGTAAATGCTGTGCTCTTCTCCGCTCCCTCCAAGCAAGGCTGGGAAAGCCCTGCCCCGCAGGTACGCGGGCCTGAGCCCCCTGGCTTCCCGGACAGGAAGGAATCAGCCATCTCTGCTCAGTAACCTTAGCCCACCGGGGAGGGTGGGGAGAGACGGAGGGAGCCACTGGCCTCCTGACGGCCCTGGGGGCCCAGCTGAGACCCTGAGCACTGTGCCCTGAGCCCCCGGCTCCATGCGTTCATAATCCATCCATCATCCATCCATCCCAACCATGTATCCATCTTCATATCCATCTGTCCACTGTCACCCATCCATCCATCCTCCATCTCTTCACTAATCCATCCATCCCTTCACTCATCCAGCCAGCCAGCCATTCATTCATAATCCATCCATCCATTCAATCATAACCCATCCATCCATCCAACCCTTCATTCATAATCCATCCATCCATCCATCCAACCCTTCATTCATAATCCATCCATCCATTCAATCATAACCCATCCATCCATCCAACCCTTCATTCATAATCCATCCATCCATCCAACCCTTCATTCATAATCCATCCATCTATCCATCCATCCATTCAATCATAATCCATCCATCCATTCAATCATAACCCATCCATCCATCCAACCCTTCATTCATAATCCATCCATCTATCCATCCATCCATTCAATCATAACCCATCCATCCATCCAACCATTCATTCAAAATTCAGCCAGCCAGCCAGCCAGCCATTCAATCATAATCCATCCATCCATCCATTCAATCATAATCCATCCATCCATCCATTCAATCATAATCCATCCATCCATCCATTCAATCATAATCCATCCATTCATCCATTCGTTCACGATCAATCCACCCACTCCTCATCCCTCCAGCCACCCATCCCTTCCCTTATCCTTCACCCACGTATCCATCCTTCTATTGTGTAACACCCACCCCCAAGCCCAGCCCTGGGCCTGGTTCTTGCAATGTGCCTCACTGTGGGGCTGGGCTGAATTCCTTCGTTCTCTGGTTCAAGCGAGGCGCCACAGGAATAAGAGGAAAGCTGCAACTAACTGCCACTGGCCCAACACTGAGCCTGGTTGCTGGGGCAACCACGGGGAGGGAGGGGGTCATCTGGGGAAAGACTTCCCAGGAAGAGAGAAGAGGGCAGGCTCAGAGCCCAAGGCGAACACGAGCCACGCGGAGGGCGGCAGTGTCTGAAATGCCTGGGGTGTTGGCCAGGCCGGGGGCCGGTGATGTAGAGGCTCCCGGTCCACGCTCAGGGGTTTGTGCTGGCCCGGGGCGCCGGTGTGGACTCCGGGGGATTTTAACAGAAGAACAGCTTGGTCCCTTTGGGAAGCCATCTGCTCACACACACAGCAAGGCCGGGGCGAGCAGAGGCATGGAGAGCAGCCTGCAGCCGCCCGGGCAGGAGCACAGGCAGCTGAGCCCCAGCCGGGGGGCTGCTGAGGCCGGGCCCAGGGCCGCCTGGGAGCGGGGAGAGGCCTGGGAGGGGCGGCCCGCTGGGGCTTGGAGGCTGCAGCGTCTGAGGGCGACCAGGAGACCCCCCAGTGGCTGGGGCAGAGCCCCGCAGTCCTTCACCTCACCCCAGACTTCCTCTGCTCCCTCGTCTGCCTCTCCAATGCCAGTGTCCAACCGTCCTCAATCCCAGACCAGGCCTCTCCCCTCTGCCTGTCTGTGCAGCCAGCTTGTTGCCACAGGCTGAGTCCATCTGATCAGGCCCGGCTGGTTAGCTGGCCATCAAGGCCCAGGCTCCTTCCGCTCTCCTCCCCCTGCTCAGTCTGTGATATTACCCTCACAATCACACAATGGCTGCTAGGATCAAGGCACTACCTCTTCATCCCAAGCAAGAGGAGAACGCCAAGTTCAAATGAAAGAAAACGGCAGCTGCTGGGGTCCTCTCACAGTGCTTTCTGGAAGTCATCCCCAGTGGCTTCCATTCCCAATCCTTCGGCAAGAACACCACCACCAAGCCACCCACCCCAAAGGGAAAGAACATCAAGAGAGCCAGTGGTTTAAGGGGGTGCATGACAAGTCTGGTCAGAACCAGAGGGAGTGGATGTGGGCTGGGCACCGGCGGCCCCTGGGCGGCGCTCCTGGGCGGGTGGGGTCCAGCGAGGTCTCAGCCCGGCCCCTGGGCGGCGCTCCTGGGCGGGTGGGGTCTGGCGAGGTCGCAGCCCCGGCCCACCGCCGCCCTCAGGGCCGGCACTCAGCTCCAACAGCACTTGCATAACCACAGCCGCGGATGGCCTCCCAGACAGATCTCCGCGCCAGGCACACAGCAGCTGCTCCGTTATCTCTGTGTAACCAGCCTCCGCGGGGCGATACACAGCCTCCAATTGAAACGTTGCCTTTACAAATTGAACTTGGAGGGGCCGGAGGACGGCCATTGCCTTAATTATATTCCAAATTTTTCCATTTATCTCTTGCTGGCCGCTGCGGCAGGCCCCGGCGCGGAGCACTGTGTGAGTTGATGGATGGACGCTCCGGTGAGCCGGGCCCCCCTCATCGTCTGTGAGATGCTCACTCAGCCCCCCTGGGGACCGGCCCCCCTCCAGCTGATGCACACAGCTTCCCCTGAACGCTGGGGGTCTGACTCCTGCCAGGTTCCAGCCTGGATGCTGCAGCCCAGGCCTCCGCCTCTGAGCCGCTCACCACATGATGCTAATCCTCACACTGACATATTGCCTGCATAATGGCGGCCTATTTTTAAAGCTATCAAAGCCAGGAATCCCAGCCCGAATTTTCTCATCCTGGATAGCATGCCCTGGGCTTGGGAAGTTCCTTGAGGAAGGGAACATTTGTAGGGAAGGAACTGGGGCTGGAATGAAGGCCGGGGAAGGGGGGAGGGGAGAGGCTGTCTCTACAGTCCCTAGGGGGAGAGAGAAAGGGAGGGAGAGGGAGGGAGGGAAAGAGACAGAGACAGAGATGGAGACAGAAATATCTACAGACTTTTTGTAGACACCCTTTATCACATTTTTTTAATTCCTTAGAGTTTTCTTAGAGTTCTTATTATGAACGGATTTTAAGCTTTATCAAACCATCCTTTTGTATGTTTGTGTGTGTTGGTCCTGGGGCTTGAACTCAGGGCCTGGACGCTGTCCCTGAGCTTTCTCACTCAAGGTGAGGGCCTCTACCAGTTGAGCCACAGCATCACTTCTGGCTCTTGGGTAGTTAATTGGAGATCAGAGTCTCACAGACTTTCCTGTCCTGGCTGGCTCCCAACCGCGATCCTCAGCTCTCAGCCTCCTAAGGAGCTAGAATACCAGAGTGAGCCACCAGCGCCAGCGTCAAATAACTTTTTAATCTATTGAAATGAACATGTATTTATTTCTCCATTAACCACGAAGGGATACATGACCTTGCTGTGTAGGGCGTCTAACTTGCCATTTGCTTGCATCCATGCTTCTGAGCGGGTTTGCTCAGATTCTCTGTTCTCTCCCTTTTCTCAAGCTAGGTTCTCCACGGAGCGGGCGGGGTGGCTTTTTTCTTTAGAAGTATCTGTGTGAGGGAGGGGTCACTTCCTGTCTGAGCTCGGGAGGGTCACTTCCTGTCCAAGCTTGGGAGGGTCACCTCCTATCCGAGCTCAGGGGGTCACTTCCTGTCTGTGTAAGCTCGGGCCGGGGCTCGAGCTTACACAGTTTGATTGCTAGGCCAGCACTCCCCCATGAGCCATGCTGCTAGCCCATCTTTTTGCTAGTTAATTGGGGAGGGAGCCTCTTAGGGGGTTTTCTGCCCGGGCTGGCTATGAACTGCAGTGCTCTGGATTTCAGCCTCCTCAGTAGCCAGGATTACAGGCATGAGCCAGTGGCATCTGGCTGTTGTTTTTAATTCCTTAAAAATGTATACACGGGCTGTGTCACTTAGAAGTTTCTTTCCTGTGTGTGTATGTGTGGTAGGTAAATAAATATGTATCTGTGTATGAGTGTGTATGTGTATAAATGTGTGTGTTTCACAGAGCTGAAATGGAATCCGGGCCTTAGCATTCTAAGCAAGCACTCTACCACCGAGCCTCACCCCCAGCCTGCTTCACTGTGTTCACAGTTTTATTGAGATAGACTTCACAACTCCCCTTCTTAAATACCACTCAGAGCTCTGCAGGTGGTCGCCAGAACTGTTTAGTCTCCACCCGCCCAGCGTCTGTCTGCTTCACCCCCTGCTGCGCTCCCTCGGGAGCCCACCCGTGGGCATTTCAAATCCATGGTCCCGGGGTCCTCTGCCTGTGGCCTTGCCTGCTCGGCAGGCGTCCAGTTATAGGGGGTCTCAAGGCTCTCGGTATAAGTGTGCAGGTGTGGGGGACCTGTGCCCTCCACAGCTGGCTGGGGGACCTGTGCCCTCCAGGGCTGGCTGGGGGACCTGTGCCCTCCAGGGCTGGCTGGGGGGACCTGTGCCCTCCAGGGCTGGCTGGGGGGACCTGTGCCCTCCAGGGCTGGCTGGGGGGACCTGTGCCCTCCACAGCTGGGGGGACCTGTGCCCTCCACAGCTGGCTGGGGGACCTGTGCCCTCCAGGGCTGGGGGCAGGGCACAGGCTGCGTTTTGGGGCAGACGCCGTCCTCAGCGCTGGTGGTGTCTGGACCCTCACACGTCCACGCATCCGCAGAGCAGCTGGATGCCCGGCCTCCAACCACGGTGCCCGGGACACAAGAATTCCATCTCCTTACGCACTCACCGCAGTGGTGTGAAGTCACGCCGGGACTTGATGCCAGTGCCACGGGGCTGAAGGGGCGAGGCCACAGCAGAGTGAACACCCCCGGCTCGGCCCCGGCACGGCCCCGGCACGGCCCCGGCTCAGCCCCGGCACGGCGGGGCCTCCCACGCCGTCCCCACGCCACGCGAGGACGGCCACGTGCCCTCCTGTGGGAAGCACGGCAGCCCAGGGCGGGCGGCTGGGCACTTCCCAGCTCCAGAGCACAGGCTCACGCTCCTGGTCCTTGTAAGTGGCCTGGTGGTTGTGCGGCAGCGCAACCGGACAGAACCACGGCCACGTGTTACCCTCCCGCGACAGCGGAAGGTGTGTGGTGGTGTCTTGACGTGTTCCCGGTCTGCGTCCAACCTCGCTCACGGCCACACCCTTCTTCCGCTGCATCTGCCCCGTGTGTCAAAATGGCACCAGGCGTGCTTGGGGCAGTGAGCTCGCGTAGCTTTTCTCTATCAGAAAGTATCTCCATTCCACCCTCAGTCCCTGCCGTGACCGGCTCTGGCCTCGGCGCAGTCGGTGTGAGTTTCTTCAGACAGCATAGCGTTGGGCCACGCATTCATCCTCTGCCTCAACCTGGCTTTTAACTGGCCACGTCTTCCCGTTCCCCGTGCATTTTTCCGTGTGATTAGAACTTTTCATCAGAAAATGGAGATTCATTACTTAAATGATTCTATTTTACATTTAAAACTGACAGAGGAAAGAAACAGATTAAAGAGTCAGAGCTCATCCTCTGAGTAGGTGGGAGATGCTTTTATTGTTTTCCTTAGATTCTATTTTCTCAGTTTTCAGAGGTGAACATGTGCTACTTTTTTATAAATAGGACAAATCAATACACATTAGAAACAGTGAAGTTATGAGAAATACTCTGTGGGTATAAATAGCTGATATCTGAGAAGGAATGGTAATGAAGGACAACTTGTGAATATTTAACTTGAACACAGGAGTGCAGACTGGAAGAGTTCTTTCTCTAGTTGTTTTCAGGAAGCCACAGGAGGCCCAGATGGAGAAAACCACAGGGACCTCGTGATACTCAGGAAGCTGAGATCTGAAGGATCGTGGTTCACAGCCAGCCTGAGCAGCAATGTCTGTAGGACTCTTATCTCCAGTTAACCATCAAAAAGCAGGAAATGGAGCTCTGGCTCAAGAGGTAGGGCACTATCCTTGAGCAGAAAAAGCTCAGGGACAGAGCCCAGGCCCTGAGTTCAAGCACCAGGACCAGTACACACACACACATAAAAATAAATTTTAAAAAAGTGTGATTAGGGTGATGAAAGGCAATTGTGGACAAGACTGGAGCGCCGGCCGGGTGGCCTTCCAGAGAGGACCCGGCTCCCCAGGGAGGGTGAAGGCGGCCCACTGGGGTGCCCCGAAACCGCCGGCACTGCCACGAAACGCCTCATCCCAGAGCACACTGCACACGTTCTCATCAAACACCCAAGGCGGGGCCCGGAGTGGCGGTCACACCTGTGATCCTGGCGCCAGCATTTATTTGATGCCCTGGTCCTGAGTTCAAGCCTCAAAATATAAAGATCAAAAAGGCAAGCACATGAAAAAAGCAGTGGTAAAACTCCCCCTATGTTCACAGCCCAGGAGGCGGCGTGCAGAGCGGGTCCTGCGGAATCTCAGCCAGGCCAGGGGTCGAAACCAGCGCCAAAACTCAGCTTCTTTTCTTCGTGCCGGTGCTGGGGCTTGAACTCTGGACCGCCCACTCTCCCTTGGCTTTTTCACTCAAGGCCACGCTCTACCACTTGAGCCACAGCTCCACTTCCAACTGACCCAGCTGGATTCAAACAGCGATGCTCGGATCTCAGCCTCCTGAGTAGCTAGGATTACAGGCGCCCACCTGGCTTTGCTCTAAGCACAAGCAACAAATCATTGCAAAAAGAAAGCATTAAGGAAAAAAAAATTTAAATCCCTTTGTAATAACATTCCAAGAAACGTACAATCCTCAAGAACGCATCTGTAAACAATATGTGAAATTGTTAACTAAAAGCTACGAGACTTTGCTGAGACAAATTATGGTCCTGAATAAAAAGGAGAAATGAGCCACACTCATTCAGTGGCAGACCAGCATTATTTAAATGTCAGTTCCAAATGGATTGCTGGCTGGATTCTAGATCTTCCAGTATCACACCCAGCAGGCTTTCTGTAGAAATTGATGAGCTCACTCTAGAATACAGACAGAATTACAAAGCATCTGAAAATAGCCCTGTACCCTGGAACCTTCTCTGAGAAATGTTCTATTGAGCTTTTTTAGGATGTGGCTGCCGTACCTGAGGAACAGAATCTTTTGTTCCACTGCAGCTGCACGCACCAGGGGCTTGCTGTGGTTCGAAGGTGAGGACCTAGAATCTGGAAGGCAAACGCAACCGGGAAGACGGGCACTGCAGAATTCCTATGCCGAGTTCAGAGTTCCAACGAGGGAGCGTGGACACCCCCCCCCGCCTCCCCCAGAACCACGGCAACGAAGGTTCCAGGCGGCCAGTCGCTTGATTTCAGACAGTCACACCAAAGCAATCCCAGGGGAAGCAGGAACGCCCGGGAAATCCCAGGAGGGGCCAGGAATGGTTCCAACGAACTCTTGGAGAAGTCTACACGGAAATACCGGCAAACTCCACCCCTGCCGTCAACATACAGGGTCCAGTGGAGAAAAGTCAAACTTCAAGGTTTGGGGGTTTTTTGTTGTTGTTTTTAAAGAAATCAGAATGTCTTTGTGTCCTGAAGACTGATAAAACATTCCTGGGCCGGCTGGGAGCTGGTGGCTCACACCTGCAATCCTAGCTACTCAGAAGGATGGGATCTGAGCCAGGGCACGCAGGAAATGCCCATGGAACCCTGACCTCTAATTAACCATGTAAAAGTCAGATATGGAAATGTGGCTCAAGGGGTGGAGCGCCAGCCTTAAGTAAAAAAGCCAAGCAAGAATTTGAGGCCCTGAGTTCAGGCTCCAGCCTCACACACACACACCAACTGTGTTTGCTGTATCCCCAGACTAAGACACAGTTTCATGGGGTACAGAGCAGTACTGATCCGAAAGCTAAACACAGATGTGGGCAACTTTTTTCTTGGGCCACAGTGGAGGCCGAGGCCCCTGTGTCCACCCCCTCCCCAGGGTCTGGCCCCTGTGTCCACCCCTCCCCAGGCTGGGGTCTGGCCCCTCTGCCCGCCCCCCTCCCCAGGCTGGGGTCTGGCCCCTGTGTCCACCCCTCCCCAGGCTGGGGTCTGGCCCCTGTGTCCACCCCTCCCCAGGCTGGGGTCTGGCCCCTCTGTCCACCCCCTCCCCAGGCTGGGGTCTGGCCCCTCTGTCCACCCCCTCCCCAGGCTGGGGTCTGGCCCCTGTGTCCACCCCCTTCCCCAGGCTGGGGTCTGGCCCCTCTGTCCACCCCCTCCCCAGGCTGGGGTCTGGCCCCT
>NW_012267427.1:236431-237090 GCF_000151885.1 Dipodomys ordii | reverse complement strand
GGGTCTGGCCCCTCTGTCCATCCCCCCCAGGCTGGGGTCTGGCCCCTCTGTCCGCCCCCCCTCCCCAGGCTGGGTCTGGCCTCTCCGTAGGGAGCCCTCAGGCTCATCCCCCTCCCCCACAAGGCCCAGCCCCCTGCCCTCACCGCCCTCAGCTTCCAGTCCTGACCCAGCCGGATGCAGCACGTGTGACCTTCTCTCTGACCATGACATTCCTTCCGAGCCCAGGCCGGCCCGCCAGCCGGGCAGCCAGGGCCGGGCCGCCTCTGCAGCTCCAGCCACCACGTGGCACAGCTTAGGGGAAGCGCTGGGCTCCTCAGAATTTCATCAACAGGAGCCACCCCAAGCCAGGTGGGCGGCAGTCTGCATTACCCCTCTTCCGCTTGGTCTGCGGCCATCCTGATTTCATTCATTCGTTCATCTATCCATCCGTGCTGAGCCGATGGTTCTAGGGTCTCCCTACGTGGCTGACAGTCCATAATCCCCTGGTGTTTGAAACGAAGTCCGGACTGTTCAGTGCTTCGTTCACATGCACTGGGGAGATGGGGGGTCTCCCCGCACCCCTCCGCGCCTTCCAGGGGTGTGCACCCAGGGCGGCAGCCTCCGTCTGCAGTCCCAGCGCGCCGAGTGCGAGAGGATGCGCACCGCCACCACGGGCCTCC
>NW_012267427.1:229479-234721 GCF_000151885.1 Dipodomys ordii | reverse complement strand
AGGCTGCAGAGGGCTGCATGGAAAGGCCCGGGCTGCAGGGCCTCAGGCTTGCGCCCCGGGCGGCTGGGGTCTCGGGGCCCCAGGGCCTCAGGCTTGCGCCCCGGGCGGCTGGGGTCTCGGGGCCCCAGGGCCTCAGGCTTGCGCCCCGGGCGGCTGGGGTCTTCAGAGACAGGCAGTGGCTGCCTCCCACCAGCTTTCATGAGGCCTGAGCGTCAGAGGCTGCAAAGGTTTCAGTTCCCAGGAACAGCTGAATTCAGGACCATCCCCCCTCCCCCAGGAAGCTGTACCCAGGGAAGCTGCCGCCTCTCCAGGGTCGCACGGAGGTGCTGTCGTATGCTCAAGAGGCTGAGGTAGGAGGATGCGAGCTCAAAGCCGTTCTCAGCAGGAAAGCAAGTCCATGAGACTCACCTCCATTAACCACCCAAAGCCTGAAGCGCTGTGGCCCGAGTGGCAGAGCTCCAGCCGGGAGCTAAAAAGCTGAGCATTGATCATACAAAACCGTATTTATCAAAATGAACTCCAGAAAACGGAAATAAGAGGCTTTTTTTCCCTTTTCGTCCTGTTTGTTCATTTTTGTCTTTGGGAGGGAAAGGAAGGCATAGAAACGGAGGGAGCGAAACGCAGCAGTGGTGCTCACTGAGCACCATGTGAACCTGTGGGTGGGGATGGGAGGGGAACCTAGGAGAGAGCAAGGGAGGGGTGTCCAGAATGAAATCCTGAGGTGTGTAACTATAACCCGTGTGTGTGTGTATCACCTTTATAAAACAATGAAAAATTTTAAAAAGTTAAGCAAACCAAGAAAAGTCAAGTATTACGTTGCTGCACATGACTTCCTGTATTTTCTGTCTTGCAGTGCTAGGAACTGAACTCAGGGCTCTGCTTGCTGGGCAGATGCTCTACCACTTGATCCATGCCCTCACCCCCCTTTGCTCTATTTTTCAGACTGAGTCCCACTTCTGTGCCCGTGCTGGTCTGGATCTAGCTCCCTGTGTGGCTGGAGGGACAAACACACCACCACACTTAGCTGAGGCTCTCAAACCTTCGCCTGGGATGGCCTTGAACTATGGGCCTCCCAAGCTCTGTCTCCTGAGTAACTAGGATTACAGCTGTGAGCCACCATGCCCAGCCACATTTTAGTTTACTTTTTAATACCATAAACAGCTAAAAGCCTACATAAACAAAACCAGACTGGGGTGCTCAGTTCTCTGTAACGGTGCTCAGGGATCCTGGGACCAATGCGTGAGAACCCCCTGGTCATGCATGGACCCAGGACCTAGCGCGTTCATGTGTACAAATAAGCAACAAATGTTCACCAGGTACTTACTGTATGTCAGCTTGGTTACAGGTGTAAAGATACACCTGTTTCTCCTCACTACCCAGGAAGCTCGGAGGGAAGCAGAGCGTCACAGCCCGACAGTTCTGAGACCCCATCTTAATGGGTAAGAAGCTGGCTGTGGTGGCACACACCTGTCATCTCAGCATAAAACAGGAGGACTCAAGTCCAGGCATCTGCCTCGGGAAAAAGCCAGGCCCGATCTCAAATAACAGTTTTTAAAAAGGGGGCTGCAGGTGTGGCTCAGCTCTAGAGCATCTAAGCAACAAACGTGAGGCTCTGGTTCAAATCCTAGTACCAGAAATAAAAGACAAAATAAGCCTGCCGGCTTCCCACGGCCGCCTGGTGGACACAGGGTGACAGACGGGGGTCAGGAGTCGGCACAATGAAAGCACACGCTGAAACTCGGCCATGCTGCCACGGGTGGACGCCCGCAAGGTCAGTATGTTTAATGAACTCAGATCAAACCTGTCAGGGCCCGGCCAGCAGGGCGAGGGACCGTCCACAGGAGGGGAAACACACAGAAGCTCAATGCCCGCCTTCACCACCAAATTAGCCAACACTCAGCCCAGAGACACAAATACCCAGAGGGGAGCACAGAAGTTTCTGGAAGCCATTTAGTCAGCAGGCCATGACGACCTTGCAGGTCTTGGTGTCCCGCCGCTGGACGGTCCACCCAGGAGCAACGCCGCGGGACTGGCCTTCTGCTCAGTGCGCTGCCGGTGCTGCACCACGCTGCCCCCGCCTGGAGCCCACGGGCACGGAGGCAGCCCAGCCTGGGAACGCCCACCATGCAGCATGGAGCCAGGAGGGAAATCAAGGCAGGGGGCAGCGCAGACTGGCACCAAATCATTACATTTGCCTTTGTCTATAAAGCACGCTGGCGGCGGGTGGGAAACCCGGCGGCTAGGTGACCCCGCGTGGGGGGTCCTCATGTCCAAGGGCAGATTGGGGCCCCTACCCCAGCGGGAGACCACGGAGAGCAACGGCTGCCGGACCCCAGTACTGTGGGCAGCGGGCCCAGTGCCCACCGCCAGGGCCAGCTTCCGAACCCCAAGCCCCGTCTGCGCCTCCTCGAAGCCCCTGAGCGAACACTCGCTAAGCAGAGGGACCGAGTCACCTGGGGCTGCGGACGGGGCCTCGGCCCCAAAGCTGTCCCAAGAGGCCTGTGTCCTGCGTGCCCAGGGGAGCTGCTGAGGGGGCCGCACCGCGCCAGCGTGCCCCGGCTCCCCTCACTGCTCCAGCCACCAGGACGGGCGTATGGCCCAGGCCAGCCTGCAAACTTCCTCGCTCCCACTCGGGGCCTGCGGACACGGCTTGTTCCCTGCAAGTCCCCAAAATGCTTCCGGACATGACACTGCAGCAGCCACGCGGGCTGACTGACCTGATGGCCGCGACCGAGCCACCGGCTCTCCACACCGAACGAGTGAAGTCCCCCGCGGGCGCGGAGCCCCTCCCGCCTTGCCCCGTTCTCTGCAGGTCCCCCATCCCTGCTGGTGCCCGGGCTCCCGGGGTCCCCCAGGGTGGCACAGGCCCCGGAGCAGCTTCGTGTGGAGACCGCTCCCGTACCAGCCACGACGGGACCCCCGGCCCCTCCAACAAGGCTCTTCGGAGTCCGAGGTGGGGCGAGCCGGGGGCCCTCTCCCCTCTCCTCTGCTCCCCTCTGTCCTATCCTCCCACCCCCACCCCCCTTCCAGGCTTCAGACCCAGTGCAGCAGCGCCAGCACAAGGCATCAGCACTAAGCACCAAGAAGCAAAATACAATCACATCCCCAAACCCAGCCAGCGGCTCAGACAGGCAGACAGCCTGGACACAAAGGGGGAGCCTCGCGGGCTGGGTCAGGGCAGCAGCGGCTCTGACACAGAGCCGGAAGCCAACGGGGGCGGCCTGGGGCCGCACAGGGGCCGCGGCCTCCCCTGGCCCAGCGGCCCCGCTAAAACCCTCCTGGTCTGGGAGTGGCTCGTCCTGGCAGCTTCAGGACCCTCCAGGCAGCTGCGGCAGGCTGGGCGCACTTCCCCGCGGTGCCCCTCCTCAGGACGCCCCCAAGGGCTGCCCCCCACCCCACCCAGCCAGCACCAGGGCTGATCCCGGCGCCCGAGGCCCCGTCTAGACCCTTGTGCAGCAGGGCAGCTGGGCTAACCCAAGGTATCCGCGCCGGTGCCATGGTCTGCAAAACCTGAGCTCCACCGACACCCTTGCCCTTCACGGCCACGTGGCCGCCCCGGTGGAGCACAAGGGTCCCAGGAGCACAGCTCAGAGTTCCCAAGTCATGGCCGTCTGGGTGGGCACAGACGCGATCGGTCCCCTGTGCTCAAGCCAAGACCACACAGACAGGAACAGGAGAGATGCCCCAGCCCGCCCGCCCACTGTCGGCTGGCCAGGTACACACCACCCATTTGGCACTGGAGTATGGCGGGGAGCACATTCCACAGAGCCTAAGGCCCAGGACTGAGGTCTCAGTTGTCCACCGTGAAGAAAGCATGGCGGTCCGCCCGAGGCCCAGCTCTGGACCCCTGCCAGGGGCCTGCGCCAGCTCTGCATCGCCGCACCCGGCGGGCCCTGGCGCTCTGCCATCCCAGCTTCCAGAGGAGCTGGCCACCCGGGCCTGCTCGAATTGGTAACCCTGTCTTCCTGGACAAAGTCTGGACACGGTGGCCAGGCGGGGGAAGGCAGGCCCCATACAAGGCATCCTTGGAGACCCGGAGATGGTGAGTGGTTCAAGGGCCGAGGCCGGGGCCACGGGGATGGACGGGGAAGGTCTGGAGCCAGAGCAGGTCCATCATGGCCACCTGGACGCAGGTGGCCTGGGCACTCTCCACTGGAGATCGTGGGCAGCACCGGTGGTCAGGAGAGCCCATCCCCAGCTGTCATCCCACACAGGCCCGGGTGTCACAAAGACATCGCTGGGCAGCCTGACACAGCTGCCCGCAGCGCGGACAAGTTCCAGGTTCTTCCAACTCGTGGCATTGTGGGAACGTGGGGAGTCAGAAGCAGGCCTGGACCAAGGGGTAACCTCTAGGGAACTCCCTTTGCTGCAGGACTGGGGGACAGAGAGAAGCCGCCCCCCCACCTTCCCCAGATGCGACATCTCTCCGGAACAGGCTCACTTGGCCACCAAGAACAAGAGCGAGGCCCGGCCAGGGTGTGCAGGCTGGTCCTGGACCGGCCTGGCTTCTTTCCGTGTCCCGGAGGGCATGGACGAGAACAGGGCAATAACGCAGGGCACAGGAAGAGTATGTAGAAGAGCCACAAGTGGCCAGGCTGGAAAGGTTGGGGCCGAGTGAATGGTCCCAGGGCATGCTAAGAGCGTGCGGGGATGCCCAGCGGGCAGAGCTGGCACCTGTGGTGTGGCCGGGTATCCAGGACGGGGATGCATGCACCTTGCTGGGGGAAGGAGCCAGCAAGGAACAGGAAGCACACGGCGGTGGGTGGCAGAGGGAAGCCCAGGAGGGTGGCAGGAAGCCTCCTACAACAGCTGAGGCACACCACGTCTTCAACCGGGGGATGCCGGGGGTGGATCGGTCCTTCCCGGGGGATGCCGTGGGGTGGACTGTCCGGTCCTTCCCGGGGGATGCCGTGGGGTGGATTGTCCGGTCCGTCCTTCCCGGGGGGATGCCGCGGGGTGGACTGTCCGGTCCTTCCCGGGGGATGCTGTGGGGTGGATTGTCCGGTCCGTCCTTTCCTGGGGGATGCTGTGGGGGTGGATTGGTCCTTCCCGGGGGATGCCGTGGGGTGGACTGTCCGGTCCGTCCTTCCCGGGGGGATGCCGCGGGGTGGACTGTCCGGTCCTTCCCGGGGGGTGCCGCGGGGTGGATTGTCCGGTCCTTCCCCGCGGTCGTCGGGGCTGCGGTGCTGGTGGCGGACCCCTAAAGGTTCGGCGCTCGGGCGGGCAGGGCCGGGGCCGGCCT
>NW_012267427.1:224055-227075 GCF_000151885.1 Dipodomys ordii | reverse complement strand
CCCCCCCCCCCATCCAGTCTCGTGGGTCGGCACCCTTTCTCCACCTTCCATATCAGAGCTGAACCTCTCCAGGTCCCTGAATAAGAAATATCAGTGAGCTGTCTGCTGCCTTCCCAGTGTGGTTGACCTCAAAATTCTTAACTTCACAGGTGCATTGAGTGGAAGGCGGACCCTCACTTCAGAACCACACTCCTTTGTAGCTCATCTTAGTTCAACTAGCATACACAATGGCAGCCCATAAAGACAGGGCAGGGCATTTTCTTTTTCTTTTGAAAAGAAGAGAAACAGGAAGAGTGTTTGGCCTCTGGTCCCAGATACTGCCGTGAGTCATGCTCTGATGCGTCCATCTCAGCTGTGGGCCAGACCAACAAACGATACAAAGAAAATGTTGAACAGATACAGCTGGGCCTGACAATCGAGCTTGGCTATGGTCTACAGACACCGACTGCCGGGCTCTGACAACGCCATGGGCCTGCTGGGCTCCGGGTCCTGAGGTATGGTAGGGACATGGAGGCAGGCATGGAGCCAGGCTTTGAATCTCAAGCCACGTGCTGGGGAAGAGAAGGGTCACCGCTATGTCAGAAGGAGTCTGAGATACAAGGATCACTGTTCAAAGCCAAACAGGGCAGAAAAGTCTGTGAGACTTACCTCTCTCTAATGGATCAGCAAAAGGCCAGATGTGGAACTGTGGCTCAAGTGGTAGATCTCCAGCTTTCAGTGAAAAAGCCAGGCAAGAGCACAGGGCAGGCCCTGAGTTCAAGCCCCAATACCAGCACAACGTTTTTAAAGAAATACATTTTCTTCAAAAGGGAATTACGAGGAAGCATTTCCTGCAGTTTCTCCAGGTACGCCGCACTGCCGGCCACCTGCACAGGTTATGTGGGTGTTTGTCTGAAGGTGCTCTGTGCCTCAGTGGGCCCTTGTTATTCTGCTAGGGGCAGAATCTTGCGGATGATCCTACCCAAAGTTGCGTTCTGTGATCCTAAGTTCACACCGGTTGACATCTTCAGAAAATAGTCCTGAAGACAGTGTTGAGAAAGCCCTGGTTCTAGAGATGGACGTGCCAAGTAGACTTAAATGGCTAAATGAAGACTGTTTTGAGTGTGTGTGTGTGAAAATGTGAAGCTATCAGCTGGGCATGATGGCACACAACTGTAACCCCAGCTCTGGGAAGTGGAGGCAGGAAGATCACAAGTTTGAGGCCAGCTAGGACTACATACCAAGACCTCACCAGTGAATAGATAGATAAGGAACCACAGACGGGGCTGACAGAGTGGCTGTATCAATAGACCAGCTGCCTAGCAAGCGCCAGGCCCTGAGTTCAATTCCCAGTAGTGCCAATCAGTCAATACAAATAAAAGCAAAATGAAACCAAACATGTACATAACCCAAGTCAAGTGTCTCTATACGTTCTGCCCTTTTGCTTGCAATCTGGGTAGGTTTCTTCGATGAATATTTTCATAAGCCGAAATTCATTCCCCTCAAAATGTTTATTATTCTTTTGAAATGTTTCATCAATTCAGATGCTTGAAAATAGTAGGCCTTCATTTCCTTCCACTGCCGTGCAAAATATAAATCTCTCTAATTAAAACTGGGAATCACATCAAAAGATCGGGCCCACACGCTGACATAGCCCAGAAACAATGATGGAATTAGAAAGAAACCTGACCCTGCACACCGGAGGCCTCTCGGCATTGCGTTCCTCCCTCTCCTCCCTCGGCTTTGTCAGGCCGTGCTTCGGTGTTTGTCTCCTGGCAAGGGCTGTTTCTAATCATTACAATCTGAGAACAGTTCAAACTTTGAAACTCTTGGCACTCATTTACTGAACACTTCGATTAAAGATTTCCGACAGATTTGACCACAATGCAATGCACACAAAGAAAGGTCTTTACAAAATGTTCGATGTTGCCGCCGACAGCAGGTCAGTGTTCGTTGCAAATCTTCAAGGTTGCAAAGTCTGCTGAATGCCAAAAAAAGAGAAGAGAAGGGACTTGTGCCAGGCTCCAGTGAGTCTTTGTATTTGACATGACCTTTATCACAGAGTTGGAGCCCACATCTCCTGCTACCCCGATAAGTCTATCCACAGCCTTGACAGCAGAGCGTCTGCTCCGGGTAACAGAATAGCAGGGATTCTTTGGACGCTTTCACCTCAACAAGTACACTGCTGCTCTGCCTATCTATTTTCCTGGCTTCCAAACTGGGCCTTGAACTTGGAGCCTTCTGCTTGCATGGACAGGCTCTCTACCCGTTGAGCCAAACTCCCAGCCCCTTTTGTGGTGGCAGTTTTTCCGATGGGGTCTTACATCGATGTCCTGGCTGTGAAGAACGTTGACCCCCCGTTCCTTTTCCAAGGTAGCTGGGGTGACAGGCAGGTGCAGCTGTCTTAATGGTTCAGGCTGGTTGGTGTCTAGTAAAGACCTTCCTGCCCCCTCCAGCTCCCACGCAGCTGGGTGCAGGCTGAGCCGCCGGCCCAGCCTCGCTGCTGCTTTCCATCAGAGAGCTGAGCTGCTGCCAATCCTCACCGCACTCCCTCCTCCCGCTGGGCCGGGCGCAGCTTGTGATCTTTGTTTGGACCAAGGCTGGAAGACAATTTGACTCAGATTAGAAAAGGAGGGCAGTGGACACAAGTGTGTGTCTGGCCCCCCCAAATCCCAGCAAGTGAGACTGTCCCCCAGGGGCTGAAACCTGGAAATAACCCAAGACTCACAGCCAGGAGGACTGGTGTCAGCAGGGAATCTCAGACCCGAGTGTACACTGGAATGTTCTAGAAGGGTTGACCCTGCATCTGCGTGGAGCTACTGACCCAGAGGTCTGAGGCAGTGAGAATCTGCGCGTGTCTCTGATGCTGTTGCCCCGACTGTTCCCTGGCCTGGGAACGCCACTTTGAGAGCTGGATATGGCACGGGAATGAAAATGAACAGGCCGGGACGGCTGGGCCTGCAGACGGCCTGTCCTGGTACACTGCCCCTTGCGCTGTAGCTGGGCCTCGCCTGCGTCCCACACCCCTCCGCCCTCCTCCC
>NW_012267427.1:220860-222832 GCF_000151885.1 Dipodomys ordii | reverse complement strand
TGCTGCCTGTGCCACGCCCCCCTCCCTCCTCCCCCCCCCAGCCCCGGCCCACAGCAGCCGCCCACACCACTCAGCAGCTGTTGCCACCCAGTGAGCTCAGCTCTTCCCCTTGGGGTGGGGAGGCGTGAGCAAAGCATGCTGGGAGTCCCGTCTGTCTGTCTGTCTGGGGGTGTGGGTCCATTTATCTCTGGAAGTTCTGTCTTGGTGGCCGTGTGGGACACGCGGGGGAAGGGTCACGGACGCTCCTCTGAGCCGTCCACGTTCTAGAATCTCTTCGGCGAGCGATGGCACCTTCCAGCTGCCCCTGAAGCGCCGGCGGTGACACGTGTGTCTGGCAGCGCGTGTGGCCCTTTGTGTTTGGTTTGTCACTGAGAAATCCGCCGTCAGGATCTGATGGGGGGGCGGGCATCACCCCGAGCGCAGGCTCTGGCTCTGGCTCCGGCTCTGTGGCCTCCGGGCCGAGCGCAGGCTCTGGCTCTGGCTCCGGCTCTGTGGCCTCCGGGTTGAGCGCAGGCTCTGGCTCCGGCTCCGGCTCCAGCTCTGTGGCCTCCGGGCCGAGCACAGGCTCCGGCTCCGGCTCCGGCTCTGTGGCCTCCGGGTTGAGCGCAGGCTCTGGCTCCGGCTCCGGCTCTGTGGCCTCCGGGTTGAGCGCAGGCTCTGGCTCCGGCTCTGGCTCCGGCTCTGTGGCCTCCGGGCCGAGCGCAGGCTCTGGCTCCGGCTCCGGCTCTGTGGCCTCCGGGCCGTCTCGTCCAGGGGCACGCGCACCTTGGCCACTTTTGCTGCAGAACAGCAGCTCGGAGCGCGGCACCCGCACCCGGCGCGGCGGGTTTGTCCCACGGCTCTGCCAGAAAGCTCCAGCACACGTGTGTGTGTGCGTGGTGCGTGTGTGCGTGTGTAAAGGCGAAGCCCTCTTCTCCAGGCAGCGCTGAGACAGGCTTTTGTACACTCGATGCCCCCCCGCCCGGGCCAGTCCCGGCCTCCCTGTGCTTTGCGTTTTGGAGGGAGCCTCATGCTTCTGTCCAGGCCGGCTTCCCGCCACAGCCCTCCTACCTCGGCCTCCCCTGTGCCCGGCGGGCCACGCGGCCAGCCTCCCTGTGGCTGAGGGAGCCTGTGTGTGCTGGGGGCTGTGTGTTGTGCGCGTGTTGTGTGTGTGACGTACCGAGGTCTCCTCACGTACTTATCCACAGAGAACACGTTTCTTTTCCTGCCACACAGACGTGGCAAACGGGCGCTGAGCTCTTTGTAAGAAGTCGGTTCAGGACAGAGCCCCACGGCCCAGGGCAGGCGGCCCGGCTCGGTGAGAGGCAGATTGGGAAGGTCAGGTCCCTGGCGCCCGGGACAGAATCTGCTACACAAGGCAGATGTCGGGGCGCACCCCTCCACCAAGGCCAAAAGTGAGACCCTGTCTTGAAAATAACTAGAACAAAATGGACCGGAGACCTGGCTCCAGTGGTAAAGCACCTGCCTGGCTGGTGATCACAAAGCTCTGGGTCTGAATCCCAGAACCGCCAAAACACAGTTAGTGATAAAAACAGTATTGATCCACTTCACAGACAGGGGAAGCGGGCTGCTGGCCGATGGCCGGTGGGAGCACGTGTTTATTGCTCAGTTTCCCGATGGTGGTGCTGTGCTCTGAACACGTGAGGTCCCCCGGACCGTGCACCACGGATGACTTTTGGCCAGATGTGTTTTGCCACCAAATGGAGATTTGGAAGTCTTTGCGCTCCATCCCAGGGAGGTGCAGTCGCTTAGTCCAGGACACGGAGCCCCACGGGCCCTGGCTCCCCCGTAGGCCGGGGCTTTGGGCCTCACTCGGGTCAGCCCAGGCCCCAGGGGCGTGGCCGGGAGGCGGGGCGGGCCCTCGGCTGACCCCCGGGACGGCGAGACACGCAGGCTGGGCCTCGGTCTCCCCAGCCCTCAGCCCTTCTCGGCCCGGGTGCCCAGACCCGGACCCGGGCCTCGGGACCTGGGC
>NW_012267427.1:217476-220315 GCF_000151885.1 Dipodomys ordii | reverse complement strand
GGCGAGACACGCAGGCTGGGCCTCGGTCTCCCCAGCCCTCAGCCCTTCTCGGCCCGGGTGCCCAGACCCGGACCCGGGCCTCGGGACCTGGGCGGTGCCCGCGGGCAGCGGGGGGGGGGGACGGGGGGCATCCTCAGGCTGGACAAGGCAGGCAGCTGAGTTGGTTTGTCGCTGTTGTCTGTGCTCCTCCCGCTCCGCCTGTCTCCTGGGTGCGGCTTGTGGGCCTGGGTCACCCCTGGCCGCCGCAGACCACGAGTGCCCCAATAACCACTCCAGGGTTCCATCTTCCAAAAGACGGCGTCTTGGAATTCTCTCCTTACAACACGCCTTTCTCCTTGGCTCGATCACCAAGCAAACCCTCAAAACAACGCACACAAGGCTCATGGCACCCCCCCCCCATCTTCTCCTCCGTGGAGACTTGCCAGGGGGAAAGCCCAGAGAGGTAGAGCAGTTTGCCTGAGGACACACAGCTCCATCCTTTGGGGCTCTAAAAGCCGGGTGTGCCGTTGTTTGCACTATGAAGGTCAGAGGTCACAGGCAGGAGACGTGTGCTACACGCGCGTGCTGGGCATCTGGGCCAGCGGGGCCCAGCTGTCCGCCAGCAAAACCCCGGCCTCGCCACGCCTCCCCCATGACGGCTGAGCCTCAGCCAAAGCACCCGTGTGGTGCCTGGGGTGCCAGCAGCCACCTGGACCCCAGGAGACACCGGCTGTTTATTAGCCCAGGGTGGGGGGGACAGGAGGGGTCCCCATCCACCCACCCCCACCCCCCAGGCTGTGGGCGGGGTTCGCAAGAGCCCAGGCTGCTCCTCTCCCCCGCCCCGCAGTGCGTGACTCAGTGTCCCCAGGGTAGCCTTTGTATGATGGACCAGGCCAGAGACGAGGCGGGCAGACACGAAGACAGCGAGAGGTGGCCCCTGCTGCGGTGTGGAGAGGCGGAGGGGGCGGGCTGCGCTGCCCGGGCCTTGGCAGGGGGGCAGGGGAGCTGCCCGGGCCTTGGCAGGGGGCAGGGGGGCAGGGGAGCTGCCCGGGCCTCGGCAGGGGGGCAGAGGAGCGTGGTGCTGGCACAGAGCGTCCGGGGCTCTGCAGCAGGACGCGAGACCCTGCCTCGAAAACCCGCACCAAAGGAAGTGACACAGAAGAGCCGCCTTAAATAATTGATGCGCTGGCGCAAGGACCGGGGGACGCTTCTCCTCCAGCGGCAATTGTGCATCGAGGCGGTGCAGAGCTGCCCTTTCCGGGCCACCGGGGAGCCGGCCTTTCTTAAAAATAGAAGCGTCCTGAGCAACCTCTCTCCAGAGGTCGTCTTCTGCACAGGTCGGGGGAGGGAGTCAGAACTTCTCACCAGCTGCCGGGGCGGCGATGGTGCGGGACAGAGCACCGGCCACCTGGCAGCTCCCGCGCCCTTCCCAACCAAGAGCAGGGGGAAGGGAATGAGAAGGCGAAGAGCAAAGGCCCTGGGGGGGATGGAGTCGCCATTCCTTCCTGAGCTCCAGGAAGACTGGATCTCACAGAGCCCCTGACCCTTAGACACCGTGTTCCTGAGTCTGGGCCAGACAAAGGGGGGCCCACAACCCCTGCCCGTGGTTCTCAGAACAAATACTGAAAGACACAAGTGACCGGGTGCTGGGAGCCTGTAATCTTAGCTACTCAGGAGGCTGGGATCATGGTTGGAGAGCAGCCTGGGCAGAACAGTCTGTGAGACTCTATTTCCAGTTAACAGCCAAAAGCCAGGCGGGCAGTGTGGCTCAAGTGGCGGTGGAAGCCTTTGGACTGGCTTCTTGGAGCCTGGGGATGACTTAGTGAGGGGAAGGTTTCTCTGCTGGCACAGTGTGGAGGTAGCTCAAACACCACACACGGTGCAGCAGCAGCCACTTTGTGATCACAAGGTGACCTTATGGGCAGAAGCAGAGGTGGAGAAAGCCTGCAGGCCTGTCCAGCGTGGACTGGCCCTCAGCCTCCACTGCTGACCAGACAGCTGTGTGGAGGCCAGAGCGCCTTATGTGCTGGAGCTCCTCTCAAGAGAGTCTGCTCAGGCAGCTTACGTCGTCGGTTCCCATGGGAGCAGGAAGAGGCCCTGCTCGGAGGGAGGGAGGGGTGCCCCGGCCTCGGGGGCGCAGAGCGGAGGGGTGCCCCGGCCTCGGGGGCGCAGAGCGGAGGGGCGGCCCGGCCTTGGGGGCGCGGAGCGGCCGCGCTCCGGCTCCCGCCACGAATGGACACGGCTAACGATGAGATGCAGCGCACGCTGCGACAGTGCTGTGACCGTGGCTTCGCTCTGACACCTCAGTCACCAGGCGGTGGTGCGGGTCATGGGGCCTGAGACACACACGCGTGTGCGGGTGGTCATGGGGCCTGAGACACACATGCGTGTGCGTGGGGGTACATGGGGCCTGAGACACACACGCGTGTGTGGGTGGTCATGGGGCCTGAGACACACGCGTGTGTGGGTCATGGGGCCTGAGACACACGCGTGTGCAGGGAGTCATGGGGCCTGAGACACACGCGTGTGTGGGTCATGGGGCCTGAGACACACGCGTGTGCGGGTGGTCATGGGGCCTGAGACACACGCGTGTGCAGGGAGTCATGGGGCCTGAGACACACACGTGTGGGGCGGGGCAGCACCGAGGCCCAGGCCAGCCTGGCCGGAGCTGCAGGAAACCCCACGCAGCCCTTCCTCTCCACATGGTCCTGGGAGGCAGGGAGGGAGGCAGGGAGGGAGGGAGGAGGCAGGGAGGAAGGGAGGGAGGCAGGGAGGGAGGGAGGAGGCAGGGAGGGAGGGAGGAGGCAGGGAGGAAGGGAGGAGGCAGGGAGGGAGGAGGAGAGGGAAGGAGGGAAGAAGG
>NW_012267427.1:214215-215998 GCF_000151885.1 Dipodomys ordii | reverse complement strand
AGGGAGGGAGGAGGCAGGGAGGGAGGCAGGCAGGGAGGCAGGGAGGGAGGCAGGGAGGGAGGGAGGAAGGGAGGAGGCAGGGAGGGGGGAGGGCACCCGCTGGCTCACAGCAGCGCTAATGGACCTCGCAGGTAAATAAGCATCGACGTCTTCCACTGAACCCTTGCAGAGGCTCGTGTTTTGCCAGTAAGAGATGTTGACGTGGGCTTGGAGTCTACTGATGGCTTCCGTTTTTCCTAGTTTTACCCGGAGCCTTTCAGTGTGTGTGAGTGTGTTTGTCTGTCTGTCTGTCCCCCCGCCATATTCAGGGTAAAGCTGGCATCTCCGGTAGGATGTGGGGGGCTGGGCGCCTCACGAGGCAGCACCTCCTCTGCAGGCTGCCCACGTGCTAGCGGTCACCCTGTCCTGTGAGGCCGGGGCGGCCACGCCGCTGGCCCCGTCCTCTGGAATGTGAGAGCGGAGAGCTGTCACCAGAGAGGAGAGGGTTAAATCCACCCACTTGGGGGTGTTTGTTACTGCAGCACAACCTGGTTATCTGACTGATCCAAAGAGTGCGGATCATTCAGTGAGGAGGGAGGGGGAGGGAGGCGGGGGAGGGGGAGGGGGCCCAGCCCAGGAAGACAGCAGGGTGGGTGGGTGGGGGAGGGAGACAGGCTGGGGCTGAGGAGTTCTGTCTGGATCAGGACGGGCATTAAGATTGGAGAGCCCAGGGGCCGGCAGAGGCCCCTGCCCAGCCACTGCCCTGCCCAGCCCTGGTCCACGGCAGCCTGGCGGTGGTGGGAAAGGCCGCTCTGGCCAGCTGCTGCCCCAGCGTCCTCGCCTGCCCCCCCCCCAGCCCGGCAACCAGCAGCTACTGTACAACTCCAGAGCTAAAAGGAACTGGCAGACAAGCGACCCCCTGCCAGGCGCCTGCCTCGCGCTTGTAATCCCAGAGAGCGCTGGCCTTGAGCACAGGAGCCCAGAGTTCAGCCCCAGGGCCGCTCAGCCTACAAGTAGGTTAGGGGCAGCTGGCTCGCCCGGCTCCACCGAGGCTGCACCCCACGGCGCCCATCCACGAAGCCCGCGGGCTTCTTCACCAGATCTCCTGATTCTCTGGGGTGGACAGGACATGGGACCTAACCCACAGCCCAGACCGAGGGGTGTCTGGGAAGGAGGTTCCCAGCCTGTGGTGTCCCGGGCCTCGGGCCCCTCGCACCAAACCCCGCAACTGTCTGTGCGACCCGGCAGATGGGGGTCAGCCCATCCCGCGTGCACACGCGCTGGATTCGACGGGAAGCCGCGGTGGGCAGGGACGGAAAGGGTCCAGGACAGAAGAGGGCGAGGAGGGGGGATTCCGCCCAGGGTGCAGTCATCTGGAGTGACAAATGTCCCTGTCCCCCCCCCCCGGGGACGGCCCCGGAGGCTGGGGGAGGGGCTGCCACGCAACCTCTCCCCTCTTGGTGCCCACGCTCCTAGGGGACCCCCAAATGACACGGAAGTGTCACCCTGCCCCGCCTGTGCGTGGGCCCTGCCCGAAGCCCTGACCCCGCCGCGGACATTTCTTCCCGAGGGGGGTGACGGGGACGGTGCGGGGAGCCCAGCTGGCCGGACCCCGTAGGGGCTGCATTGGCATGGCACCCCGCAGTTTTGAAGGGAAAGCGGGGCTCTCCTTCCCCCTCAGCCAGCTGTGGCGGCGGTCCCCGCCGTGCCGCTGTGTGGGGAGCCGGCAGAGGCCCACACTCCTGTCCCCTCGCTGCTGCGCCATTGTCACTGGTCCTGGGCCCGAGTGGGCAGAGACCCCGCG
>NW_012267427.1:207690-214040 GCF_000151885.1 Dipodomys ordii | reverse complement strand
TCCCCCCGCTGCCCCTCCCCCCAATCACACCGAGGGTGGATGGAGCTGGAACACAGCGCAGAGACACAAACAGCACGTGGTCCCCCTGGCGTGTGCACGTGACATCCAGAACAAGGAGATAACAAAGGGAACCGGACTCCACATCTCTAAGTGGCTCCACATTCTTGACTGCATAGATGGTGTGTGTGTGTGTGTGCGCATGTGTGTGTGTGCGTGCATGTGTGTATGTGTGGCATGTGCGTGTGTGTGCACGTGTTTGTGTATATGTGTGTGCACGCGCGTGTTTGTGTATATGTGTGCATGTGTGCACGCGCGTGTTTGTGTATATGTGTGTGTGCACGTGCGTGTTTGTGTGTATGTGTGTGTGTGCACGCGCGTGTTTGTGTATATGTGTGCATGTGTGCACGTGCGTGTTTGTGTATATGTGTGCATGTGTGCACACACGTGTTTGTGTATATGTGTGTGCGTGTGTGCACGCGCGTGTTTGTGTATGTGTGTGTGCACGTGCGTGTTTGTGTATATGTGTGCGTGTGTGTGCACGTGCGTGTTTGTGTATATGTGTGTGTGCACGTGTGTGTGCACATCTGAGGGAAGCCAGGAGGAGGACACAGACTCAGCGGCACTGGACACTGCAGAAAGCAGCTCATCCAGCCAAGGGCGGCGGTGGGAGGGAGGGAAGGAGGGAGGGAACGGCTGACGCCGCGCAAAGGAAGGAAATGTGCGCATCACCGCGAGGAAGAAGTCCTCATGTTGTCAGAGCTCCCGAACTCGCCAACACGCTCGGGCAAGGCAGCGGCCTGGTGGAGGGTCAGCTGTGGCTTTAACAAAGTGTCACTCTGCACTGCTGTGAAATGTTTGCCATCGCTCGATCTCAACACAAATTATTAAAAAAGAACAGGCTGCGGGCAGGGCCGCTCCAGGCCAGCCCTGTTCAGCGGGCTCACGCCGGCCGTGGAGGATGGCCGGGAGGGCGGAGACCTGGGGGTCGCTCCCTGCTCCGGCCAGCAGCCTGCGGGCCAAGGCTTCCAAGAAGGAGCAGCCCCAGACACACGGCCAGCCGGCCCCCACCAGACCCAGACACACGGCCAGCCAGCCCCCACTGACCCCAGACACACGGACAGCCAGCCCAGACACACAGCCCGCCGGCCCAGACACACGGCCAGCCAGCCCAGACACACGGCCAGCCAGCCCAGACACACAGCCAGCCAGCCCCCACCAGACCCAGACACACGGCCAGCCGGCCCCCACCGGCCCCAGACACACAGCCAGCCAGCCCAGACACACGGCCAGCCGGCCCAGACACACGGCCAGCCGGCCCCCACCAGACCCTCGAGGTGAGCATCCACAGCTTCCGGCTCCCGCACACACGCAGCGCCTCTGCGTCCCCACCTGCATCACGGGCGCCCCGGGCCCCCGCAGGCCCCCGCAGCGCCTCTGCGTCCCCGGCCCCCCATCACGGGCGCCCCGGGCCCCCACAGGCCCCCCTCAGCGCCTCTGATCATCAAGATGGACAGCCAGGGTGCTCAGCTTCATCCCGCCGTGCAGACCCCACGGCGCCCGTGATCAGGATGTCTCATGTTGGGAGCCAGGGCCACCCCCACCCCCGGGCTCCCTGCTTGAGGCCTGGGGTCCTGGCTCCTCTGCCTCAGTCTCCCCACCTGTAGAATCCCCCCACAGACTCGTGTCCCAGGGTGAGGGGGGGGGACTGGGCAGCTGTCATGGTGACAGGTGCTCCACGATTAACAGCAACCACCCCCAACCTCCGGAAACCACGGCCACGGCCCCCTCTGCTTTCCAGCACATTGCTGCCGTCTTCTAGAACATTCTCCTCTGTCTCTTCAGCTAACGTGCCCTGTGCCCAGGGAGCTCCATGGGGAGGGGGGAGGCAGGCCTGGGCAGGGCCGGCAGCAGCTGGGGGTGCACGAGGCCCACGCGGGGCGGAGGCCGGTGCTGAGGGCTCTGAGGCCAGAAACTCCCTGGGGATGACCTCGAGGCGGGCGAGGGACCCAGAGGAGCCTGGGCCTCCGGCCCCCGGCCTCCGCCTGCCTTCCCAGACGCGTGGCCGCACTGGGCGGCAGGCACTGTACCGAGTCTCGCTGTGGCCTGTGTTTGGCCAGAGCTGCCTCCGTGCCCCTTTGCCCGGTGCGGGCGGCCGAGGCCACGCTGCTTTGGCCGGAGGTGCAGCAGGTGAGTTCTGGTTTCTGAGAGAGAAGAGCAGCTCTGGAAGCCGGAAGAGGCTATGTAGGGACCAAGGCCAAGGCCAGGGCTTAGCCCTGCCGCGGCCCCTGTCCGCAGTCGCAGGCCGGAAGCCTGGCCCGCACGCTGTGCCGAGGAGCCTGGACGGGCTGCTTCAGGAGGATCTCGGGGATCCTAGATTGGGGGTGGCACCTGCTTAAAGCAGGCTCAGAATCTCCAGACTGCCTGCAAGGGAAACTGAGGCCCCTCCATCCTCCAACAGCCCAGGCAGGAGGCGCCGTGCCTAGGGGCTGTCCTGTGTGGCCACCGGGTCCCAGGAACCCCCCTTCCCCCCCCCGCCCGCCTCCCCTCCCCCACCCAGGGAGGGAAATGCCAAATTCTCACTGAACAGCGGGATGCTTCGGGGCCTCATTACCGTGATGCAAATTAATATTTATTATGCAATTATTCATCTTTGTAATTGCTAGTATTTCAAAGGGAGCACAGAGCCTTTAATTAGAATACTTCAAATATTATTAAAATGGAATGTCAGAAGGAGGGTACCCCTCCCCCCAGCAGCCCCAGGCTTCCAGAAGGTTCTTGGAGTTCCAGTCCACATAAGCCTGGCTGTGGGTTGGCTCTTGTCTTTCACTTTTTGTGGTTTTTGTTTGTTCATTTTTAATCTTAATTCCTAGAAACCTTTGTGAGTACGATGATGGCAGAGACGTGAGGTTTAAAGGGCCTGTGGTCACTGCAGATGCCTCTGGGGGGCGCAGGGTCCCGGGCACAGAGCCTGCGCTGCGCCCTGGAAAAGGGCTTCCCGTCCCCCACCCCCAGCCTGACTCTGTCCTCTGAGCAGGCTGCCACCCTGCTCCTCATCCCTGCCGGGCCCTGAGGATTCCCTCCTCCCTCCCTCGCTCCCTTCCCCCTTCTGGCTGCCAGGCAACAGACTGAGGAGCAGCCAGGCTTCTGGACCGGCTCCCGGTGGCAGGCTTTTCCAGCAGCAGCCTAAAAGGATGAGAAGGTGGTGGCGATTCAGACCGGGAGCTTTGGGATACTGAGTCACAGTAGTGCTCTGATTCCCCCCTTCCCCAAGCAGGCTGCCCGGAGGAAAGGAAACTGAGGCCAGGAGGAGGTAAAACATGGCCTGGATGAAGCGGAGAGGCTGCTGGAGGACCTAGGGACGGAGCATGAGGACCAGGCAGGGCCTCAGTGTCCCGCAGGGGCCCCAGCACGGGGCGCAGGGAGGGGTGAGGCAAGGAGAGGAGGGAGGCGCAGGGCAGCCAAGGCCCCAGCAGCCTTGCGAACGGTCAGGCAGAAAGCTCCCGCCCAGGGCCAGAGCCAGGTGTGGCGGGGAGCCGCGCGGTGTGCTCCAGAGGCGGACACAAGACACATCCTGGCGTGGCGTCCTGCCTTCAATGCCCACAGTGACCCAGAAACCCTCCCCTGACCAGACTCACAAGACCTCCGGGCACTGCTTACAGACCCCAAGGCCCCACAAGCCCCCCAAAGCCCCCTCCCACCCAGCCCTCCTCAAGGGACAGACATAGAGGCTGAGCTGGCACCGAACAGGGCAGACGCTGGACAGCGCAGACGCTGGACAGGGCAGACGCTGGACAGTGCAGACGCTGGACAGGGCAGACGCTGGGCAGCGCAGACGCTGGACAGGGCAGACGCTGGGTGCAGACGCTGGACAGCGCAGACGCTGGACAGCGCAGACGCTGGACAGTGCAGACGCTGGACAGTGCAGACGCTGGACAGGGCAGACGCTGGGCAGCGCAGACGCTGGACAGGGCAGACGCTGGACAGTGCAGACGCTGGACAGCGCAGACGCTGGACAGCGCAGACGCTGGACAGCGCAGACGCTGGGCAGGGCAGACGCTGGACAGCGCAGACGCTGGGCAGCGCAGACGCTGGACAGCGCAGACGCTGGACAGCGCAGACGCTGGACAGCGCAGACGCTGGACAGGGCAGACGCTGGACAGGGCAGACGCTGGGCAGGGCAGACGCTGGGCAGGGCAGACGCTGGACAGCGCAGACGCTGGGCAGGGCAGACGCTGGACAGGGCAGACGCTGGACAGCGCAGACGCTGGACAGCGCAGACGCTGGGCAGCGCAGACGCTGGACAGCGCAGACGCTGGGCAGCGCAGACGCTGGACAGTGCAGACGCTGGACAGTGCAGACGCTGGACAGGGCAGACGCTGGACAGTACAGACGCTGGACAGCGCAGACGCTGGACAGCTCAGACGCTGGGCAGTGCAGACGCTGGACAGCGCAGACGCTGGACAGCGCAGACGCTGGGCAGCGCAGACGCTGGACAGTGCAGACGCTGGACAGGGCAGACGCTGGACAGTACAGACACTGGACAGCACAGACGCTGGACAGCTCAGACGCTGGGCAGTGCAGACGCTGGACAGCGCAGACGCTGGGCAGTACAGACACTGGACAGGGCAGACGCTGGAGAGCGCAGACACTGGACAGCGCAGACACTGGACAGCGCAGACGCTGGGCAGTACAGACGCTGGAGAGTGCAGACACTGGACAGTGCAGACGCTGGGCAATGTACACACTAGGCTCTGGGAGGCTGAACTGAGCCCAAAGCCAAGCCCTCAGGAAAGCTGTGAGCACAACCCTAATGACAGAGGCTTGAGCAAAGGCTCCTGGGTAAATGGCCTGTCTGGCGGTTTGAGTCCTCTCAGCTGTGTGACCTCAGGACTGTTTCTGCACTCTCTGATCCTCAGTGGCCTCACCTGTGAGACAGGGTGTGGGGGCTGCTGAGGGGAGAATCCTGGAGCAGAACTAGGGCGCTGGCTGGCTCTGCCCCGTGGGAGGAGTGGGCCAGCCCACCCTTGCGGGCGACGATCAGAGTCTCCCTCCCGGACAAGGCAGCCAGCCCCCCCCCCACACACAGCACGGGCCCGCAGTGGGGTCCCCACCCTCCCTGTGAATTCCCACCTTGAGAAAGCTGCCGGGGGCTGTGCCGGGCGCCGCGTGCTGGCCCTTCTCCAGATGGCTTGCCCTGGACGCGGCCTGGCCTGCCTGGAGGGGGAGGCGCTCAGGCAGGGCCTGCATGGACAGCTGGCCCAGCGTGGGGCTCCAGGCTCCGCCCTCCATCCCCAGCCACCGCGCCCCCCCCGCAGCGCCCCAGGCCCCATGCACCAGGCCCCAGCCACCGCGCCCCCATGCACCAGGCCCCAGCCACCGCGCCCCCATGCCCCAGGCCCCAGCCACTGCGCCTGTGCCCCAGGCCCCAGGCCGCTGCTGGGATGAGGGGTGCCGACTCTCCCCCCCCCTTGTCCCGAGCCACAAGCCGTGAACACTGTTTCCATGGGAGCCTGCCCGCCTCCTGCAGGCACCTCCAGGTCCCGGAGGGCCAGACGTACAGAGGACATCTTGGCAGCAAATGTGGCTCCTGCCTGTCATCCTCGCTACTTCAGAGGCTGAGATCTGAGGGTCTCGGTTCAAAGCCGGCCCGGGCGGGGTATCTCCAGTGAACCACCCGAAAACCCCAAGTGGAGCTGTGATTCAAAGCAGAGCACTAGCCTTGAGCAGAAGAGCTCGGGGACGGCACCCAGCCCTGGATCAAGCCCCACCAGAGAAAAAGAAAGAAAGGAAAAAGCAAGGCTGGACACTGCCAGGCGCTGGCGGCTCACACCCGCCATCCCAGAGACTCACGAGGCGACTCTCAGCACGGCGGTTCAAAGCCAGCTCGGCCAGGATCCCCCGCGAGACCCGCACCTCCAGTCACCGCAAAAACTCTGAACAGAGCTGCGGCTCCCAAGGGAAAGCAGCAGCCAGCCCTGCCTGAGCGCAAAGGCTGGAGAGGAGGCCACTGGCCCTGGGCTCCAGATCCAGGGGGGCCCGGGGGAGCTGGGAGGGGGGCAGAGGGGCTCAGCGGGGAGCCGGGGGGACAGAGGGGCTCAGCGGGGAGCCGGGGGGGGCAGAGGGGCTCAGCGGGGAGCCCAGGGAGGCAGAGGGGCTCAGCGGGGAGCCCGGGGGGCAGAGGGGCTCAGCGGGGAGCCCAGGGAGGCAGAGGGGCTCAGCGGGGAGCCCAGGGAGGCAGAGGGGCTCAGCGGGGAGCCCGGGGGGGCAGAGGGGCTCAGCGGGGAGCCCAGGGAGGCAGAGGGGCTCAGCGGGGAGCCGGGGGGACAGAGGGGCTCAGCGGGGAGCCGGGG
>NW_012267427.1:193830-205611 GCF_000151885.1 Dipodomys ordii | reverse complement strand
GGGGGGGCAGAGGGGCCCAGTGGGGAGCTGGGGGACAGAGGGGCTCAGCGGGGAGCCCGGGGGGCAGAGGGGTTCAGCGGGGAGCCCGGGGGTCAGAGGGGTTCAGCGGGGAGCCCGGGGCCAGTGGAGAGGGGGAGGCTGGTGCTCAGCTGGGAAGTGGCCAGCGTCCATGAATCCCAGTCATGAAAGCAAGTGGCGCAGTGTTGGCGGAGACGGCAGGGCCGGGTGTGGCCTGCGCCCCACAGGCTCCAGAGAGCTCAGCGGGTGATCCACGCGAGGCTGCTGATCACCGGGAATAACGGGAGCCACGCTGGGACCTGGCCAGGGCCGGGGCGCCGGTGTCCGGCCCAGCCCAGTGCTGCCCTGTCCCTCCACCCCTGCCTGGCAGGAGGTGACCCCTCTCTTCAGGCCGCGGCCCAGGACACCTGACAGGTCAGCCGGGGGGCGGAGGGGGTCTCCCTCCAAGGCGGGGGGACGCCGTCCTTCTGACCTGGCTCGTCTCCCAGAAGAACCCAGACCCCCACAGTTATATATTCTGGAAACATCTGTACCCCTACTGGCTGCCTCCAGGCTCTGCCCCGTCCCTCTTCCTGGAAGCCCCAGACGGGGAGCTGGGCCTGGCCTTTGGAGTGACCCCAGCCCCGCAGCCGCTGGGGGGCCGGCCCCTCCTGCCCAGCCCTTCCTTCACACCCCCACGCCCACGATGGCCCCAGGCCACAGAGCCCCAACGGCTGGTCTGTGGAGCCTACGCACGGAGCCCCCCCCCGGCAGACAGCTGCTCCCCACCCTGCAGCCCCTGCTGGAGGTGGACAGCACAGGCAGCCCAGGGGGCGGCTCACACCTGGAGGCCCAGCTGCTCCAGAAGGAGGCCGCTGAGATCCGAGGATGGAGGTTTGAAGTCAGCCTGAGACTCTTCTGGCCCCTGAACCACCCAAAAGCCAGCGGCTCAAGGAGCCAAGTGCCAGCCCTGAGCCCAAGAAAACCAAAAACCACCACCACCTGAGGACAGTGTCCAGACCCTGAGTTCAAGGCCCGGAGCTGGCGGGAGCGCACACACGCACGCGCACACACGCACGCGCACACACACGTGCGCACACACGTGCACACGCGTGTGCACGCACACACACGCACGCGCGCACGCACGTGCACACAGCGCACGCACACACGTGCACACACACGCGCGCACACGCACGCGCACACACACGCGCACACACGCGCGCACACACGCATGTGCACAAACATGCGCGCGCACACGCACACACACGTGCATACACACATGTGTGCACGCACACGCATGTGCACACGCACACACACACGCACACACACGTGCATACACACATGTGTGCACGCACACGCATGTGCACACGCACACACACGCACACACACGTGCACAAACACACACGTGCGTACACACGCGTGCGCGCACACACGCACGCGCGCACATGCACGTGCGCGCACACACGCGCGCACACGCATGTGCACACGCACGCACGCGCGCACACTCACGTGCACACACACGTGCACACACACGCACGCACGCTCACACACACGTGCACGCACGTGCACACACACGTGCACTCACGTGCACACACGTGCGCGCGCACACGTGCGCACACACACGCGCGCACACACGTGTGCACACACACGCAACCACACGCACGTACACACACACGCGCGCACACACTGTGGTCAATATGACGGGCTGCCCGGGTCCCCAGGAGCCCCGGTCCCGCCCGGCCTCGGTCCCCGGTCCTCCACAGCCCTCCTCAGTCCTGGCGCCCCCCCCCGCCCCCCGCAGCTGCCAGCCGGCTCTGCACATCCTGTTGCTGTGGTTGCTAGGAGGTTTCCATGACAACTAATGGGATGAGGAAAGCCCAGCTGCTTCATCGCCCCCCCCCCGCCCCATGGTCACGACTGGACCTTGTGGGGCCGGGGCACCCATGGGGTCCAGGGGGGCCCCATGGACCCCTCCAGAAACCTGCGCCCCAGGGAATCAGGACGTGGGGTGCTGGGGAGCAGAATAGGCTGCACGGTTGTTGGGTGGCAGGAAGGGCGCAGAGGCGGGCGGCAGAGCCCCAGAGGGCCCCGGGTCCGCGGCCGGGACGGCAGGCAGACAGCACCTGTGCTCCTGTCCACAACCTCCATTTACACCGACTGGGCACAGAGAGGTCGGGGGTGTGGTCATGGTCACACAGCGCAGGGAAGGGCAGACACAGCCCGTGGCTCCCTGCAGGGCCGTGCCCACGCCCGTGGCTCCCTGGGGCCCCAGCCTCTGAGCCTTGGGTGGCAAAGCAGCCCAAGGGCACGGGGGAGGCTTGCTCCTGCCCCAGAACACAAAGCCCAGAGAGGCCAGGGCCGCGCGGCCGCCCCGGAGCAGAGAAGCTGCCTCCGCCGCGCCCCGTGGCCGGCCGCGCCTTCCCCCCCTCGGTGACCCCCCCTGCACCTGGGTCCCCAACCTCGTGTCTGGCACGGTGCCAGGCAGCAAGGGGCGTCCTGGAGCCCCACAGAGCCGGGCGGGGGGGGGACGAGGCGGAGCCGGCCGCTGAGGATGACCACGCCGAGCGGGGAGCGGACCTGGGGTCCCCAGCCCGCCCCTCACCCCCAGCCCAGAGCAGCGAGACGAAAGCACAGAGGGCGGGCCGCCGGTGGGGGCGCAGCCCCCCTGCGTACCCCCCCAGTGGCTGGGGGGCACAGCGGGCCTCGGCGCTTCCGAGGAGCTGCGTTGCCATGGTGACCCCGTTACCTGGCAACCGGCTGCTTGGTCCTGGCACCTGCTGTCAGCGCCCCAGCCAGCGCGCTCGGTGGCCCCGTGTCCCACAAGTCCCTTTGTCTCAGAAAAGCCCCAGTGAGGACCCCGGGGGACATTCCCAGTGAGAACCCGGGGGACAGTCCCAGTGAGGACCCCGGGGGACAGTCCCAGTGGGGACCCGGGGGACAGTCCCAGTGAGGACCCCGGGGGACAGTCCCAGTGAGGACCCGGGGGACAGTCCCAGTGAGGACCCAGGGGACAGTGCCAGTGAGGACCCCGGGGGGGACAGTCCCAGTGAGGACCCCGGGGACAGTCCCAGTGAGGACCCGGGGGACAGTCCCAGTGAGGACCCGGGGGACAGTCCCAGTGAGGACCCCGGGGACAGTCCCAGTGAGGACCCGGGGGGGGACAGTCCCAGTGAGGACCCGGGGGGGGACAGTCCCAGTGAGGACCCCGGGGGGACAGGCCGGCCGGCCCACGCGTGAGACCCCTCCCCAGGCCCGGACGGCAGGGAGCCATCCATCCTACTTCATACCCTCGACGTGCCACAACTCAGACCATGGGCGCGGGTGGCTGGCGGGGCCAGAAGGTTCAGGACACCATAGGAAGGAGGAGGTGGCGGCTCCCCGACCTGTGATGCCCAGGGACCACGTCCCCCCCCCGCCTGCCCGGCTCCCTCAGCACGGCGGGAACATGGGGCGAGGGGGGGGGGCTGAGCTGGTCCAGAACCCCACTCAGCCCGAGTGGACACCGGGCCCCCGAGGCCCTGCCCCGGGGCTGAGAGCGGACCTCACAGGGGCGTCCGGCGGGCCTCCCGGAGGAGGAGGTGCCCTCCAGCCAGAGGGAGCAGAGAGGAAGGGGACGGGGACCGAAGATCCGGCCGGCGCCTCGCACACCACCCCACGGACTGGGGGACCTGGAGGCCCAGGAGCGGGGAGGCCCAGCAGGGCGGAGGCCCAGCAGGGTGGAGGCCCAGGAAGCCCTGTCCCAGGAGGCCCCCTCGGCGTCCCCCACCCCTCCCCGCCCGGCTGAGCAGGCCGGGGCCTGGCGCTGATGCGGTGGTGGCAGGCGCCCCCTGCTGGCCGCAGAGCCGTCCTGCGGCCCAACCTCGTCTTCCTGAGCAGGGGCGGGCACTCAGGGAAGAGGCTCGGGACAGCTGGCTGTTCTGGAAGGTTCCTTCCTGCCTCCCCTCTTCTGTACCTGGGGATCTGGACAGCTGACACTCCCAGGGCAGTCGGCGGGGGCTTTGCTCCTAAGGCGGGGCGTGGCCGGTCCCAGGCTGGTGTTCAGCACAGGCCTTGAACCCCTGGCTCCTGCAGTCTTCCCCGCCGTCTCTCCAGTAGCCGGACTACGGGTGTGTACCACCGGCCCGGCAGTCTTCATGCGATTGATTGAACTAGGTCTCCCGTTCTGTGGCTAGCCGGGGCAGCGGTGGGCCAGCCTCCGCCCAGCCCTCACCCCTGGCCCCCTCCATGGCCTGTCCTCCCTCCTCAGAGGGAGGCCTCCCTGGGCCCCCGTCCCCTACTCCAGCCAGCCCGGTGATCCTGGGGGGGCTCCAACCCCCCGCACAGCAGAAAGGCTGGGCAGGGTGACCCGCGGGGCACTGCGTGGTGTGGTGCCCGTGGCTGCTCCTGCGCTGCCCGCAGGACCCACAGCGGGAAGGAAGGACGTCCGGTGAGGCCCGCGCCCCTCCCCATCCAGGGCCGCCGTGAGGAGGGGAATGTGTGGTGTGCTGCTGCCCTCTAGCGGCCCGTGCCAAGAAGGCCGCGAAGCCGCCGGGGACAAGGTGGCTGGGAAGGACGGGGCGCTCCCCCCCACGGCGCCCTCCAGTTAGCTACCGTCCGTTCAGCCTGTGGACCAGGGCAGAAGGCAAATGAAGGTGGTCGATGCCTGGGAGTGAGTGGGTGGCCTGGGTTCACAGGGCCCCTGGGGGCACGGGGCTCACGCCTGTCATCCCGCCACTGAGGAGGCGATCGAGGTTCAAAGCCACCTGGGGCAGGAAAGCCCATGAGACTCCTACCTCCAGTGAACCGCCAGAAAGCCCCAAGTGGAGCTGTGGCTCTAGTGGTAAAGCAGTAGCCTTGAGCAGACAAGCTCGGGGACAGTCCAGGCCCTGAGTTCAAGCCCCAGGACGCACACCTGAATCAAGGCACCTCCCAGAGCCACGCCGGTGGTGACGGAGCTGAAAGCACAGAGGGGTGAAAGGCGGGGGGGGGAGGGGGAGCAGAGGAGGGGCAGAGGAGGGGGAGGCGGGGTAGAGGGGGAGCAGAGGAGGGGGCGGAGGGGGGCGGAGGGGGCGGGGGGGGGGGGGGGGGGGGGGGGGGGGGGGGGGGGGGGGGGGGGGGGGGGGGGGGGGGGGGGGGGGGGGGGGGGGGGGGGGGGGGGGGGGGGGGGGAGGAGGGGGGGGGGGGGGGGCCTGGGCGGGGGGGCGGAGGGGGGGTGGAGGGGAGCAGAAGGGGCGGGAGGGGCCTGGGCGGAGGGGCGGAGGGGGGGTGGAGGGGAGCGGAAGGGGCGGGGGGGCCGGGGCGGAGCTCCTCTTCACTGCCGTCCTCTCCTGTGTGCAGTGTGATGCATCTTTCTGGGGGCCCCTTCTGTGGGGGACAGGGACCCCCCTCTGCTCTCAGGAACACCCCAGGTGTCTGGAGGCCACCTCGAGAAGGAGCAGGGGGGACAGCCACTGAGGGCAGCATTTGCAGTCAGACCTGGATTCCCGTCCAGCCCTGGCCCTGCCCTCCGCCCCGCCTGGTGAGGGGGACGGGCATTAGCACACCCATGCAGGGAACCATCCAGAAAATGCTTGGCTGAGGCTCAGTGTCAAAGGTCAGCTGCGGGGGGGGGGGGCTGGGAAGGTGGCTCAGTGGTAGAGCGCTTGCCTTGCATGCATGAGGCCCTGGGTTCAATTCCTCAGCACCACATAAGCAGAAAAAGCCACAAGTGTCACTGTGGCTCAAGTGGTAGAGTGCTCGCCTTGAGCTGAAGAGCTGAGGGACAGCACCCAGGCCCAGAGTTCAGGCCCCACGACCAGAGCAAAAAAAAAAGATCAGCTGCTCAGATCACAGAACAGAGACACACACACACACACACACACACAGTGACATACAGACAGACACACAGAGACAGACACACACACAGACACACACACAGAGATACACACATAGACACACACAGAGACACACATACAGATAGACACAGACACATACACACACAGACACACACACACAGTGACATACAGACAGACACACACAGAGACACACACATATACACAGACAGACAGACACAGACACACACACAGACACAGACACACAGAGACACACAGACAGACAGACACAGACAGACACACACACACAGACACACACACACAGACAGACAGACACAGACAGACACATACAGACACACACACAGACACATACACACAGTGACACACACACACAGTGACATACAGACAGACACACACAGAGACACACACATATACACACAGACACAGACACACACACAGACACACACACACAGACACACACAGACAGACAGACACAGACAGACACATACAGACACACACACACAGACACACACACACAGACACACAGACAGACACACACACAGACAGACACACACACACACATACACACACACACACACAGACATGGCAGTTTTGAGATATATTGTGAAGCCAGTGATTGCTGGCGTAGGTATGGAGGTACCAATCGATTAGCCAGGACAGAAGGCCTGGAAATGGACCTGTATATGTACAGTCAACAAGGAGAAATCACAAACAGTGCTGAGATCATGGAACTCTGCATGTGCAGGAATGCAGCCAGATCTGCACTCCACCCACACGCTGACCGACCCACAACACGCTGAGAAGCAGAACAGGTGTAGCCTTCTTGAGTCTGTGTGTCTGTCTGTGTGTATGAGTCTGTGTGTGTATGAGTCTGTGTTTGTGTATATGTGTGTCTGTCTGTGTGTGTGTCTGTGTGTATATGAGTCTGTGTGTGTGTGTTTGTGTGTCTGTCTGTGTATGAGTCTGTGTTTGTGTATATGTGTCTGTCTGTGTGTGTCTGTGTATATGAGTCTATGTTTGTGTATATGTGTGTCTGTCTGTATATGTGTCTATGTGTGTCTCTGTGTGTATGAGTCTGTGTGTATATGTGTGTGTGTGTATGAGTCTGTGTTTGTGTATATGTGTGTCTGTCTATGTGTGTATATGTGCGTCTGTATGTGTGTGGGTCTTTGTGTGTCTGTGTGTATGAGTCTGTGTTTGTGTATATGTGTGTCTGTCTGTATGTATGTATATGTGTGTCTGTATGTGTGTGTGTCTGTGTGTGTGTCTGTGTCTGTGTGTGTCTGTGTCTGTGTCTGTGTGTATGAGTCTGTGTTTGTGTATATGTGTGTCTGTCTGTGTGTGGGTCTTTCTGTGTATGTGTATGAGTCTGTGTTTGTGTTTGTGTATATGTGTGTCTGTGTGTGTATATGTATGTCTGTCTGTGTATGGGTCTTTCTGTGTGTGTGTGTGTATGAGTCTGTGTTTGTGTATATGTGTGTCTGTGTGTGTATGTGTGTATGAGTCTGTGTGTGTGTATATGTGTGTCTGTGTGTGTATATGTGTGTCTGTCTGTGTGTGGGTCTGTGTGTGTGTGTGTGTATGAGTCTATGTTTGTGTATATGTGTGTCTGTGTGTGTATGAGTCTGTGTGTGTATATGTGTGTCTCTGTGTGTGTGTATGTGTGTCTGTCTCTGTGTGTGGGTCTATGTGTGTGTGTGTATATGTGTGTACATGCTTGTGCCAGTTCTGAGGCTTGAACTCAGGGCCTGGATGCTGTGTCTGAGCTTTTTCACTCAGGGCCAGCACGCTATCACTTGAGCCACAGCTCCACTTCAGCATTTTTAGTAGTTAATTGGAAATAAGAGTCTCATGAACGTTCCTGCCTGGGCGGGCTTTGAACTGCGACCCTCAGATCCCAGCCTCCTGAGTGGCTGGGGTTCCAGGCCTGAGCCCCTGGCACCTGGAATCAGCAACTTTTAAAATATGACACTAACAACACAAACACCCAAGAAAACAGTAGATAACTTGAACCTAAGAACTTGTGTACCTTGAAGAACACTGGAAAGTGCAAAGACAACCCAAAGACTCTGCTAAAGTATGTGTAAATCGAGAATCTAAAGAAAAGTCCAGTACCCAGAATGTATTTTAAAATATCCATCAAGCCAGACAGGCCAGCACGCGTCTGTCTATAACTGCAGCACTCGGGAGACTAAAGGAGGAGGACGTGAGTTTGAGACCAGCCCGGGCTATGGAGAGAGATTCTGTCACAGAAAGAAAGAAAAGAAAAAAGGAAGAGGGGAAGAGGAAAGGGGAGGGAGGGAGGAGAGGCGGGGGGGCCGGGCCCCCATCCAGACACACAGGAGCCCAGGCTGGCCTGGCACAGAGCGAGACCCTACTGCAAACAATTCACACACCAGGTGCCAGTGGCTCACTCCTGTAATCCCAGCTGTTCAGGGGGTGAAATCTGAGGATCAGGGTTCCAAGCAAGCCAGACAGTGCATGACCCAACACAAATTAACCACCAAAACACCAGGAATGGAGCTGTGGTTCAAGTGGTAGAGCGCTAGCCTTGAGGTTAAAAAACCAAAAAGCTCAGGGACAGCACCCAGGTCCTAAATTCAAGCCCAGGACACACACACACACACACACACACAAGAATTTTTTAAGGCATAATAAAGTCTTTAGCTGGGCTTGGTGGCTGACTCCTGTCACCCCAGCTACTTGGGATACAGACACGGGACAGGGCATGAAGCTGGGCTGGGCCCAGGGACATTTCAGATGAGGCCACGGGTGTGGGCCGGTGGTTTAACCTGGCTGGGGCTGCCCGGCCCTCGGGGTAATAAAGGCACTGAGCGTTCCTCCCTGGAAAAAAGAAAAAAGAAGGAACACAACACCAGGACGCAGTTTCTCTCGATAGCTGGAAAACGTTCACTGGGGAACTGAAAAGAACTGAACCTCGGGGGGCGTTCCCCGCACCTCTGCAGGGCGCCCTCTCAGCCTGTCCATCCGGGGCAGGGGGGAGCGGGGAGAGACTCCCCCTCCAGCCCCACCCCTTCCCCCAGAGGGTGGGGATTACAGGTGTGGACCACCATGCCCAGGCCCAAGGCTGGGGTTTTTTGTTTTTGTTTTTATGAACAGAATTCATAGACGGGTTTCCATGCTTTAGAAAACTGCTATAATCAAGGTGGCTCACACCTGTCATCCTAGCAACTTGGGAGGCTGAGATTTGAGGATCGCAGTTCGAAGCCAGCCTGGCCAGGAAAGTCCTTAAGGCCCTCATCTCCAATGAGCTACCAGAAAACCAGAAACGGGGCTGTGGCTCAAATGGTAGTAGCCCTGTAGGGCCTTGAGCAAAAAAATTGAGAGAGAGCCCCCAGGCCCCAAGTTCTACCTCAGTGCTGGTGTGGAACACAAAACCCTTTGATAAATGTAATTCTTGTTTTTTTTCGTTTTTGGTGAGAGGAGAGCCTCGTTGTTTTGTTCACAGCCGGTGCTCTACCACTTGAGCCGTACCTCCAGCCTGACCTTCTGCCAGCGCATGGGCACTCCACGCCACCCCTGGCCTGGCCGCTCCGCAGCTTTCCAGAATGGTGGCTCAAGGCTTCGGGCTTCCGGCCGCCATTAACTGCACACGCCTTCCTCCTTGCCCAGAAGGGAAACCTTTTCCAAATTAAATGTCCCCTGAAGAGCGGCAGCTCCGTGGGCCTGGGGTCATCCAAGCCCCATGTCTCAGAGCCGCTTTCCACTCTGGAGGCCCGGCCCCCCTTGGGGGGACATGGGGCTCGGTATGCAGAAAGGAAGCACCCAGCACCGCCTGGAAGGAAGGCAAGGGCTAGGTGCCCAGCGGCCCCAGGCTGGCCAGCGCCGGGCGGAAGGCTCAGACAGCGCCAGGTGGAGGGCTCGGCCAGCGCCGGGCGAAAGGCTCGGCCAGCCCAGCGGCCCCCGGGCTTGGTCAGCACCAGGCAGAGAGCTGGGACAGCCCCGGCTGGGGAGATCTGGGGCCATTCATGTCCATTCATTGTCTCCACGCTCCTCCATGGGTTTGGAGACAGAAATCAATCAGCACGGAAGTGGCTCTGTGGCTCAAGTGGTAGAGCGCTAGCCTTGAGCTGAAGAGCTGAGGGACAGCGCCCAGGCCCAGAGTTCAGGCCCCACAACCGCCCAAAAAAAAAAAAAAAAGAAATCAATCAGCACCCAACCCAACCCCGCCAAGCATCTGTCACGCTCTGGAGGGCGATGGCACACAAAGGTGTCACCACAGCCAGGCGCCGGGGGCTCACGCCTGTCATCCTACCTACTCAGGAGGCTGAGATCTGAGGATCGCCGTTCAAAGCCAGCCCGGGCAGGCAAGTCCGTGAGACTCTTATCTCCAATGAACTGTCAGAAAACCAGAAAAAAATGTTATTCCATCCCTTATCTCTGAGCAAACCAGGTTTTCCTGAGCAAATTCCATGGGGTGCCCATGACCCTTGGGGGCCCTTGCTGGCAGAGACAAACAAGCTGAGTGAAGGCCGGTTCACATCCAGGGCGGCGTGCCCCTCTCGCTGGCCAAGTGCACCTAGGGAGGTCCCTGGGGGTCAAAGGCAAAAGCATCTGAAGCCTGGGACAGTTGGGGACCTGGTCCCTCTGCCTGTCTGAGGGCCCGTGGGGGGTTGGGGGACACCAATGGGAAGGCGGAGGTGGAGGTGAGGGGCTGGGTCACCCCTCACCTCGTCACCCTCCCCCACGGAGCCACACGGAGGTCAGGACAGTGCTGGAGCGACACAGAGGTCCCTTCCTGCCTGAGAGGAGAACAGCGGTCAGTGCCACCTGGAGACTACTGTGAGCTCTGACCCCCCGCCCCCGCCAGGGACGGCGGCCAGCGCCCGCACAGCTGACCGCGGCCAGCAAAAGTGGGATCCCCGGCCACACGCTGCCCTGGGAACAGCCGCTCTGTCTCTCAGGGGCTCTGAGCCTGCCGCTGGCCCTGGGGGCGAGGGGGGCCCCACGCACCCCCCCCCAAGGACACACCAAGGCCAGCTGGGAAAGGAGCCCAGTCAGGGCCGGCCGGGGCTCTCGCTGCCTGACTGCCCTCGGCTGGCATTTCCTGCCTTACTTAGGTCCCGGAGCGAGGCCAGGGAGGCCTTGGGGGACCTAGACACCCCGAAGCCAACAGACAAGGCAGGCAGTGAACAGGTTACCCTGGAGCCTCTCCGTCCAGCGTGCGTCCATGCTGCCCGCCGGCAGGCTCCATGCGGGCATGGCCGCCAGCAGCGTCTCCCAGGAGGAGCCGGGCCACAGCGGCAGAGCCCCTGATGGCGGCCTGGGACGCTCCCCCGTCCCGGAGCCCGGGAGCACGGAGTGGGGGGGGAAGCCTCTGCCGAGCCCGGGAGCACGGAGGGGGGAGGGAAGCCTCCGCCGAGCCCGGGAGCACGGAGGGGGGAGGGAAGCCTCCGCCGAGCACGGAGCACGGAGGGGGGAGGGAAGCCTCCGCCAAGCCCGGGAGCACGGAGTGGCGGGGGAAGCCTCCGCCCGGGAGCACGGAGGGGGGAGGGAGCCTCTGCCGAGCCCCGGCCCCGGAGCACGGAGGGGGGGGGAGAGCCTCCGCCGAGCCCCGGAGCACGGAGGGGGCAGGGAGCACGGGGCCTCCCGGAGCCCAGTGCCTGGACGCACTCGGGCCTCGTACACCCGGCAGGATGCCCACATCCGCCTGCCAAGGAACCCCAGACGCCCCCTGGAGCGGCAGAGGCCCCAAGGCCGCTTGAATTGCACCCAGAATTCTGCCCCTGCCTCTGGGGGCGCAGGTCCCGGCCAGATGGAATGAAGCAGTGCTAAACCAGAGCCGGGCTGGGGGGGGGGATGGCAGCCTGTGTCCCATCCCTTGAGCCGCGCCCACAGGCCCCGGCCGTCCCTGCACCCCCAAACAGCAGCCGTCCCTGCACCCCCAAACAGCAGCCGTCCCTGCACCCCCAGACAGCAGCCGTCCCTGCACCCCCAGACAGCAGCCGTCCCT
>NW_012267427.1:190739-191484 GCF_000151885.1 Dipodomys ordii | reverse complement strand
GGGGAAGGGGAGGGGGAGAGGGCAGAGCAAAGGGGAGGGGGAGGGGGAGAGGGGGAGGGGGCTCTGAGGTCAAGGTGCATGCACTAGCCACCACTTTAATCCTCGGGTTAAAGGGCTAAAGGGGGCCACGCCCCCTCGTGCTGGGCAGGAAGGGGCGCTGCAGACACCCGCCCAGAGCTGGGTGACGAGCAGCCATGGAAGGTTTATCAGGAGCCTGGAGGCCGTGGGCAGCCTCCACCGGGCTGCAGCCTCTCTGTGCTCATCGGAGTCGCGGCCCCTGGCCAGCCCCAGGCCCTCTGCCCTTTGGCCACACAGTGCTTCCTAATACGTAAGCCACCAGCGCCTGCGCCCGTGGCCCAGCCCGCAGGGGCCGAGCGGCCTTCACACCTGCAGTGCTGCGTGCAGGCCGGCTACAGTCGGGTACGGCAGCCAGAGCGGGAGTCCCACGGAGCCCCACGGAGCCCCACACGGATCTCCACATGGAGCCCCACACGGATTTCCACACAAAGCCCCACACGGAGCCACACGGAGCCCCACGAGCCCCACACGGAGCCCCACACAGATCACACAGAGCCCCACACGGATCTCCACACGGAGCCCCACACAGATCTCCACACAGAGCCCCACACGGAGTCCCACACGGAGCCCCGCAGGGAGCCCCACATGGAGCCCCACAGAGTCCCACACGGAGCCCCACACAGATCTCCACACGGAGCCCCACACGGAGCCCCACGGAGCCCCACAC
>NW_012267427.1:188203-189738 GCF_000151885.1 Dipodomys ordii | reverse complement strand
CCACATGGAGCCCCACACGGAGCCCCACAGAGCCCCACACGGATCTCCACACGGATCTCCACACAGAGCCTCACACGAAGCCCCACACGGAGCCCCATGGAGCCACACACGGAGCCCCATGGAGCCACACAGAGCCACACACGGAGCTCTACAGGGAGCCCCACACGGAGCCACACACGGATCTCCACACAGAGCCCCACACGGAGCCACACGGAGCCCCACAGAGCCCCATGGAGCCCCACACGGAGCCCCATATGGAGCCCCACATGGATCTCCACACGGAGCCCCACACGGATCTCCACATGGATCTCCACACAGAGCCTCACACGAAGCCCCACACGGAGCCCCACGGAACCCCACACGGAGCCACATGGAGCCCCACACGGAGCCACACAGAGCCACACACGGAGCTCCACAGGGAGCCCCACGGAGCCCCACACGGAGCCACACGGAGCCACATGAGCTCCAGCGGCAGCGGGGCCGGCCCGAGCCGGCGCTGTGACTGCTCACTCACTTGTGCCTTTGACTTTCAGTCTCGGCAACAGCACCGCAGTGGCAGATGGCCTCTTCCCACGGCCGCATGGGGTGCCAGAGCAGCTGCAGCTCCAGCCTTTTGTTCATCCATTCATAAAACACATTCTGGGGGCCCCGGCCCGCAGTCCAGGCTCCAGGGAACAGTTAGGGTTCTTGTGCAGGAACCCATACAAGCAGAGGGGTACGCCAGGCCACGGAGCTGCGCCCATGCTGTGTGACTGCGGGCAGGTCGCTAGGCAGCTCTGAGCCTCAGATTTGTGATTGAGAATCCGCCCCTTGCCTCACCCTCACCTGTCAGGCCCCGGCGGATCTGTGAATGGGTTCTGGCTTCTTATAAAGGCCCGGCGTCCTACGGCAGGAAAGAGCCTGGAGGTCTTGACCATGGCCTGTTTGGGCAGAAGTGTGGCGGGGTGGGCGGTCAGCCACACCGTGTCATCTGCTTTACCTGGAGATGGGACAAGCCCAGGCCGATGGTCCAGCTCAATGGTCCTGGAAGCCAAGGGAGCCTCAGGCACAGGAGGCGTCAGAGCGGTCTCGGTCATGTCTGTGGCTGGACAGGTTATTCTGAGGCTCCGTCCACCTGGGGGGAGGGGGGTAGCCTGAGCCCCTGGCCCCCTGGGGCTACGTCTGTGACTGGACCGCCGCACCTGGTGGAGTACAGCAGAAATGCATCGGTAGACTCAGGGGGTCTCTGTGTGGAGCAATGGCCCAGCCCGTCTCCAGACAGATGCCCGGCTGCCCCTGATCTGGTCCCCCGGTCAGCGTCCCCGGCTGGGGCCATCGTCCAGGCCCTGGCCTCGGTGCACAGTGTGACTGAGTCTCAGCTTGCTTTCGCCGCAGCTCCTGAGTGAGCATACCAACGCATGTGGAAGGGCGCCCTGAGGGCTGGCTCTGTGCAGCGGCGGGGTTGAACTCAGGGCTCGGCTCCTACCAGGCAGGTGCAGCGGCGGGGTTGGACTCAGGGCTCGGCTCCTGCCAGGCAGGTGCAGCGGCGGGGTTGG
>NW_012267427.1:185722-188153 GCF_000151885.1 Dipodomys ordii | reverse complement strand
GATGGGCGTGGGGAGCGATGGGGGGTCCTGGCTGGACGTGGGGAGCGATGAGGGAGGGGGTCCCGGCTGGGCGTGGGAGGAGCAGCCGGTCAGTGGTGAAGCTGCAGAGCCTGCTCAGCCCCGGGGTGGGGTTTGTGGGGGAGGGCGTTTGTGGGAGCCGTCAGAGATGGATGCTGTGTAGTGTACGGTGACAGAAGGGGGCTGCGGGTATCTGGGGGAGGGGTCCCCAACACCGGGACAACATAGGCCTCCCAAGGAACTCAGAAACATGCGTGGGAGGAGGGTCTGGGGCAGGTGTGGTGCTGGGGTCAAACTCTGTCCTACACACACGAATACACACGCCAGCGCGCGCACACGCATGCATACGTGCACGTACACACTCCACACTACCCTCAGGGACCTGCGCCGGGAGGGGGCCTGGGCCTGTCCTGTGAGGCCACGCCCTCAAACAAGCCCCGCCCAGCCATGTGCCCCGCCCCCATCCTGCACACACCCTCCACACCACACCACGCACGTACCACCTATACACCCCATGTGACACACTCCTCCACATGTGTGCACACACATCATACCACATGCCAGCTATATGTGCACACATGCACACCCCTGTACACATTCGGGCTCTGAGTGAGGCCAAGCTATGCCCGGAGCCTCCTGACACAGACCTGCTAGGTGGGGCCGGCACCGCCAAGGGAGGGCTCAGAGCTCTGAGCGACGCTGGGCCCCGGGGACTCCACAGCCCACGGCGGCTCCCACACCCCAAACACACTCACGTGGCAGGCCCTCACCACTGTTCATCCTGTCAGAAATGCACAACCACCAAATACCAACAGCCCCCAGGGTGGTGCCCCCTCTAATCCCAGCTCTCCTGAGGCTACGGTAGGAAGATCTTGAGTTCAAGACCAACCTGAACTCCAGAGGGACACCTTGTCTCAAATCAGTTATCAAACCAATCAATCAATTAATAAGCCAGGGGCTCACCCCTTATTCCAGCTACTCAGGAGGCTGAGATCTGAGGATCGTGGTTCAAAGCCAGCCCATGCAGGAAAGTCTGTGAGACTCTAATCTCCAAATAACCAGCAAAAAGCCAGACGTGGAGCTGTAGCTCAAGTGATAGAACACCAGATTGAGCAAAGAACACCAAGCACAGCATAAGGCCCCAACTTCAAGCCCTAATGCAGGTGCGCGTGCACACACACACACACACACGCACACACACACACACACACACACATGCACGCACACACATGCACACACACATGTACACACATGCACACACATGCACACATGCACACACGCACACACACACGCACACACATGCACGCACATGCACACACATGCACACGCACACACATGCACGCACACACGTACACACATGCACACACACGTACACACATGCACGCACACATGCACACATGTACACACATGCGCACACACGTGCACACACATGTACACACATGCACACACACATGCACACGCACACAGAGTAAAGGAAATCACAGTGGCAGCAACAAATGGAGAAACAGACACTGTTCATGAGGACAGGAAGTGGAAAACACAATTTCTTAAAAATCTAAACATGCAACTACCATAGAACCCAGAACAGCTACTGGGCATTTTTCCCACAAGAAGGGGAAAACGTATGCAAAAACCTATACACAAATGTTTGTAGCTGCTTTGTTTGTTTAACATCCCCAAACTAGAAGCAACCCCGATTCCATATAGCCAAGTGACCTGTGATCTGATCCACGCAGCCTTCCACGGTCAGACTCCTCCCTCTCCCCGGAGCACAAGCGAAGCGGTTAATAGGTGCTGAGTGCAAATGGGCAAAGCCCAATGGCCATGTACTGTGCAGGTGCGTTTCTAGCACACCCTTTGTGCTGTCTTGTTCGAGGTGGCACTGAGCCTTCGAGTCAGGGCCCTGAGCTTGTGAAGGGAGCCGCGCACCCAGTGCCAGTGCGGGTCTTTCTCAGGAGAGCGGGCTGACCTTGGATCCCGGCTCCTCCTAGCTCTGCCCCCATAGCTGCGGTTACAGGGATGCACCACCACTCCCAGCTGCATAACTTTGGCCAAATGACAAAATTACAGAAGTAAGAATAGGTGAGTAGCTGCCAGGGGGGGTCCAAGAAGGAGACACGGACAAAGTTCCTGGTGGTGCTAGAGGTTCTGCATTAATGGAATCGATGCCAGCATGCTGTGATGGCAGCTGTGACTTTGCAAGGTGTTACCAATGGAGAGACTCGACCCAAGAGATGTGAAGTATCTCTTCTGAGTACACATGAACCAACGATTACTTCCAAATGAGAAAATCGTGCAACACAGACTTAGGAGGGGCTTCCTCCTCTCCAGCCCCTCAGGGACCCTACCCAGCCTTCCCACCAGCACCATCTGCCCGTGTGTGTGTGTGTGTGTGTGTGTGTGTGTGTGTGTC
>NW_012267427.1:173949-180567 GCF_000151885.1 Dipodomys ordii | reverse complement strand
GCCTCCCCTGCCTCCCCGGCCCCCTGGCCCCCTGCCTCCCCGGCCCCCCTGACTCCCTGGCCCCCTGACCCCCAGCCTCCCCGGCCTCTCCGGCCTCCTGGCCTCCCCAGCCATCCTGGGCCTCTAGCCAAGGTCCTCATGCTGCCCAGCCTGCGGGGCGAGTGGGGCTGGGTCTGAGGCAGCAGGGGCCTGGGCAGGGCATCTCAGGGCTGCAGAACTTGGGGGGGGGAAAGTACCCAAGGAGACACCCCCCCCCCATCTCTGCCCCTGGACAGATGGGGACCCTGGGCAGCACTGCCTGGCCGCGGGCCTGGGCAGGTGCCGGGGTCAGCGGCTCACAGCCGAAGCCTGACACTTTCTAAGATTTTCCCTTTGGAGCAGAGGGGAGCGGATGGCTGCATCCCGGGCCTGCAGGGCTGTGACGTGCTCTCAGCAGGCCTGGCCCCCCTGAAGGGGGGACGCCTCTGTTTCCCTGTCTGTGGCGTGGGGGGGGGGGTAGCCCGGAGGGGCGGGTGCCTGCGGTCCGTCCAGGGCAGGTGGTTACGGATGAGAGGCTGTGCTGCACCTGTGGACCCCAGAGGCCCCAGGACCATATCCTGAGACCAGGTTTGAGGGGGAGAGACCCCTCCCGGAGAACCCTTCCCCAGGATAAGCAAAGTGTCCACATAAGGATCCAGGCAGACAGACGGTTGTCAGTGACCACACTGGACGAAACGCCTCTGCCACCAGCCCGCGTGTCACGGTGCAGCGAGCACCACCGGGAGGGGACAGGCACTGGCCGAGAACAAGGTCACCTCCCGCCCCGTGGCTGGCAGCTAGTGGTGCAGTCCCGAGGGGGACCCCTCCGAGGAGCTGAGGCCCGGCCGCGTCCCTGAGCAAGCCCCGTCCCCCGGAACCTCAGAGCCTCAAGAGGCAGAAGAGCTCGTGACCTCCAGGGGGCCTCCGTGCGATGTTGACTGGGGGGCAGGGGGTTCTCGAACTCTTCCTGTGAACTGTAGGGTGGCAGATGCTGTGGACCCAGCCAGCCTGAATCAGCATCCTCGGCCCACCGCAGGCTGTGTGGCCCAGGCAGGTTGCTTTGGTTCTCTGGTCCCTAGAGTCCCTATCTGACAGTGGAATCCTAACACCCTCCGTGCGGTGGCAGCCCAGGTGGGGGTCCAAGGCTGAGGCTGGGGGGGGGGTGACGGCCGCAGGCTGGCAGAGGAGTTTCTCTTGCGACTGTTTTAGCCGCTGGTGGTGGGGATGGCGCATGGACTTCATTCCTCGGTGTACTGAAGAACGTGTGCAGAGCAAGGGGGGGGGGTAATGGCTTTCTGGTTCTAATGGACGCCTTCAAAGACCGTGCTGGCCAGGAGGAGCCCCGCAGGGATGCGGGGCCGGCGGGGCGGCAGGCCGGGTGGCTGGTGGGCGCCACCCAGACCGCGGCAGGCAGGCGGGGAAGGGGCAGTCGGCCCGGCCCCTCCAGCGCCCTTCTGTGCCCGTGCTCATGGATAGCGTTGTCTCCTGAGCCCCCATGGAGACCCCCGTGGAGACGCGCTCCTCATCTGCCCTCTTGTCAGGCCTGCAGGTGGCAGGGAGCCCTTAGACGCAAGCCTGTGTCACACCGGCTTCCGGGGCAGGTCCTTCCCTGAGGCCCAGGTGGCCACAGGGCACTGGGAAGGCCGGCTGACTCGGTCAGGGAGAGAAAGCAGGAATGGGGAGTTTGAGCCCCCACTCAGAGCGTGCCTCGCCCCGTGGACCCGGGAGGGAATCCCTTTGTGGGTTTGCCCCACCCTCTTCTATGTCTTAGACTTGCACTGGGAGGAAGATGCTCTTATTCCCTCACTCTTGGGCGTGGAACCCGGGTCCTTCATGAGCGGGGCAGGCGGCCTGCCCCCCACTGAAGTCCCTGCCCAGCTCTTTTGTGTGGCTTCTGTTTTAAAAGCAGAGTTGCGTTAACTTTGCCCAGGCTGATCTGGAACTTAGGGTTCTCCTGTTTCTGCCTCCTAGGTAGCTGGGATTACACACACATGTCAGTGCAGCCAGTGTGCAGGTGGAGATGGCGTCTCACTAACTTTGCCTGTGCTGGCCTTGAATTCAAGACCCTCCTTTCTCTGACACCTGAGTACGTGGGATTGCAGGTGCAGCCACTCCGGGGACAGGGGCACCTTTGTCTGTGACTTACATTTTGGGGCGTGGCCCAGTACTGGTGCTGCCCTCCGGCTGCGGCCTGCAGCTGCGTGGCCCAGAATCAGGACCAGCTGCCCGGAAGTTTCCCAGTCTCTGACACAGCCTGGAGTGATGACGCTTGCGTGTGCTCTTGGGGGAGCCCCGGGGTCGGCAGCACCGTGGTCTTGTGGCGGCGTGGTCTCCCGATCTCGCAGCCGCACAGTCTTACTGTCTTGCGAGGCTGCGGTCTAGTGGTCTGGAGGCGGTATTATTATCTCATTATAAAGACAGTCTCAGCCTTGTGGTCTCACAGTGGTGTGTGGGCCTCGTGATCTTATTAGAATATCACAGTCACGTGGTCTGACAGGTGTGATCTCACCGTTTCGTGATCTTACAGTGGCACAACCTTGTGGTCTGACAGTGGTGTGATCTCACCACCTGATGGTCTTGGAGTGGCATAGTCTGGTGATCTGACGGGGCATGGTCTGCTGGTCTCACAGTGACATGTCATGTGGTGTGGTCACAGTGGCTTGGTCTCACAGTGCTGTGGTCACAGTGGTGTAGTCTGGCAGTGGTGTGCTCTGGCAGTGGTGTGGTCTTGTGGTCTGGCAGTGCTGTGGTCACAGAGGCGTGGTCTGGCAACAGCATGGCCTCACGCTCTCGTGGCGCTGTGTGGCGTGGTCTCACGCTCTCATGGCGCTGTGTGGCGTGGTCTCCAACTCTCGTGCTGTGTGGCATGGTCTCACGCTATCGTGGCACTGTGTGGCGTGGTCTCACACTCTCGTGGCACTGTGTGACGTGGTCTCGCACTCACGTGGCACTGTGTGACGTGGTCTCACTCGGGCGCTGTGTGGCGTGGTCTCACACTCGTGGCACTGTGTGGCGTGGCCTCGCGCTCTCGTGGCGCTGTGTGGCGTGGTCTCACACTCATGGCGCTGTGTGACGTGGTCTCACGCTATAGTGGCGCTGTGTGGCGTGGTCTCGCGCTCTCGTGGCGCTGTGTGGCATGGTCTCGCGCTCTCGTGGTGCTGTGTGGCGTGGTCTCACGCTCTCGTGGTGCTGTGTGGTGTGGTCTCATGCTCTCGTGGTGCTGTGTGGTGTGGTCTTGCACTCTTGTAGCACTGTGTGGCGTGGTCTCATGGCGATGTGTGGCGTGGCCTCGTGCTCTCGTGGCGCTGTGTGGCGTGGTCTCACGCTCTCGTGGTGCTGTGTAGTGTGGTCTTGCGCTCTCGTGTTGCTGTGTGGCGTGGCCGAGTGCTCTCGTGGCGCTGTGTGGCGTGCTCTCACGCTCTCATGGCGCTGTGTGATGTGGTCTCGCACTCTCGTGGCACTGTGTGATGTGGTCTTGCGCTCTCGTGGCACTGTGTGACGTGGTCTCGTGCTCTCATGGCGCTGTGTGGCGTGGCCTCGTGCTCTCGTGGTGCTGTGTGGCGTGGTCTCACGCTCTCGTGGCGTGGCCTCGTGTTCTCGTGGCACTGTGTGGCGTGGCCTCGTGCACTCGTGGCACTGTGTGGCGTGGCCTTGTGCTCTCGTGGCGCTGTGTGGTGGTGCCTCGTGCTCTCGTTGTGCTGTGTTGTGGTCTCGCACTCTCGTGGCGCTGTATATTGTGGTCTCGCGCTCTCGTGGCACTGTGTGGCGTGGCCTCGCACTCTCGTGGCACTGTGTGGCGTGGTCTCACCCTCTCGTGGCACTGAGTGGCGTGGTCTCACACTCGTGGCACTGTGTGGCGTGGTCTCGCGCTCTCGTGGCACTTTGTGGCGTGGTCTCACACTCTCGTGGCACTGTGTGGCGTGGTCTCGCGCTCTCGTGGCACTTTGTGGCGTGGCCTCACACTCTCATGGCGCTGTGTGACGTGGTCTCATGCTTTCGTGGCACTGTGTGGCATGGTCTCACACTCGTGGCGCTGTGTGGCATGGCCTCGCGCTCTCGTGGCACTGTGTGGCGTGGTCTCACACTCGTGCGCTGTGTGGCATGGCCTCGCGCTCTCGTGGCACTGTGTGATGTGGTCTCTCGCGCTCTCGTGGCACTGTGTGGCGTGGTCTCACGCTCTCATGGCGCTGTGTGGCGTGGCCTCACGCTCTCGTGGCGCTGTGTGGCGTGTCTCGTGCTCTCGTGGCGCTGTGTGTTGTGGTCTCGCACTCTCGTGGTGCTGTGTGGCGTGGCCTCGTGCTCTCATGGCACTGTGTGGCGTGGTCTCACACTTGTGGCAATGTGTGGCATGGTCTTACACTCGTGGCGCTGTGTGGCGTGGTCTCGCGCTCTCGTGGCGCTTTGTGGGGTGCTCTCGTGCTCTCGTGGCACTGTGTGGCGTGGTCTCACGCTCTCGTGGCGCTGTGTGGCATGGCCTCGTGCTCTCGTGGTGCTGTGTGTTGTGGTCTCACGTTCTCATGGCACTTTGTGGCGTGGTCTCGCGCTCTCGTGGCACTGTGTGGCGTGGCTTGGGCTCTCGTGGCTCTGTGTGGTGTGGCCTCGTGCTCTTGTGACGCTGTGTGTTGTGGCCTCGCACTCTCGTGGCACTGAGTGGCGTGGCCTTGTACTCCTGTGGCACTGTGTGGCGTGGCCTTGTGCTCTTGTGGCGCTGTGTTGCGTGGTCTCGCGCTCTCGTGGCACTGTGTGGTGTGGCCTCACACTCTCATGGCGCTGTGAGGCGTGGTCTCACACTCGTGGTGCTGTGTGGCCTGGTCTCACGCTCTCGTGGCACTGTGTGACTTGGTTTCATGCTCTCGTGGCGCTGTGTGGCGTGGCCTCGTGCTCTCATGGCACTGTGTGGCGTGGTCTCACACTCGTGGTGCTGTGTGGCATGGTCTCGCGCTCTCGTGGCGCTGTGTGGCGTGGTCTCGCGCTCTCGTGGCGCTGTGTGGCGTGGTCTCGCGCTCTCGTGGCGTGGTCTGGCAGTGGCATGATCTCACATTCTTGTGGCACTGTGCACCGTGGGAAGGCCGTCCTGGCTCAGCGGCGGCCTCACCGGGCTGGCACCAGTGTTGGTAGCTCTTCCAGGCGGTGGAGAGGAGACAGGGGAGGCGGAGCGGCCCCCGCCACCGCAGCTGCCTTGCGGTGGGCGCTGCCCATGGCTGGGCTGTGGCGGGGCCGGCTCTGGTCTCACGAGCTGGGCAGGAGAGCCAGGCAGGGCCGGCTCAGACCTGGCCCTCAGGCAGCAGGGCTCAGGCTGCCCCAGGACCTTTGGAAGGAAGGGTGCCTCACTGAGGGCCGCTGTGGACGGTCCCCCTCGTGTTCTGGAAGACCCCGACGTTGGCCCGCGCTGCAGCAGCTGGGCTGGGCTGGTGTCCCTGGCCGCAGAGGGGATTCGGGCAGCAAGTCCGGTTCACCCGCCCCTGGGCCAGGGAGCAGTCAGTGTGCAGGCCAGCCCTGCCCAGCGCGGGTCCTGCCTCTCCACGGACTACTCTGTGCCTCTGTTTCTCCATCTGCAAACCAGGGGTTCTGCTTTCCGTGAGTAGCTGCCGAGTAGGCCTGGATGTGCAGAGCTGAGGCGTAGTCCCAGCCCCCCTCCCCTCCTCCCCCGCAGCCCCCCCTTCTGCCGCAGGCTGGACGCAGTCCTGCTCACACGCCCTCTGTGGGCGCGGCCACAGGGGAGCCACCGGGCCAGCTTGTATTGGCTGGGCGGGGGTCTGGGGAACGTCCCCGGGGACTGGCCTCCACCTGCGGTCCTCCCCTCAGCCTCCGCCGTAACCACCACGGCAGCTCCCGTCCTGATTGTGGGAAGGATGTACACGGTGAGACTCGCATGGCTGGGTCCCGTGTGCCCTCTGGAGCGGACTCCGCCCCCAGCACCCGCGTGTGGCTGTGGCCTCGCTGTTGGCTCCGTGACTCCCCTCCCCCCAGGACACGTGAGCAGCCTGCTTTCCCTCCTGCTGCACCCTCCCACCCCCCCGCGCGTCCAGCCACTGACCCCGACACCCCTCCCCTCAAGGCCCCGGGGCACCATGGAGGAGAAGCGTGGCCTTGGGCAGGCGCCCTGTGCATCTCTCCAGCCACGGCCGGGGCCTGGCAGGCCGGGGGGGCGGGCGGGGGCGGGCGGGGGCACGGTGCGGCCGGTCCTGCGGTGGTGGGCAGGCTGACTCTTCCATTGGAGCAGGAGCAGGCTCACAGCCCGAGTCCACACAGGACGTGTTGACTGACATTGGGGTCCGGCCCCCACCAGGCGAGGCGGGGGGCACTGGGCACCATGCCGTCCCCATAAGTAGGGGTCATCCCCCCACACAGAGCCAGGTCTGGAGCCGGTGGCCAGCTGGCCCTGCACACAGCAGGCTTCAGACGGCCAGGAAGGCCGTGGAGGAGGGGAGGAGGCAGCTGTCCAGCAGCAGGGGCGTTTGGTCTCCACAGAGAGCTGGAGAACCTTCTAGTGGGATGAAGACAAGAATGGCCATCCCTGGGGCACAGCCAGGCCGCGACCAGGACAGGACTGGGCAGAGCACAGCCAGGCCGCGACCAGGACAGGACTGGGCAGAGCAG
>NW_012267427.1:161732-168777 GCF_000151885.1 Dipodomys ordii | reverse complement strand
TCAGGGCTCGGCTCCTGCCAGGCAGGTGCAGCGGCGGGGTTGGACTCAGGGCTCGGCTCCTGCCAGGCAGGTGCAGCGGCGGGGTTGGACTCAGGCAGGTGCTTACTACTTGAGCCACCCTCCCAGCCCTCTTGCTTTTGGTTTGCTTTTCAGATAGGGTCTTGCGATTGTGCTTGCTTCAAACCACGATCCTCCTACCTCAGCCTCTGGGGCAGCTGGGACTGCTGGACGGTGCTGCCACGCGCGGCCGGTCTGTTGGCTTAATCTTGTGATGACGCTGGTCCTGGTGAGGTTCACAGTCATGCAAGCTCAGCCAGTGACTGGGAGATGTGTGGACCCCCTCACCTGGCATAGGTAGGAAGAGTGTTTTTTGGATTGTTGGAGTCCCAAGCTTGCCTCTGTGTGTGTGTGCGTGTGCGTGCATACCCGTACTGGGCTTGAACTTAGGGCCTCTTTCTTTCCCTTAGCTTTTTTGCTCATGACTGGCATTCTACCACGTGAGCCACCCCTGCATTTCTGGCTTTCTACTGGTTAATTAGAATAAGGATCTCACAGACTTCCCTACCAGGGCTGAGGTCCTCAGATCTCAGCCTCCTGGGGCTATGAGGTTTATTAGCTTTTTCTCAAGCTGTGCAGGCCTGCCTACGACGCCACAGGTCCCGTACGGCTTCCCTGGGGCCCAGTGACTCCCCCTGGCAGGGTTCCCACCTCATCAGGCCCTGACACACAGCGGGAAGGCGTGCTGGATGCGAGTGTGGCCCAGACATGGCCATGTGCAGCGGGCGCCCACGCCTGGCACACTCCAGCCGCACGTGCAGGGAGACTCAGTACCCCCCTCCCAGGACAGAGCACCGGGTGGCGGGGCTCCGCGTTGGTGTGCAGAACTGAGCAGTAGGAGGGGGGCTGACGTGTGGCTGGCAGTGGAGCGTGTCCAAGTCCAAGTCCAAGTCCAGGAGGGGTGAGGGTGCGGGCAGAGGAAGGACAGGACGGGGAAGAGGACCAGGCTGCAGGGCTTGGGCTGGAGAGGCCGGGTAAGCAGTGGGCCAGGAGGGCAGAGGGAAGCGGGTGGGCAGGGGAGGCCCAGGGAGAGGGCTCGCAGGAGGCCTGGCTCTGCGGCACCTCCCTGATCTGCACTCGGAGCCAACTGTGCAGCTCCAGGCTGATGGAGGAGGCCGGCACACTCTGAACAGTGAGGAAGAGGGGCCAAGGAGTAATGGGAGAGCTGACACCAGCAGGGAGGCCCAGGGCAGCCAGCCGCCTGCGGAGTGAGCAGGGATTAAAGATCTGCACTGTAGTTCTAGGACTGGGCGACCGACACCCACCCCACAGGGCAGGGCCTGTGACCCGGGATCCCAGTTTGGAGCCCACCCCACAGGGCAGGGCCTGTGACCCGGGATCCCAGTTTGGAGCCCACCCCACAGGGCGGGGTCTGTGACCGGGGATCCCAGTTTGGAGCCCAGTGGAGTCCTTTCTCCTCTTGAAATGCAGGAGCCAGAGGATGGCTTCTGATTGGTCAGAACCAGTCTGACTCTAGTTCTGATTGGTCAATGAAGTTTATTCTTAACCAAGAGCAGGGGAAGCTGAAGAAAGGTTCACAACACTCCGTGTGTGTGTGTGTGTGTGTGTGTGTGTGTGTGTGTGTGTGCACGCGCACGTGCACACACGCTCATGTGCATGCACACCAGTCCTGTGTGTGATGTGCTTGCACACCAGTCCTGGGCTAGAACTCCGCCTGGGTGCTGACCCTGAGCTTTTTCCTTCAAGGCTGTCACTCTACCACTTGAGCCCCAGCCGGTGTCCCGAGCCCACTGGATGCAAATAGGGGAGGAGGAGGCGGTGTGAGCCGCTGGCCTGGCTGGCTGCTCAGAGCCCCAGAGCCTCAGCTACTCCTGCCCAGCATCAGGTGGGTCTGGGGCTGCTGGGGCTGGAACACAGGCTGGGAGTGAAGCCCTGGCCCTGCAGGTCACCTCCAGATGTGGGAACTGGCCTGGGCTGTGGCAGTGCCCGGACCTGGACGAAGCAGTAGAAGCACCCGTCCTCCCCAGACCCCACACTGGTCCCGCCTCCTGGTACCCGGGCCTTCTAGGCTGCTGGCACCCGGCCAGGCACAGTCCCCATGAGACATAGACCAGGAAGCGGAGCTGCGTCCACCCAGGCCCAGGTGACCTCAGCTGGCTGTCTGCACGGGGTAATGGTGGGCTGGCTCGTGGGCTGGTGCGGGCACCAGGGGCAGGTGCGGGGAGGGGCTGGTGTTGCGTGCCAGGGTCCCTGGACCTTCAGCAGAGGTCACCACCCTGCCTGGGGTGCTGGTATCTTTGCTGGGGCCTGGGGTGTCTCCAGCACACTGAGCATTGGGACAACGCGGGCTTCTGGGGATCGATGTCAGAGCCGGGGTGTGTGGCCCCGTTTGAGGCCAGGTAGTGGGTTGGTGGCTGCCCTAGCCACAACCCCCTGGCTGGAAGCGAGACGCCGCGGGCGAGGCCTTCCCTCCTCTGCCCGCGTCCAGTGGCTGCCAGTCCGGGAGGTGCTTGGCCCACACCCTCCCCTCTGCAGCGTCACCTCTGCCATCACAGGGCGCCCGCACCACGTCTCTGTGTCCTGACAACCACAGTGGTCACCTCCCCCTCCTCTCATCCGGTCACATCCTCAAAGACCCCAAGTGCCAGTCAGCCATGCTCAGGCACCAGGACAGCACTCTGGCCAGGGGCACACTGTCCCCCAGCAGGTGGGCTGTCTGAGGACAGGACTCCTCCAGTGCAGGGACACACTGTCCCCCAGCAGGTGGGCTGTCTGAGCACAGGACTCCGCCAGGCGGCAGCAGTCTTCTCCAGTCCCCCTTGCTGGGGGTCATTCTTGGGACAGCAGGGCACAGGGGACAGTGGATCACCGGGGACAGTGGCTGCGGGGGACAGCTCCGGTAGGGGCTGGCCCCGTCCTCTTCCCCCAGCCCCCTGGGCCAGCAGCCCTGCTCTTCCTGCTGGACCCCTGGTGGCACATAGCTTCGTAGGGGAGGGAGCTGAATGCAGTTTGGTTTTGTTCCGTTTTGTTTTGTACCAGTCCTGGGGCTTGAACTCAGGGCTTGGGTGTTATCCTGTCTACCCCTGGTGCCACACTTTCACTTCTGGCTTTTTGTGGCTGATTGGAGATAAGTCTCAGGGACTTTCCTGCCCAGTCTGGCTTTGAACTGGGATCCTCAGATCTCAGCCTCCTGAGTAGCCAGGATGGCAGGTGTGAGCCACCGGCGCTCAGCAAGTGCAGCTTCTTCACCTGGGTGTGACTTGTGGCTGTCCCCAGCCATGTGACCTTGGACCAGTCCCTCAGCCAGCTCCGGTGTCAGCCGGCCACCCGGGGGGGACTGCCGGGGCGGCAGGAAGGTAGAGGCTCCGACTGTGGCCTGCAGGGCATGGAGTGCTCCCCCAGGGCTGCGGCTGGCTTACCCCAGGTCCTCAGAAGGAGGAGACTGAGGCCCAGAGGCTTCTGGGAAGGCCAGGAAGGTGTGTGGGGTGGGGGTGGAGACGGAGCAGGTCTGGTCTGGGGACTCCCGGCCTGGAATCACGGGAGCCTTGCGGTCCCCAGCTAGTGACAACCCAGAACGAGGGCTCTAAAATGCCCGCCTGAAGAACCTTTGAAGATCTTGTTTGGAGGTGGAGTTGGGTGTGGCACCTTGATGGGCTGAGGGCACAGGTGACCAGGGGCCTGTGCTTGCCACGACCCTGTCCAGCCCAGGAGCCAGAATGAAAAGAGAGGGGAGAGGGCCTTGCACCCATAATCAGAGACCTTCCGGCAGATGTCTGCCTTCCCCCGGGAAGGAGGCTTGGGGAGGATGGGGGAGCAGGGACAGACACCAGGCGGCAGGTGGTCGAGCAGGGACAGACCCGCAGGGCAGCCAGCGCACCGCGCAGCCGCAGGGCAGCCAGCACACCACGCAGCCAGCGCACCGTGCAGCCAGCGCACCATGCAGCCAGCACACCGCACAGCCGCAGGGCAGCCAGCGCACCGCGCAGCCAGCGCACCATGCAGCCAGCGCACCATGCAGCCGCAGGGCAGCCAGCGCACCGCGCAGCCAGCGCACCATGCAGCCAGCGCACCATGCAGCCAGCGCACCGTGCAGCCAGCGCACCATGCAGCCAGCGCACCATGCAGCCGCAGGGCAGCCAGCGCACCGCGCAGCCAGCACACCATGCAGCCGCAGGGCAGCCAGTGCACCATGCAGCCAGTGCACCATGCAGCCGCAGGGCAGCCAGCACACCATGCAGCCAGCACACCGCGCAGCCGCAGGGCAGCCAGCGCACCATGCAGCCAGCACACCGCGCAGCCGCAGGGCAGCCAGCACACCATGCAGCCAGCGCACCATGCAGCCGCAGGGCAGCCAGCGCACCGCGCAGCCAGCACACCATGCAGCCGCAGGGCAGCCAGTGCACCATGCAGCCAGTGCACCATGCAGCCGCAGGGCAGCCAGTGCACCATGCAGCCAGTGCACCATGCAGCCGCAGGGCAGCCAGTGCACCATGCAGCCAGTGCACCGCGCAGCCAGCACACCATGCAGCCGCAGGGCAGCCAGCGCACCGTGCAGCCAGCGCACCATGCAGCCGCAGGGCAGCCAGCGCACCGTGCAGCCAGCGCACCATGCAGCCAGCACACCATGCAGCCGCAGGGCAGCCAGCGCACCGCGCAGCCAGCACACCATGCAGCCGCAGGGCAGCCAGTGCACCATGCAGCCAGTGCACCGCGCAGCCGCAGGGCAGCCAGCTCACCATGCAGCCAGCGCACCATGCAGCCGCAGGGCAGCCAGCGCACCGCGCAGCCAGCACACCATGCAGCCGCAGGGCAGCCAGCGCACCATGCAGCCGCAGGGCAGCCAGCGCACCATGCAGCCGCAGGGCAGCCAGCGCACCATGCAGCCGCAGGGCAGCCAGTGCACCATGCAGCCAGTGCACCGTGCAGCCGCAGGGCAGCCAGCGCACCGCGCAGCCGCAGGGCAGCCAGCACACCACGCAGCTGCAGGGCCCCTGCTCTTCTGGAGCCCCACTGTATTCCAAAACTGTGCCATCTACACGAAGTGCTCAGTAAACGCATCTGTGGTGTTCTTAACATGCAAGGAAGGCGGGCCGCCCTTTTCTCACCAAAAGTAGCATTCCTTGGCTCCTTTGCTTTCTGGCTAATAGCCCACCTAGCTCAGTTTCCCCAGCCGTGGAGCGGGGGTGACAGGGCGCAGTGCTGGGCCCCCAGAGCTGGTCAGGCACCACGCGGAGCCCGTCGGCCCTGACGCTTGTGTGACTGCCTCACTCGTGCAGCGTGGAATAAGAGCATCCTTAATATTGTTCATTCCTCCTCGGAGGCCCACGCACACCCAGCCATCCCTCCAATCCAGGCGCCAGGAACGCGCCTGAGCAAGTTCCAGTCCCCACCTTCCTGGCTTGTGGCAGAAGACAGAAATTGAAAATGGTCATCAAGTCACAAAGGGGCCACTGTCAGACCTAAGCAAGAATGAGGGGGCGATGACCTTCCACCTTTGACCCTCACTGCAGGTCATTCTGGAGGAGCTGGAAGCTGGGCAGCAGGCAGGTCTTCAAGACCTCTGAAGGACAAGATGCTCTGGACTTGGTTCTAGCACAGTGGAAGCCAAGGGGAGCATCTGTCCACAACCGAGGGAGGGTGGTCCCCAGATCTCTGCTCACCAGAGACCCCTGCAGCTGTGGAAGGGAGAGGGCAGCAGAGTGGAGAAGCCTCTCTAAAGCCTCTCTCTAACCCAGGGCTAGCCTTGGAGGGACTAGGGGAGCCCCTCCCAGGTCCCCGAAGGCCAGGGCTGGGGACATGGCCCCGGGTGGGGCCTCTGTGAGCCCATCCTGAGCTACACTGACCACTGCCCTCACCAGCGCAGACCACTGGTCTTCCCCGGAGACCCCAGAGCTCACTCCACACCCTGCTAGGAGTTGTGTTTTTTTTTTACAATAAGGCAGGAAATCTTGTCCAATGGGGGAGCGGGGCTGGGGGTTTGAAGCCTGCTGCTCTGTGTCCTGTACTCCTCCTCACCCCCTCGCCACACCTGCCCCATGAACGAACGCCTCCGTCTCCACTGCGCCGATGAGGGAAGGAGCCCTGCCCACACCCCGGCCCCACGGGCCTCACCTGGCCACACCTGGACCCCCTGTCATCCGTCCAACACAGCCTGCGCTGCCCCAGCCCAGCCCTGTTGACCAACCCTGCCGGCCTGTCACTGCAGCGGGTCACCTGTCCCAGGCTCTGCGGGAGGTCCCGGGGGCAGGGAGTCTGTTTATGAGCCAGGGCTAAAGTCTGCAGCTCAGTGACCGGAACCGGCCGGTTCTGGTTGAGCAGCAGCTCCTTGGTCTGCCCAGGGCTGCGCTTGTCACCCTGTCCTGAGAGGGACAGGTGCGCCTGCGGCGGTCCCGCCAGCTGGGGCCGAGGCCAGCTCGGCCAGGGCCAGGGCCAGGGCGCCGTGTGTGACAGGGCCCGGCCCTGCCCTGGCCCCTAGCTTCAGCCCCCTGCTGGGGAGGAGGGAGGGCGGCCTCTCTCCTAGAGGGGCTCCAGGAAACCCCGGGCCCGCCACAGCCCCCCCGCCTCCCTCCCGGCCAGCCTGGCCAGGCCTGCGGAGGGATCGCGGGCACCCGCGAGGAGAAGGGTGTGACGCCATGCGAGGTCGCGGGAGAGGCTCCTGCGGGTCACGCCCTAGCCACAACCCCCTGGCTGGAAGCGAGACGCCGCGGGCGAGGCCTTCCCTCCTCTGCCCGCGTCCAGTGGCTGCCAGTCCGGGAGGTGCTTGGCCCACACCCTCCCCTCTGCAGCGTCACCTCTGCCATCACAGGGCGCCCGCACCACGTCTCTGTGTCCTGACAACCACAGTGGTCACCTCCCCCTCCTCTCATCCGGTCACATCCTCAAAGACCCCAAGTGCCAGTCAGCCATGCTCAGGCACCAGGACAGCACTCTGGCCAGGGGCACACTGTCCCCCAGCAGGTGGGCTGTCTGAGGACAGGACTCCTCCAGTGCAGGGACACACTGTCCCCCAGCAGGTGGGCTGTCTGAG
>NW_012267427.1:154990-159852 GCF_000151885.1 Dipodomys ordii | reverse complement strand
GGGGTCCGGGGTGGGCACTGAGCGGCCCAGGGTGGGTGCTGTTCGGAGGTCCGGGGTGGGCGCTGGGCAGGGGTCCGGGGTGGGCGCGGGCAGGCCAAGGTAGATGGTGGTCTCTCCCATGGAGCGGGCCTTGGCCTTGCAGCTGTCCATGGGTGGGGCAGCTGTCCTGAATCCCGGGGAGGACCGTTTCTAGCAGGCGGACGCAGCAGCTTCTCCCTGAGCTGTTGGAGGGTGGGAAGGGAGACGGCTTATTAAGGGGTTTCCCAGGGGTCTGCCCGTGAGCCTTAGCGGGAGGGGGAGACTGCTGTTCAGGGGGGCTGCAGATGGCTCCCCACTCCCACCCTGGCCGTGAAGCCTTGCTCTGCCCGCTGTCTGGGCCACGGGGAGCCTGAGTGTTGCACATCCAGGGGCCGCAGGGACCCGGTTGGCCTCTGAGAGGCTTATCTTCTGCTCTCCACTAAGTTTCAAACGGCTTCAGGGCTGCCTCAGTTTCCCCCTGTCTAGTGGATCTGACAGGTCCTCACCACATCAGAGAGGAAAGGACTCCTGTTAGGGGCTTCTCATACCCTGAGAAAAGCACCACACAGACTCTTTATTCAAATCCTGCCTCCTCTTCCCTGCCTTCGGCTTATCACTTAACATCTCTGGTCCTCAGCCTCTTTGTCCGTAAAGAGGGCAGGTGGCCATGGGCTCCAGCAGACCATTGAGGCATGAAATGTGGAAATGCACCGTAAAAGCCCCCAGCGGTGCCTGGCACATGTAGGACCTCAGAATTGGTAACTCTGGCTCTTGGGCTGTCCACAGGACACCCAAAGAGCCCCCAGCGAGCTTGTAAGCTGTCTCTCACCCCCAGCTGGGGTCTCCTGGCCGAGGGGGGCTGGCAGGGAGGCCCCCTCTCTCCCTTCCTGCGTGGCTCTTGCAGGAGAGGTCACCCGTCCTGCACAAAACCCTCCTCAGTGCCCGGCAGACGGCCGCGCATGCCTGCCCCGCCACGCCATCTCAGGGCAAACTCTGGGTCCCCGTGGCTCCTTCCGTCTCAGGCAGCAAAGGCCCTGCGGTGTGCCCGAGCCCTGCTCATGGCTTTGGTTCCCTTCGCCCTCTGGCCTGACCCAGTCAGGGAGGTCTGCCCTCCCCTCTGAGCTGAGACGCAGGGCGCCCCAGCACCAGGGCCACCCCACTCTTCCCCCGAGGCACAGAGAGGCCAAGGGTCTTCCCCAGCCTGCGGTGGAACCGGCGTCCTGGGTGCCCTCTGCCCTGAGGGTCTGACTGCCCCCTCGCCCCACACAGGGCACCACAGCCCGTGCCAGGACAGCCTGCCTGTCCAAGGCACATCCCTTGACCTGTGCGACCGAGTCAGCGTCCCAGCGCGGCACGGGGCAGCTTCAGACACTAGCGCTGTGTCCTCAAGGTTCCGGAAGACGGGGACGTGAGGATGGGGCCTGGCTGTGGGGCCGCCTGTGCCCTCGGCCTGCGGCGGCTCCCGCCAGTCCTGCCTGCGTCCTCACAGCGCCCTCGGCCTGCGGCGGCTCCTGCCAGTCCTGCCTGCGTCCTCACAGGGCCCTAGCTGCCCGGCTCTCTGTCTTGACAGCAGCTGCTGCATTCTGGCCCACCACAGATGCGGGGCAACGGCATCTCAAGACCCCTTCCTCCGTTGTACCCGCTCAGACCCTGTTTCCAAGTCAGATGAGAGGTGTCAGGTGCATATGGACACCTGGGGACCAGCGACCCGGGGCCCACCCCGGCTCCCCGAGCCTCGGTCTCCTCATCTGGCCCTGCCTGCCCTGTCCTGAGAGCTGAGCCTCCTCCAGTGGCTCATTGTTGTTCATGACCCATGCTGTGCCGCGCTGCGCTGGGCACAGGTGCCCCCGGAGAACAGCCCAGGGGAGCCAGGAAGTAAGGCAGGAGGCTGTCCAGGGAGCAGGGAAGCCCCTGACCGCTGACCGCATTGCACAAGCTGCATGCCCTGCCTGGGACAGCAGCGTCTGCAGGCAGGCTCGGCATGCGCACCATCGAGGCTGGGTTCTAGTCCTGCTGGAGTCTTCCCGAGCTCCACTGCGTTTGGCAGCCCAGGCTTGCCAGGCCTGGGGCAGAGCCGCCTGCCGAGGCTGCCCCAGGACAGTGGGTCCCCAACACCTCCTCCCAGGGGGCTTTACCTGCATGGGCCTGTGGCGCTCCAGGCTCTCCGTGTCAGAGGTCGAGCAGCATCATGCTCCCCTGCTGGTGGCCAGAAAGAGAGAGATTCAGGCAAGGTGTGCGAAAGCAGCGTTTATCAGGGAAAGGATACTTTCAGCCACGCACCAGCGGCTCACATCTGTAACCCTAAGTACCCAGGAGGCTGAGATCTGAGGATTGAAGTTTGAAGCTACCCCAGGCAGGAAAATCCATGACACTTATTTCCAGCTGACCAGCAAAATTCGAAGTGGAGTTGTGGTTCAAGTGGTATAGAGTGCTAGCCTAGCCTAAAATGAAACTAAGAAACTGCCCAGACCCAGTTCAAGCCTTAGACCTGCATGCATGGCACACACAGACACACACACAACCACAGCTTTAACCTTGCTGAGTTGGGCCTTGAGAATTTCCTAGCCCCGGGTCCCGCCTCCAGGGCTGTGGTCACAGATGAGCAGCCGTGACCCGAGGCTGGGGGAGGTTTACAGAATCCCAGCGTAGAAATGACGTGGCGTTCAGCTGGTTTCTAGAGTATGGGGCGAGCGCACGAGCTGGCATCTGACCTCTAGGGTATGGGGTAGGCGCGCAGGCTGGCATCTGACCTCTAGGGTATGGGGCATACGCACGGGCTGGCATCTGGCCTGTAGGGTATGTATGGGGTATGTGCACGGGCTGGCATCTGGCCTGTAGGGTATGAGGCGTGTGCACGGGCTGGCATCTGGCCTGTAGGGTATGTATGGGGCGTGCGCACGGGCTGGCATCTGGCCTGTAGGGTATGTATGGGGCGTGCGCACGGGCTGGCATCTGGCCTGTAGGGTATGTATGGGGCGTGTGCACGGGCTGGCATCTGGCCTGTAGGGTAGGGGGCATGCACACGGGCTGGCATCTGGCCTGTGGGGTATGTATGGGGCGTGTGTACGGGCTGGCATCTGGCCTGTAGGGTATGTATGGGGCATGCACACGGGCTGGCATCTGGCCTGTAGGGTATGTATGGGGCGTGTGCACGGGCTGGCATCTGGCCTGTAGGGTATGTATGGGACGTGTGTACGGGCTGGAGTCCTTTTTCTGTTAGGCTGGAATAAAGCCTTTTCTCAGGCCTTCGGTGGGTGGGGCCCTGGCCTCTGCCTCCTGGAGGGGACACATTCCACCTGCTTTCCCACCCCCAGGCTCTCCCCTACCCCCTGCATCCCCTGGGAAGCTTCCAGAAGGTGTCAAGAGCCACAGAAGCCCTCAGGGGACCCAGGGTATCCCAGCATCCTGAGCCAGTGCCTAGCTAAGACCACACCACACCCCGGGGTCCCAGCGTGGAGAGGTCCTGGGCAGGCAGGACTAGGAGAAAGTTTGTCCCAAGGCACTGGACCCCCCAAGGTCTGGCTGACCCCCCTCTGGCAGCATCCACCCAGGGGAAGGGGAAGGGGCAACCTCGCCCTCAACCCCGGGGAGGTCGGGGCCAGGGCTCTGAGTGCAGACCGACCATGAGCCAGCATTGGTGCCCGTGGCTATGGTCCCCACCCCAGCCGCTCCCCTCCCAGCATCGCTGGGGACCTCACTGCTCAGGCAGGGGGGCCCAAACCCCAGGCCTGCGCAGGTCCTTCTTCAGTGTCCCTGCTTATAGAGAAAACAGGCTCAGAGGACCCAGCCTGACCCAGGCAGGATCCACAGTGGCCTGTGGGGGCGGAGGAGGGTGTCTTAAAGGGCCCGCGGAGATTGGCCCTGGCTGTGGCTCCCCCACCCCTGCCCAACTGCTGTGGTCAGGCTTGGGGCCTGGTCAGCAGGGCCTGGTGCTGGCCTCGGAGGGGCCTCACACTGGGAGGAGGGCGCCCGCGTGCCCGGGAGGGGCTCTTGGCGAGACAGTCCAGGTGGCCCCGTGATCAGGGGCCTGGAGATGGAGGAGGAGCTGGCAGCCAGGGTGCTGGAGGCAGGGAGTGGGGTTCACCTCGGGAGCCCCCGAAGGAACAGCCTCCCGGCCCCAGGCAGTAGAAGCTTCCGGTGAGCGCTCCGAGGCCAGCCGTGGGCTGCAGGGCCCTGAGGCCTCTTGTTCTGGCTGCCACAGGCCACCCACACCTTGGCCTCTGTCCCCCATCAGAGGCCGGGGGTGGAGAGAGACCCTTCTAGAGACTCAGCCACGTCTCCAGCCCTGCCCAGCGTCTTGGCCCAGGAAAGCTGTAATCCCCCTGGGGTGAAATCCCCCGGGTCTCGCAAGTCCCTGGCTGGGCGCCCCTCAGCGGCAGCCTGGCTTCCTGCGTGGGCAGGACCGCGGCTTCTCCTGCACCCCCAGCCCAGCCAGGGGGGCTCTGGACGGGAGGCGCCTCCTGGGGAGGGGAGGGGCCTGTCCCGGAAGTACCCAACCCCTGGCTGGCCGCTGGGGTTTCACTTCTACTTTGGGAGTGCCGAGTCTCAAGAAGGCTCTGCTCTCCCCTTCCTCTCCGGGTGGCAGAGGAGGTTTTTTGTTTGCACTTTGAAAAGAACATGTAGTCTCGCGGAGCAGGGGAGAAGAGGGGAAGTGGGGGTCTACTGTGTGTACCCCTAAGGGGCCAGGGAGGATCGGGGAAGAGCTCAGGCCAAGGTTCCGACTTGATGGCCCTGCCGGGTGCAGAGCTGAATGATTCTGGGCGAGTTCCTGGGCCTCTCTGGGCCTCAGTGTCACCTGGGAGGCTTGGGGAGGTGCACGCCCGGCCCCTAACCACACCCTCCGT
>NW_012267427.1:152895-153219 GCF_000151885.1 Dipodomys ordii | reverse complement strand
TGTGTGCGCGCGCGTGTGTTCCGAGGGGTGTGCGCGCGCGTGTGTTCCGAGGGGTGTGCGCGCGCGTGTGTTCCGAGGGGTGTGCGCGCGCGTGTGTTCCGAGGGGTGTGCGTGTGTGTGCGCGCGCGCGCCCGTGTCCTGGGAATGGGCTTGAACTCGGGGCCTGGCTTTTGGCTCCCGTGGTGTCACTGGAACCGCCTCCCCTGGGGCGTCTTTTCCGGCTGGGTCTAAGAATCTCACGGACTCCTCTGCCCAGGCCTCAAACCGGGATCCTCCCATCCCACCTCCTTAGTACCAGGATTGATTCCAGGCGGGGGCACCGGT
>NW_012267427.1:148974-151953 GCF_000151885.1 Dipodomys ordii | reverse complement strand
CCCGAGGACCCGGCACACTGGGCAGCCCTGGGGCCGCCGCTGGCAGCCAGGCCACAGCAGCCGGGAGGGTGGCTACCCGGAGTTCAGAGTGGTCGAGCTTCTTTCCCCGGGTCACACAGCAGGTACAAGGAGGTGTAACCGGTTTCCTTCCAGCCCTGACCCACAGCATCCTGTCCTGGGGTCATAGAAATAGCCAGAAAAATAAGCAGGAAACCCCTTCCCTTGCTGGGCAAAGCGAGCACAGGTTAATGGTAAGGCTGCGCTCTGAGGCCCCGGGGTCCACCGCCTGCTGGAGGCGGCGGCCCTTCACCCCCTCAGCACGCTCTGAGGCCCTGGGGTCCACCGCCTGCTGGAGGCGGCGGCCCTTCACCCCCTCAGCGCGCGCAGGCTGGCTTGGGGCACCCCAGGTGTCAGAGGCAAGGACCGTTTGCGGTGGCGCTAGGAAGGGTGCCTGGTTTGGGGCTGGGGGACCTGCGCGGCGGTGGACGTGACATGCGGGGGGCTTCATCGTCCCTCTCCGCCCGCGCGGGCCCGGCTCATCCGCTCGGTTCCCCTTGTCTGTCTACCACTCCCTTCCAGGGAGGCTTCCGGGCTTGTCTGAGCCCCGTTCCCACTTGGTGGCCTGGCTGGCCTTGAGCACCAGGCCCGAGGCGGCCCCGGCCCGCAGGACGGCCGCTCATGCTTGTTTTGTTGTGCTGGTTCCTCTTGAGCTCAGGCCCTGGGCACCCGTAGCTTTTAACTTCAGCCTGGCGCTCTACCACGTGGACCACAGCTCCACCTCTGGCTTTGGGGCGGTTCACTGGTGATAAGGGAGAGGGTCAGGGATGTTCCTGCCATCAGACCTCCATCCTCAGATCTCAGCTCCTGAGTAGCGGGGATTGCAGGCGTGAGCCACGGCGCCCGGCAGGACAATGGAGCTACCCCTGGGCTCCCTGGTCCAACCTTAGGCCTCCTCAGAGACCCTCCCGGAGCCTCAGTTTCCCCCCAGACCGTCCCGGGCTGGGGGCTGTCTCACGGCAGCGGTCGGAGTGGCAGTCTGGCACTGGAGGGTGGAGTCCAGCCTCGGCCTAGCTGACTGCACGGGCTGGGGGTCACCTTCCTCCCGCCCGAGGCCTTCCTGGGCGGCCGAGCTGACCTGGAGGGGACTCCACTGGGACAGCTGTCCATGGACAACCCGTGTCCTCCCCGGAGAGGGTGGGGAGGACGGGGGCACACTTCCTCCATGCCGCGCGCCTGCTCCACTGCCCCCACTGAGGCCACTGTTGGGCTGGAACTAGTACTCCCCCCCTGTGTGCTGTGTGCCCTTGGACCAGCCACTTGACCTCTCTGAGCCTCTCTGCGTGTGTGTGAAGAGACGGAGCTGCCCTGGGGAGGGGGAACGGGGCACTGGGGCAGGCATCGGGCGGGTGGAGCCACGGTTGACACTGCCTGCCGGGGGTCCCGTACTTCACCGTCCTGTGCCCACGGGCTTGCCCGCCAGGCCCCCAGCGCGAGGCCCCGCTCACCGCCATCTCGCTCCCCCACAGGCAGCTGCTGAAGACGGAGCTGGGGTCCTTCTTCACCGAGTACCTGCAGGTGGGTGCAGGTGCCCCTCCCGTCCTTCCCACCCCACCTCACACCCCCCCCTCGGGCAGGCCTGGCCGCCTCAGTTTCCCCAGCCAGCACTTGTTGTGAAGGTCAAATGTCAAAACACAGATCTGAGTCTCGGGCCAGACGAGTGATGCTATCTCCTGTGGCCACACAGCTGGGCACACAGCCAGACACAGCCGGACACACAGCCGGACACATAGCCAGGCACAGCCGGACACACAGCTGGACACACAGCCAGGCACAGCCGGACACACAGCCGGGCACACAGCCGGACACACAGCCAGACACAGCCGGACACACAGCCGGGCACACAGCCGGGCACACAGCTGGGCACACAGCCGGGCACACAGCCGGGCACACAGCCGGGCACACAGCCGGGCACACAGCCAGACAAAGCCGGGCATACAGCCAGACACACAGCCGGACACACAGCCGGGCACACAGCCGGACACACAGCCGGGCATACAGCCGGGCACACAGCCAGACACACAGCCAGGCATACAGGCCCCGGCGGGCGCCCACCCCACCCCAGACACCTGTCCCCCACCCGAGAGCAGGTGAGGACCAGCCTGAGCCCCTCTCATCACAGGATCTCTGTTGGGTTTTGTTTTTGGGGGGGAGCCCTGTGGTTGGAACGCAGAGCGCCGCCTAGCTTGCTGGCCTGCTTGCTTGGCTGATTCCCTCACTCCAGTCATGATTTTTGCCGGTCATTTTTTGGAAATGGGGTCTCAGACTTTTCTGCCCAGACTGGCTTTGGACCGTGATCCTCAGCTGTCACCTTCTGAGTAACTGGGATTATGGATGGGAGTCACCAGTGCCTGGCAAGAGTTGAGCTTTTCAGGTAGCATCTCTTCAGGAAGGTCGTGCTGGCCTTGACATCATGATCTCTTGCCCCAGCCTCCCTCCCTCCCATGTGCTGGGACTGCAGATACGTGCGTACAAATATCTACAGATACATTACATCCAGCTCGGGATTTTTTTTTTTTGTTTTGCCAGTCCTGGGCTTGAACTCAGGCCCCTGGCACTGTCCCTGAGCCTCTTGTGCTCAAGGCTAGCACTCTACCACTTGAGCCACAGCACCACTTCCAGCTTTTTCTGAGTAGTTTATTAGAGATAAGAATCTCATGGACTTTCCTGCCCAGGCTGGCTTTGAACCGCCATCCTCAGATCTCAGCCTCCTGAGTAGCTGGGATGGCAGGCGTGAGCCACGGCGCTGGCGGGCTTGGGATGCGTAACAGCCTGGGCTGGTAAGACTCCATCAGGAGCCCTCTCAGACATGTGGGTGGTGGTTAGGGGGGGTGCAGAGTACTTTTCATTTCAGACTAACAGTGCGCCCTTAGCAGCCCTCCCCTCCTTCCCAGCTCAGCCCTCCCCTCCCCTCCCCTCCCC
>NW_012267427.1:137165-147482 GCF_000151885.1 Dipodomys ordii | reverse complement strand
GCCTGCCTGCCTGCCTGCCTGCCTGCACGTCTCCCGTCACTGGGGCCTCGTGCCACGCTTGCCCCCCCTCCATGGGAGGACACGGAGCTCGTGTGGTCTCATCTGTCCACGGTCCCGTGTGCTGGCACTGACGGGACGGCGCCTCTGGCCTCGGGTCCTTTCTGGGCCGCGGTGTGCGTGGCCCTCCCTGCCCTGCCCAGCCCGGCACTTGGCCCGGCCCTCGAAGGACTCGGCGGCCCCCTCTGCCTCGTGACGGGACGTGAGCGGGGCCGGGTGCTGGGCTGTGGGCTGAGCCGGGCCCGGCGTGTCCGCGGCCTCTCCAGCGTGGCTCGCTGGCTCCTCTGGACCTCAGCTGCTTGCTGGTGGACTTGTGTCTTTGTGCTGGAGCTGGGGCTTGAACTCAGGGCCTTGGGCACTGTTCCCCAGCCTTTACACAGTTCCACTTTCAGCTGCTCCTGGTTAATGGAGAAGAGTCTCACAGACGTTTCTGCCGGGGCTGGCATCAAACCAGGATCCTCAGATCTCAGCCTCCCGAGTAGCTGGGATGACAGGCGTGAGCCCGGACACTCAGCATTGTTGGTGGGCTCTTGAGTTCTTGTGGACCAGGTGACATTGGGGTGTCTTCAGGACAGGGGTGACACCTCTTGATCTTTCCAGAACCAGCTGCTGACGAAAGGCATGGTGATCCTGCGAGACAAGATCCGCTTCTACGAGGGTGAGTGGGCTGGGGCCGCGTGGGGCCGAGCCTGGCCTCTCTCTCTGCTTGGGGGTGGGGGACAGTGACGGGCCCGGAGCCTAGCGGTGCTCTGCCTCACCTCACCACCGTGGCCATGTGTTAGCTTTTACTTTTTTCTTTTTTGCTGGTCCTGGGGTTTGAACTTAGATCCTGGCGCTGTCCCTGAGCTGCTTTTGCGCAAGGGTAGCACTCTACCACTTGAGCCACAGTGCCGTTTCCAGCTTTTTCTGTGTATGTGGTACTGAGGAATCAAACCCAGAGCTTCCTGAGTGCTAGGTAAGCACTCTACCACTGAGCCACCTTCCCAGCCCTGTGTTAGCTTTTGATCACCAACATATCTGATAAAAACAACTTTGCCAGGTGACAGTGGCTACTCAGGAAGCTGAGATCTAAAGATTGTGGTTCAAAGGCAGCCAGAGAAGAAAAGTCTGTGAAACTCTTTTCAATTAACCACCAAAAACTGAAAGTGAGCAGTGGCTAAAGGGGTAGAGCGCCAGCCTTGAACGAAAAGGGAAAGAGCAGTGCCAGGTCCGGAGTGCAGGCCCAGTGCTGGGACACCAAAAACCGATTCCTTCTGGCCACAGTTTGAGAGGTTTTGTGCGTGGTCTTGGCCCTGGCCATGGCTCTGGGCCTAAGGTGAGGCCTGCGTGGTCCAGCAAGCCTGGGAAGCTGGGAAGGGTCCCAGGACAGGATTATCTGTACGCCAGGCCTGGGAGTCCCTGTCTCCTGGGGCAGCAGCAGGGCGCAAACCGCGTCTGATCCGGGGCTCACAGCCTGGCCTGCCCCAGGCCCCGAGGCCCCACAGGTGGGCAGACGGCCTTGGCCTGCCAGGTCCCTGCGCCCGCAGAACCCTAGTGCTGGCCGCTCCTCATGAGGGACATGGTGGAGGGCGAGCCCAGAGGCTCTGGCCCCTGGTCTTCGTGTGAATCTGGACACCTGTCCTCCTTGGTGCAGACGCCCCGTGGGCCGGCCCTGGGCGTGGGCTGAGTGACCTTGGTCTCTGGACACTGGGTGTGCCCTTGTGCCTTCTCTCCCTGCTCGCCTGGCCCAGCTCCGTGAGGTTGGCGAGGAATGGTGGGTGCTCTGCTCCCCGGCACTGCCGACCCTCCTCCAGGCCTCCCCGCCCATTCCACAGATGGGCAGGCTGAGGCCCGTCAGATGGGGCCGGCCCTGGCGGGAGCGTGAGGGGCACGAGGGGGCCGGGCAGCGGGCAGGGGCCCGGATCTGGGGGAGGTGACCCCAGAGCCGGCGGTGGACCCCGCACCTGGGGAGCCTCCTCACGCTGGGCTGGCACATTCCTGTGGGGCCCAGGGAGCCGGGCCGGAGAACAGTGACTTTGTGTGGCCAGGCGAAGGCCTGCCCACAGCACCGTGCCCTTGGCTGGGTGAGGGGTCAGCCTGCCCAGAAGACGGCACCGGGCCCGCCCTGGACAGCCCTGGCCTTCCCAGCTGGCTGCAGCCGTCCTGGCTCTGGAGGTTGGGCAGACTCCACGCAGGTGCTCGCCTCGGGGCAGGGGGCTTGGGGCCCAGGAAGGGGGAGGGCAGGCTCAGCCCCAGGGGACGGCGGCAGGCTGGCAGGACGGGCGGGCGGGGGACAGCAGGGGCTGCGCTTGCAGCAGTGGCCACCCTGCCCGGTCCTGGGGTCGCCAGGGGACAGGGCAGCAAGGTGGAGGCCGCCTGGGCCCATGCCTGCATTGGCGCTGGCTGCTGGTCAAAGCCGCTCAGGTGCAGGACGCCCGCGCTCCCTGGCGAGGCTCATGGCAGCAGCCCAGCCCACAGGGCGGCGTGGTCTGCACTCAGGCCCTGCTCTGCCTTGGCTGGACCCAGGAGCCTGAACCTGGTGTGGGCCACGTGACCACAACCCCCACCCCGTCCCCCTGCTGCACACCCCGGGCCCTGCCACCTCCCCGCGCGGCCTTTGCCGGTGTCCTGGGGGCTGCCCTGGGGCTGGACCGCTGTGCCCCAGGAAGGGCCAGCATGGTGCTGCCGTCTGCCACAGGCCTCCTTGCCCAGCCGGAGCCCGAGGCCCGCAGGGCGCGTGCCCGCTGCCCGGCCCGCCAGCCAGGAGAACCGCAGGTCCCCCGGAGCAGAGCCCGGCCGGCTTGGCTGCTCTTCTGGCCTCTGGGCACGTGGCCCTGGCTGGGGCCTGGCTCTGTGTGACCACGTCTGCCCCCACAGCCCCTCTGCCCTGAGGGCTGGAGAGGCCTGCACCCGCAGAGCCCCGCCTGGACGGCGCCCAGGAGCTGAAGGGGCTGTGTGTGCAGCCCAGAGCCGGGCGTGGGCCGCCCGGGAGGCTGGAGCCAGCCCTGCCGGACAGCCACACGGACGACCTCCCAGGCTGATGACCTCCCAGGCCCAGAGCTGGGCGTGGGCCGCCCGGGAGGCTAGAGCCAGCCCTGCCAGACGCCCACACGGACGACCTCCCCGGCTGATGACCTCCCAGGCCCAGAGCCGGCCATGGGCCACCCGGGAGGACCAGAGCCGGTCCTGCCGGACGCCCACACGGACGACCTCCCAGTCCGGTCCCTCCTGGGGAAGGCTGAGCCAGGGCCTCGCGGTTTCCATGGGAACCTGGAGGCGGCGCGTGCTGTCAGGCTGGCCAGCCGCGGCCTCTTCTCCTTCAGACCCAGGCCACAGCAGCAGAGGCCGGGACACGCACCAGGCCCTCACGCGCCAGGCCCACGGCTCGTCCCGTGCCACTTTCCACGGGGCCATGGGCCCCGCGCTGCCACCCCCAGCCCAGCCACCCCCTCCTCCGGGAAGCCCTTCTGCTGACCCCATGCACAGCCGGGCTCGGGCGCGGCTGTGGGGAGGGCTCCCAGCCTCCCGCAGGGAGTGTGGAGGGGTGGTCCCGGCCTCCGAACTCCCCCTCCTCTGTTCTCCTGTGCCCAGCGTCGGGCTGGCATAAAGTAGTTCCTCTGCAAGCATTGGACAGACATACAAGGTGTGTGTGCTGGGCAAGGAGGCTGGGAGGGTCTGACCCCCCCAGCTGAGCTCTTGCGTGGAACAGGACCTGGCGGCTGGCTGTCACCCCAACCTCTTAGCAGGCTGAGACCTAAGGATTGAGGTTCAAAGCCAGCCTAGACAGGAAAGTCCACAAGACAGCCCCAGTTAACTCGCAAAAAAGCCAGAAGTGGTAGAGTGCTAGCCTTAGAGAACGGGGTCACTGAGACCTCGAGGCCCTGAGTTCAAGCCTCAGGACCGGCACCAAAAGATACCCTGCACTGCTGGTCTCCTCAGCCAGCCAGGGCCTGTCCCCCCCACCCCCGGGCAGTGGGGAGCTTGGCGCAGAGCCGCCCGTGCTGGAGGCAGCGCGCCCGACTCCCGTCCGGGGTGAGCTCTGCGGGTGTCTGTCCCGTCCCGGGGTGAGCTCTGCGGGTGTCTGTCCCGTCCCGGGGTGAGCTCTGCGGGTGTCTGTCCTGTCCCGTCCCGGGGTGAGCTCTGCGGGTGTCTGTCCCGTCCCGGGGTGAGCTCTGCGGGTGTCTGTCCCGTCCCGGGGTGAGCTCTGCGGGTGTCTGTCCCGGGGTGAGCTCTGCGGGTGTCTGTCCCGTCCCAGGGTGAGCTCTGCGGGTGTCTGTCCCGTCCCGGGGTGAGCTCTGCGGGTGTCTGTCCCGGGTGGGCCATGGCCACTTTGTGCCCACAGGACAGAAGCTGCTGGACTCACTGGCAGAGACCTGGGACTTCTTCTTCAGCGAGGTGCTGCCCACTCTGCAGGCCATCTTCTACCCTGTGCAGGTGCGTGCCGGGGAGGGGGCTGCGGCCCAGGGCCGAGAGCTGTGAGGACGCCCTGCCCAAGGCCCCCTGAGCCTGGCCCCCACCTGTGAGACCCGGGAAAGCCCCCCCAAGGGGCAGGAGGCCTTTCCCTGCACAGGAAATGGGGGCTCTGCTTGGGACAGGGCGTCTGGGGAGATCTGGGGACCTTGTGAGCAGGACTGAGGGCAGGAGGCGATGCAGCCACACTGGCTCCTGTGTCCGCAGGGCAAGGAGCCTTCGGTGCGTCAGCTGGCCCTGCTGCACTTCCGGGACGCCATCGCCCTCAGCGTGCGGCTGGAGGACGCCTTGGCCCGCGCCCGCGCCCGCGTGCCGCCCGCCATCGTGCAGATGCTGCTCGTGCTGCAGGTGCGCAGGTGGGACGAGGCCCAGGCCCCGCAGCCAGGCCCGGGGCCAGGGTTAGGGGACCGCAAAGGACAGACAGGACAGGGCAGACCGGACCGGGAGCTGGGCAGTTCGGATGGAAGCCACGCCGTTCCTGCAGTCTCCTAAGACAGTGGGGCCGGAGGCAGCAGGCTTGTCAGGGCCCGGCCCACCCACCAGGGGGCCTGCATGGGACTCCTGGAGGGCCGCGTGGAGCCCCACAGCCCTGCGCCCAGGCCGGGCTCAGCAGCATCTCCTGAGTGGCACGGCCGCTCATCCCTGGGGAGTCAGGCAGCCTCCCTGCCCTGGCCCTTCCTGTGCCTGCTTGGGGGTGGGTCTCCTTTCCTGAGAGGCCTGGCCACTGCCCGGCCCTGGAGGCGAGTTAGCCGAGCCCACACCTGCACCCCACACAGATGCTCAGAAAAACATGCTGGCCAGGCACCGGTGGCTCACGCCTGTCATCCTAACTACTCAGGAGGCTGAGATCTGAGGATCACAGTTCAGAGCCAGCCAGACAGGAAAGTCCGTGAGACTTTTATCTCCAGTGAACCACCAGAAACTGGAAGTGGCGCTGTGGCTCAAGTGGTAGAGCACTCACCTTGAGCTGAAGAGCTCAGGGACAGCGCCCAGGCCCAGAGTTCAAGCCCCACGACAGACAACAACAGAAAAAAAAAAAAAAAAAAAAACACATGCTGAGGCTTAACTCCAAGCCCTGCCAGGAGCAGCGCACAAAGCAGATCAGCCCTCTGCCAGGACAGCAAACGGAGGCGACCCTGGCAGCCTCACCCTCAGGCCCGGGCTCAAATAGACCAGGAGTTTACACCTCCTGGAGGGAGGTGTGGGGCGGCCCCCAGCCCAGAAGGCAGCCTGTGGGAAGGAGAGCCGGAGTGGGGGCCGATGGCTGGCCCGCCCAGCCCCCCTGTCTGCACCTCTCTGGGGTGCAGGCCCCCCTGGGTGAGATCAGGGGGCATCTCCCCAGGGACTACCGGAGAGCCCGGGGCGCCACACTCCAGGGTGGAGGCCCCCCCTTCTCTGGCCACGGGACCCCGTTGGAGCATCCTGACCCGGGAGGGCTGGCAGAGGGCCGGGAGGTCACTGTGGGTGTGGGGGGAAGGGACCGGACGGCCTGGCTGGACAAGGCTGTGACCCCTCCCCGGCCTGCCTTGCAGGGGGTGCATGAGTCCCGGGGCGTGACCGAGGACTACCTGCGGCTGGAGACGCTCATTCAGAAGGTGGTGTCACCCTACCTGGGCACCTACGGCCTCTACTCCAGCGGGGACGCCTTCGCCCACGCCTGCGTTCTGGGTAGGGGTGGTCCCGCGTGGGGGGGGGGCCACCTCCCTGGGACCCGGCCCTGCCACCTAGTGGTCACCGCTGGGAGCTGCAAGGTCCCCAGTGGGAGCCTGAAACGTGATGGGAGGTGGGGGCTTCTGCCCCCTGCCGGCTGCGGCCAGCTACTCCCCAGGCGGGGGGCAGCGGGCAGCGGGCCTCCTGCAGCGGCCTGGTCCTGAGCTTAGAGCTCAGCGGGGGAGCGATGGAGGCGCATGGGCGTTGTGTAATGCACAGCGCAGCCTGGAGCCCAGCAGCTGCCCATCCCGGGAGCCAGTGGCAGGCCGCGTGGCTCCTGCATGACCACAGCTCTCCCTGCAGAGAAGCGCCTGGTGCGCCGCTCCCGCTCCGGGGATGCGCTGGCCAAGAACCCGGTCGTGCGCTCCAAGAGCTACAACACCCCGCTGCTGAACCCCGTGGCTGAGCACGAGGTGGAGGGCGTGGCGGCGGCGGGCGGCAGCAGCGGCAGCATCCGCAGGCACTCCGTCTCCGAGATGACGTCCTGCCCCGAGCCCCAGGGCTTCGGCGACGCTCCCAGCCTGGGCCCCACGGGGCCCTTCCGGTCCTCCCCGACGCCCCACAAGGGGCCCTGCCCCAGCAGACTCTACCCCCCCGCCCAGCCGCCCGAGCTGGCCCTGGCCCACGGCTCCCCACCCACCTCCAGCCCCGAGACTCTGGTGGACAGGATCCTAGAGTCGGTAGACTCGGATTCCGAAGGGATTTTCATTGACTTTGGCCGGGGAGGAAGCTCTGGGACGTCTGACTTGGAGGGGGCTGGTGACCGGCAGAGCATGGTGTGAGGCTGCCCGGGTGTTTTTACCCACTGTGTGCGTGCGTGTGTGTGTGCGTGCGTGTGCATGTGTGTGCGCGTGTGGCGTGCATGCGAGTGTGCAAGACTTTTTTACTCCAGTGGACCCTTGCCAGCCCCAACCCTGGTCACTCCTCCATCACTTTATATTCTCTAGGCTGCTGGAAGACCCGCCCACTTGCCTGCATTTGGGCTGTGGGATTGGACAGGGATCCTGCCCTTCACCCACCTGCCCCAGCCCTCAGCGTCCACACCCACCCCGGGAAATGTGAATCTGGTGGGTTCCACCCAAAGGGACAGGGTTCTCGCCACAGCCAGGCCTGGGCAGCCTGGACTTGGGGACAGGGAAGGTAGAATAAAACTCATCTGCCCCTGGGTCTGAGGCCCCCTCTTGGTGGGGCACACCCCCAGCACCACCTGCCCGTTATCGCAGCTCCGCTTGCTCTCTGGCCCGGTTTCTCTGTCCCATCCTGATAGAAAGGCCCGGAAAGCATCCAGGGAAAGTCTGAGGATGAGTGGGGTGTGGATGACAATCCAACCACTGGGACAGACCGAAGCTGGGGGGAGGTAGGGGGAGGTGGATCAATGGAAGCCAGAAGCACAAGGTACATGAGCCGCCAGGTCTCAGATGCCCACCTCCTCTCCTTCATCGGCCAGGAGGATGCTCTGAGTAGGAGGGTCCCAAGTCCCCTGGGAGCCACACTGGCTGAGCTGAGCCTGGGCCCGGTGGGGGAGGGGGGGTCCCAGCACCCAGCATCTGCTCCCTCCCTCCCACCTGCCACACATGTGACCGCCAGCTTTCCTGCGGCCCCTCCTCCCGCGCCCATGGCCTCCTGGTCTTGGCTGGCCGGGCACTGTAGAGGCTCCACACTCAGCCTCCGGCTGCCAGGCAGGTGCTGGCCGGCCAAGAGACTGTGCCATGGAGGACAGCAAGGCTGCCTTTGTGCCCTAGTCCGCACTGCTGCCTGGCGTGGTCATGGGCCTCACGAGCCCCCGCCCCGCCCTTGGACAGAGGCCAGCCCGGTTCCCGCAGGCAGTGGACACGGCACACACGGCGCACCTCCCTCCATTCTCCCCTGCCTGACCCCGCCGCTGCCCTCTCACCTGGCAGACAGCTGAAGCCCTCCCCCGCTGGGGCTGGGGCACTGCCAGGCCTGCTCTTGACTCCTGCAAGGTTTCTGGACCCTGGCAGCCTTACTGCACGCCCTGTCCCATTGCTGGGAGGTTCGAGGTCCTGTCCTGGCTCAGCTATGACAGGCCGTAGGGTGAGGTCTGGGCGACTCAGCTACACTGCTCTCTCTCTCTCACACACACACTTGTACATTCAGACAGCCCTGTGTGCACACTCCCGCCCACACGGCCCTGGGAGGGGGGCTGCAGAGCAGGTCCTCGGGTCTCAGCACCCAGCCTGGGCCTGTGAGTGCGGTGGCCCTGGGGTGCGGCGTGGACTAGAGGGGACAACAGGCCCGCCTTCTGTGACCTGGAGGCTGGAGGTGCGCCCCCGCCAGGTTCCGTAGTCAGCCACACAGTGAAGAAGAAAGGGGTCTAAGACCCCAATCCTGTGACACCAGTCCCCCTCCTGGCCCCATCTTTCCCTAATTTATTCCACCAGGCTTCATCTCCAGGTGCAGCGCGTGGAGTTGGGGGCTCACGGGTGGAGGACCCACTCCTGCCCCAGGCAGCGAGATCATCCCAAATGCAGAGGAGCGTGGTCATGGCCCTCACAAGCCCCCCCGCCGCCCCCGCCCCGGCATTCTCTCTGGGGAGGAGAGGGATTTGGAAAACCTGGTAATGGTATCCTGAGTGCGTATGCACGTGCACGCAGTGGACACCATTCTCCTTGACTGCATCCCGGGGGAGGGAGTGAGCCATTCCGACCCCCATGGGGGCTCCACTGTGAAGGGGAACAGCAATCTGGCAGGTGACCCTAGCCTCTGAGCTCCAAGAGTGACCATGATCAAGTGGAGACATTGGCAGATTAAGTCTGCCAGGGCCCGGCCAGCTCCTCTGGAGGAGCCCAAGTTCCAGGTGCTGTGCCCTGCGGTCCAGGCCGGAGGGGAGACGGGGAGGCACTCACTCTTCTCCAGTGAGCGGCAGGGGCCGGCTGGAGCACTCAGTTCCAGGAGATTCTTCTGGGCCACCTGTTCCTCCATGTAGGGACTGACCCACAGTCCAGGTGGAGGGCAGACAGCACACAGAGACCAGTCCTGGAGGGAGATGTGTGTTACCGCAGCAGCAGCCCTCGGCCTGGCCACACACACACACGCTTCCCAGGTCCAGAGGCAGAAGACTGGCCTGGGATATCTACCTCTCACCTGCCCCTCACGGGCACGGCCAGGACCGCCAGTGTGCTTTGTCACCCTCTGCAGACCCGGCACGGTGCCCTGCGGCCCGTGTGGCTGTGGCACCTGGGGGTCATCTCCGCACAGACAGACGGGCCGGTCAGCTCTGCCCCGAGGGACAGCGCCCTGAGGAGCGGCGCCTTGGCTCCCGGTTGACTCGTGATCACAGGCTGGGAACTGCCCCCCCAGCCGCAAAGAGGGTGTCCAAGAACTGCTCGTGCTGGCGTGTCCGTGTCCCCTGTGGGGCTCAGCCTGTGTGCACGGGGTCCCTCAGGCGTACTTGCCAGCCACACACCCCGGGGGCTGGAGTTGCTGGGAACGGGGTTCCTGCTCCAACAGGGACGATGGCCTAGAGCACCCGTCACAGGGGAAAGCAGACCCTGCTGCAGCCCCCGCACACAGGGAGGCCTCACACCTCTGCCCCGTCCTGGGCACACACAGGGCCTACCTCACAGCGCGGTCACCCGCAGGAGGGCCCCGCCCGCATGAGGGCTCCGCCCCACAGGGAAGCTCCGCCCCACAGGGAAGCTCCACCCCACAGGAGGCTCCACCCCACAGGGAAGCTCCACCCCATAGGAGGCTCCGCCCCACAGGGACGCACCACCCCATAGGAGGCTCCGCCCCACAGGGAAGCTCCACCCCACAGGGAAGCTCCGCCCCATAGGAGGCTCCGCCCCACAGGAGGCTCCACCCCATAGGAGGCTCCGCCCCATAGGAGGCTCCGCCCCACAGGGAAGCTCCACCCCACAGGGAAGCTCCGCCCCATAGGAGGCTCTGCCCCACAGGGAAGCTCCGCCCCATAGAAGGCTCCGCCCCACAGGGAAGCTCCGCCCCATAGGAGGCTCCGCCCCACAGGGAAGCTCCACCCCATAGGAGGCTCCGCCCCACAGGGAAGCTCCATCCCACAGGAAGCTCCATCCCACAGGAGGCCATGTCCCCACAGGAGGCCCTGTCCCCACAGGAGGCTCC
>NW_012267427.1:136183-136620 GCF_000151885.1 Dipodomys ordii | reverse complement strand
GGAAGCTCCACTCCACAGGAGGCTCCGCCCCACAGGAGGCCCTGTCCCCACAGGAGGCTCCGCCCCACAGGAGGCTCCGCCCCACAGGAACCTCCACCCCACAGGAGGCCCTGTCCCCACAGGAGGCCCTGTCCCCACAGGAGGCTCCGCCCCACAGGAGGCTCCGCCCCACAGGAGGCTCCGCCCCACAGGAACCTCCACCCCACAGGAGGCTCCGCCCCACAGGAGGCTCCGCCCCACAGGAGGCCATGTCCCCACAGGAGGCTCCGCCCCACAGGAGGCTCCGCCCCACAGGAACCTCCACCCCACAGGAGGCCATGTCCCCACAGGAGGCTCCGCCCCACAGGAGGCCATGTCCCCACAGGAGGCCCTGTCCCCACAGGAGGCCATGTCCCCACAGGAGGCCATGTCCCCACAGGAAGCTCCACCCCACAGGA
>NW_012267427.1:132873-134271 GCF_000151885.1 Dipodomys ordii | reverse complement strand
GGCCCCCGGGGGGTGCGGGATGACCGGCTGGCTCCGGCCCCCTGCCGGGCCCCGCCCGGGCTCACCATGCCTGGGTGCACTGGCCGCTCCGGAGTCCCAGACTCAGGACCCCTCCCTTTCTTCCTTTCTCCCCCCCCCCCCCAAGCTCACTTATTAACGTGGAATTTGTGGCTTGGGGGAAAACCAACTCTCCCACTTCATAAACATTTGCCAGAGCAGATTTAATAAAGCTGGGAATAATGCTGCTCGATGGCCTCCCTCCACTCCCTGCTCTCTGTACGTGAAAGGCAACCCAATGAAAGGAAGTGACTCAGGGCTGGAAGGTTAGCTCCGAGGAGAAGCAGAAGGAATTGCCAGAGGCCAGGCTTGGTTGGCCTTCCCTTCTTTCACTGGCTTTTCCTTTTATTATGAGTGGCAAACACACTAGCATTGCTTTATTCTACGCATTTAATCTCACTGAGTTAGGGCCGGAAAATTCGCATGAGATTTTGACAAAACACAAAGAAAAAGAAAGTAACACTGACAAAGTTCTTTCTTGTTGTTGTTTTTTGGTGTGGTGATCCTGCCGGATATCTGACCCCAGAGCCAGCCTGTGCCAGGACCAGTGCTTGTTGTACCACTGGGCTACACTCCCAGCTCCCCTCTTAGTTCTTTTTTCTCTGAAACTGGGACTCAAACTCAGAATCTGACACCTTCACTCACTGACTGGCCCTTATCACCTGAGCCAAACCTCCACCACCACCACTGAAAGGTTAAAGTTTGAGGCAATGACCACTTGTTGCTTGTTTCTGTCTAGCAAAGCAACATGTGGTGATAATCAAAACACCTGGTTGATTGTGTGCGTATATAAGACCTGCAAATCCTGAGCTCCGGGCTCTCCTCCTAGGCTCTGCTGTGTTGGAGTGTAGGATGAGGCCCAAGCTGCAGCCCGTTTAAATAAAACAGCTGTAGAGTCTGACTCTCAGTGGTCTTCTTGGGGGTGGGGGGATCCTGTGACCTTGGCATAACAACCACCACCCCATTTTGTAATTCTATGAAAATATGTTGCCAGCTGTAGATGGGCTGGGAGCTGATTTTCTTTTGTACAAAGTCAACCTTTAAAACAAATCAAGTCAGGTGCTCACAGCGCACACCTGTCAGCCCAGCTACTTGGGAGGCTGAGAACTGGAGGATCAGGTTCAGCTTCCCCAGCCTGGGGAGACACGTCGGAGAGATTGTCATCTCCACTTCCTTAGCAAAAAGCTGCAAGTAGCAGTGTGGTGTGGGGAGCTATGTGAAGAGTGGGAGACCCGAGTTCGAGCCCCAGTTCTGGTGGAGCGTGCCCGCATGGGGCGCACGCACATTCCCGCAGAGAAAAAGGCAGCTGCTGCTTCCAGGCGCCAGTGGCTCCCGCCTGTC